>NC_090930.1:373282534-373588946 GCF_040938575.1 Ambystoma mexicanum
GTTGGTCCCATCCCTAACCGCAGGGTTATCGTGGTACACAAAAGACGGTTATATGGGGAAGCTAATGTTCAAAGGGTGAATTGCCCCCAGGATATCATCGAATTACAAAGGTCCAAAGCAAAGGACGCTAGATTGAAGAGTGTTCTGTAAGAAGGCAGCCGCCCGTCATGTCATAGATTGCTTCGAGAGGGAAACAAATCTCTCGTCGTGATGTCTCAAGCGTCTAATGACTGGCATGAAAAGTTTTAGGTCATTGGGATTTCCTGTGCTGTCTTTATTAACCCAAATGTCGAGAGATCAGTTTCATGCGGGTGATTGCCTGGATAAAATGTTAAAAAGGAAGGTGATGTAAATCATCACATTGATGGTTTATTGCAAAAGCCAAAGAATTGCTTATTTAGCACTTGAGGTGCTAGAAACCCATTAGTAACTGGGTTACGGTCTTTGGTATCTTGATACCTCCTCCTTATTTGGGAGATACATTACAAAGTTGTGGAGGAGCCACAACTAGTCAGGTCGACCGGTTTCGATGGTGTATGCGATTGTAAACCATCTTCTTCAGGACAATGGTTTCTTTTCTGTGGTGGCGCAGTCTCCTGCTGTCCTCATAGGTAAGGCAGCATGTACAAGCCTCAACAGGCTGCAATGAATCCTGTAGAGGGAGACATAATGGAACATTGCAAAGGAGGATGTGAGATACCTCTGCTTGCAATGTTGGATTGTAAATTCTGACAGAACATGCTATATCCAGTCTCGATAGCTATTAATGCTGGGTGCAAGTGCTCATTAAATTGTCGAGCATAGCCACTTATTAGTGGCTGGAGTGAACCTCTAGAACCCTTCACCCAGGACACCGTAATAAAGTGCGAAGTGCGGAGAAGAGAGGCACTAGCTGAGTGCCAGATGCCACACGTGGTGGTATACCACATAAAAACAGATAAACAGAGAAAACCTGTCACCAATGGGTGTGGATGTATAGGATCCCCCTGCGCATAGCAGAGGCATGCAGGTGCAGCTGGAGTTGAGGGGTGTATAATGCCTGTGACCAGGCGGGAGGAAATCCTACATGTTGCAGAAAATCTGAGTGAGATGCTGGTAACGGTAGCGCAGGCCGCCGTCAAGGTGCTGCAACTGCTGAGATGTAATATCTAAATGGGGGAAGATACTCAAATTAGTGAGCCGCTTGAGCGAAAAATACTGGATTCAGTGAGGGGCTCGAATAGAGGAGCCAACAAATCAGAGGGCTGGCGTGGCCCAAGGATGCAGGGTGAAAGTAAGCCTTACCGAGTGGTTGTGGCGGGAGCAGCAGAGGCTGTCTGGTGGCACATAGTTCGTACAAAATGAAAGCGACAGAAGCAATATTATCCTCTTCCGTATGTGACGCGTCGGCCTGAGGGCGTGGTACACTGTAGGGCAGACTTGAATCAGATTGCTGTACACAGGGGGGTGTGTGCACACGTCACCCATGGCCGCATCCAATGGCTGTGGATGCGGCCACGGGTATGGAAGAGTGACGGAGCCTAGAGGGGCGAGCCGTGTTTGGAATCCCGGAGTGAGCATCGCAGGGCCGCGCAACAGGAGCGCCGGCCCTGCTGGCGGCGAGCAAAGACTGAGTGGGGGGAACCCCACCCTGGGTGGATGGGGGGGAGAACTGAGAAAACCTGAGAAAGGACTAAGAAACGGGAGGCAGGAAGTCCCTGTCCAAATGTAGAAGGTGAGAGGGCGCAGTGTGTTGGGATGTGCCCGGGAGCTGCAAGATGAGTATAAACAGTATCATCCTAGAGAAGAAGAGGAGTGTCGTAGCCTCCATGAGTGTCAGCGGGGTCACCCTACAGGGGAAAAAAGATCTGCTGAGCGTGAATGTCACCCAAGGCAGGGAGTCCACAGGGGGTCGTAGGGGCCTGTGGATGTGGCCAAAGGTCCTGGCCAATCAAAAAGCCTATGGGGCAACCTGTCAGGGAGCAAGGGGGAGAATGGCGGTGAGGGGGAAGGGAGGAGACAGAGAAACCAACCAGGGGAAGGCAAGGAGGCATGTGTGAAATAGACACATATAGATTTAGAATAGCCAAATGTTAGACATGTATTGTATATGTCAATCAAATGCACAAAACAGCTGGATACCACACGTGTTACAGTAGATCTACAGTATACAGTGGAGATGGTTCAATGTTGCAGTACTGCAAGCTCCTGCCATTGCATGGCTTCATTTAAGCCTTGGTTACATGTGTTAAGGCGAAAAATCCACTTCTGTTCTTGTGTGAACAACATGGCTTGGTAATTTCCTCCCCTCTTGGGCCGTTTGATTTTCTCGAGGATGGTCCATTGGAATGACTCAGATGTATGGCCTTCTGCCAAAAAATGGGGAACCATTGGTGCTGTTATTTTCTTGGTTCTGATGCATGATCTGTGTTCTATCATTCTTTTCTTTACTTCCCGAGCTGTCATTCCAATGTACCTTAGCTTGCATGGACACGTAATCATGTATACCACCCCTCTTGTGTTGCAATTTGTGAAGTTTCTCTGGACCCATGGGGTAGTCCAGCCAATGTCGATTGTGGTACTTCGGACAGTTTGAATACACATGGAACATTGACCACATTCTCTGTGTTCCATTTGTTGGGCTTGGTTCCACAGAACGTTTTGCGTAGCTCGAGCTGTGATGGCTTCTGGGCGTATTGTATTCACAAGAGTGTCTCTCAAATTGCGTCTCCTTTTGAGCGCAAAACGCGGGAGTGCCATGTCAGATGTGCCTGTGTTCAATATTGGCCATATGGATTTAATCCCTTTCTTTAGTTTGTTGATGACAGGTGAGTAACTAAATACTGCTGTGATGGTTTGTCCTTCTTCTGATGGCTTCTGATGTTGCTCGAGTATGCATGAGCGGGGAATGTGTTTTGCCCTTTTGTAGGTGTCGTGTTTGATCTTCTTTGGATACCCACGTTGTGCTAGTTGGTTTTTTAAGGTTTTAGCCTGATGAGTATACTCATCTGTTGTGGTGCAGAGACGTCTGTAGTGCAAAAATTGTCCAAACAGAAGATTATCTTTCAAGGATTGGGGATGGTAGCTGGAGTATGTCAATAAGGCATTTTTGTCTGCCTCTCTGCGATACACCTTCGAAGTAAGTCCTCCTTCTGAGTCTTCAATGGATAGGTCTAGGAAATGGGTCTGTGCCCTGTTTTTCTCCATTGTGAACCGTAGATGTATGTTTTGTCTGTTGATCCAGTCGTGGAATGCCTTGACGTCATCTTCCGTGCCTCTAAAGATGATGAAAATGTCATCTATATAGCAACACCAGGTAAGCAGATTTGCTTGAAAAGGATTGGTAGCTGGGTAGATATATTTGTTTTCAAAAAAGTTCACATACAAGTTTGCCAAGCTAGGTGCGAATGTCCCACCCATAGCAGTGCCAGAGATTTGTTGGAAAGATAGATCGTTTAACAGGAAAAAATTCTTCGTTAATGCTATCTCGGCCAGGGATAGAATGAAGTTTGATGGTATGCCATGGAGATCGATTCCTGAATCTAAAAGGACTTTGAGCATTTCCAAAGTATCCTGTTGCGGGATTCTGGTATAGAGGGATTCTTTATCGATGGTGATTAGCCAGTCTTGCTCAGGGTTGAAGGATAGGGAGGCAAGTAGAATGAGCATAGCTGTAGAATCCTTTACATATGATTTCATTTTTAGAATCTCATCTTTGATGAAAAAATCTACGTATTGGCTGAGCGGTTCTAGGATTATTTGTATTCCTGAGACAATAGGGCGGCCAGGTGTGGGAAGGGTGCCTTTGTGTATTTTAGGTAAGGCATATAGGACCGTTGTCCTAGGATGTTTGGGTGTAAGAAAGTCAGCTTCCCTGGAGCTTATCTACCCTTCTGCTTCTCCTTCTTCGATGAGAGGTGCTATTAGGGCCTGTAGCGAGGCTGTGGGATCGTTCCAGAGGCAATGATAGCTGGTGTTGTCATTAATTAATACTTCAACCATCTTGTTGTAGTATTCAGTGTTTTGGATAACGATCGCGCCTCCCTTGTCCGCCGGTTTTATTGTTATTTTGTCATTTCTCGCCAATGTTGTCAATGCTTCCAGCTGGAATTTGGTGCAGTTGTTATGTACAAACGGGATGTTCGCTTCTATGTCTGTACGTTTTTTCATTAGTGCTTTTTTGAATGTGATGGATTCTGCCGTATAGGCGCTAGAGGGTACGCAGAATTGTGATGGCGGTCATAGGCCTGTAGTATCCTTTTGTGGATTTGCTTTATCTTCAAAGAATTGTTGCAAGTGTATCTTCCTCATCTGTGTGCATTCAATCCGGGTTTGGAAAGGATCACACCTAGCCGTCGGTATGAATGAGAGCAGCACTTCTTCTTCAGCTGTTGTAAGTTGATGGTTGGATTGGTTGACAATCAGGGTAGTGAAGGCATTACTGTTTGTCCTCTGCTGTGGGTGCCTACCGTAGGTTGTTGGGGTGTTTGCCATCTGGGCCTGCATTGCCCTCTGCCTCGTTGGCCTAATAAAGGAACCGCAGAGTTGTTGTGTTGCGCCGGTGCACTGAATTGGACTCTTTGTCCTTGTCGCCCATAACTTCCTGAGCTGTTGCTGGAATTGGTACTGGAATTTGACCATGATCCATTCTGTCCTCGTTGTGAATTCTGGAACCTTAGTTGGGCAGTGTCTAGTCTGGCTTGCCTGGCCTCGTCTGTGAAGTATTCTTCGGTGACGTATGGATAGATTTTCACGTGCGTGAAGTTTTGTAGATCCTTCTTTGTTTAGGTTGGTGTCCTTAAATTCTTTCAGACTGATTTCCAATAGAGCCAATTTCGTTGTGTATATCTCTATTGTGATCTTCGTCTTCAGGATATCGCTTTTTTGTGTAAGTTCATCAATCAATTTTTCGGTCACTGCCTTGGCTGTGTTAATGATTAGAATGAGCCATTCACAAGTACATTTGTTTGCAATGAAGGACCAGTCTTTCCTAAATTGGATGTTGTCTAGGAAAATATGTGGTTCGATGTGAATGATTAGCCCATTAGGGGCGGCATGTGCTCTCAAGTACTCGGTCATTAATGCCCCATGGAGTTCTGATCAAATTATCTTTTTTCTGAGGATTTCTAGCTCGCTCCACTCATCTGTGTTGCCATTGGTATTAGGTGTTAGGTCGATCCCAAGTAGGGACGGATTGGCCAAAATCCCATTCACAAGCTCTTCTGCGAATGCTAAATAATGGCCTTCTGCCATAATATCTTTGATCGTCGATGCACTTGCCGTTGGGGTCCACAGGTGATGGTGCCAAGAAAGAATGGGTAAATAAGTGCTGAGTGTCAATAGGGGTGGGGGTTCTATCGGTAGTTAGTTGTAGTTAAGTTGTCGAAAGGGCAGATCTAGGTCTGCCCGTTCTATTTCTTGAATAAATCAAGCCCAACAACTGGTGGCAGTTGTGCAAAAAACAGGAATACACAGCAGGGCAAATTATGGTCTCTTCGGGCCAGAAAAGGTTGGTGCCATCCCTAACCGTAAGGTTATCGTGGTACATTTTATCCAGGCAATCTCTCGCATGAAACTGATCTCTAGACATTTGGGTTAATAAAGACAGCACAGGAAATCCCAATGCCCTAAAACTTTTCATGCCAGTCATTAGACGCTTGAGACATCACGACGAGAGATTTTTTCCCTCTCGAAGCAATCTATGACATGACGGGCGGCTGCCTTCTTACAGAACAATCTTCAATCTAGCGTCCTTTGCTTTGGACCTTTGTAATTCGATGATATCATGGGGGCAATTCACCCTTTGAACATTAGCTTCCCCATATAACCGTCTTTTGTGTACCACAACCGGATGTGTACCATGTGTGGTACATAACACAGAATGATTCACCACAAACTGATGTGTACTGTCACAGCTCCCGTGTACAGGTGCAGGAGTGGCACGAACCAACCACCCCCACCGTGGTCTGGGTACCTGCAAGGTCAAACTCACACAGGCCTCTGAGACCCTGGTGGGGAAGGAGTGTCAGGGATATGCAGTCGGGACAGGCATTGCTATACTGGATAACTGGAATGCGGGGCAGGAGAGGGGAGTAGGATTGACACCGGAAAGTAGGAAATGCACAAAACTGTACTACTCACATTAACACATACACAACTACACCAAACTTGATCATCATGCACATAGCAACAAATTACTCAAATGGAGGACACAGAGAAACTTATCTCTGGGGTGAGTGCTGACCTCCTGTCTGCACACTCTCAGGTCCGGTAACAAGAGCAGTTCAATGCTGCAAAGAGAACCGCAGTTACTAATCTGTGCGTGCCCATAACACACAAACACACCACCATATATGACCCAAACTAACAAACTACTCTGCAAACAAACAATCTGGTGTGGATGCTTCATACCCATACATTAAATTACCCCTGTGATGGTTCATACACAGTCAATGCAGTAAGCCAGGCACCGGTGGGTGCGTGGCAAATGGAAGACCAATGTGTCATGATTTACACAACATGCAATGTTCCCTGGGTAAGCATCCAGACGCATATAGCAAGGTATGACTTCAGAACAAGTCCTGTTCCACCATGACCGAAATAAAGTAGGTAGTGCATGTGTCAAATTCGACATGGAAATGAAATGCACTGCACACGAGTCTGTCCCTTGCTGTCTGTTCCTGTGAGCCGCTTCTTTCCATGTCTCACAACTCTACATGGCTAATACAAGTTCCTCGATGGACCATGATGGACCGTAGGGTATGTGCCACTGCCCCTGCAGGTGCCCCAGACAACTTTCACATCAACTAGCCATTAGTCCACCAACACATCTGAGCTGCATTGTGCGCTTCAACACCAATATTTGTCCAAGCTCACCATCAGTGCTGCTAATAAGCATGCATGTGCAACTGGCCAGGTGGAAGATTTGCTGTGTTGTGGCCCCGCTGTGCTGCTCACCTTGCCTGGAGTCCCTTGAAACACATCAGCTTTTTTCGGATGTATGAGCGCAATCCCTGTGCCTCTGCTTGCGTACACATGCACATGTCGGCACCACCAAATGTGTCCAGCTTGCAGACGTCCAAAGGGTCATGTCTGCTGGCAAAGGTGGTCTGGAGGCTCATCCCCCTGCATAAAGGGCATGAAACACATGATTAATGCTTTAAATCCATCTGTGTGTGTCTCTTCAGGCATTTCATGACCGGGCCATGTCAGAGACCTATATCAGAAATCACACCATCAGTCTGCCTTTCACAGGCAAAGTGTGGAACAAACTATCTACGGCATGAATTGCAACAAGCACATGTACAGTAAAGATAAGAAACGTACTACACAATGCATAGCAATTAATGTACACATGAATCATGAAACCCCCCATCTAGTGAAAGAAGAACAGTGGTCAGTAACACCCCTATCATCCTCACTATGGGTGTTAACACAAGTTCGACAGCAGCAGACATGCCACAGATATGACAGTCCAAAGCCCTTGTGTATAAGGCTGTTACACCGAACCATCCTTGCGAGCCAATGAATAAGGGAAGCAGAAGTGGCATATGTGAGTCAAGGACCCCAATCTGCAAACACATACACAAGACAAGCTTGAAGGGCCCAGCTGTAACAGACAGTGGATGCTTTCAAAAGCCACAAAGCACCACACCGTCACATGAAAGCACAATAGACAAGCAATTTAAAACTATATTAACTAATTACACTAACTATGAAAAACCTACATTACCTAATTAAACTAACTATCAAATAGAAACTTAACTAACTAAACTAAAAGAAAAATCAAAAATGGTCACAAACAGCCCAGGTGGGCACCCAGGAGGGGGGAGGTACAGGGTACTGCTCAACACCCACTTGCAATGATGTTGAGGGAAAAAAAAAACCTCTATGGAGATAGATTGTCGTCAGAGTCTGGCTCTTCCATGAAAGGAGGATGTGGCACAGAAGCCTGACCACGCCTAGCCGCAGCTTGCCCCTCGTCAGCAGCAAGTCTGCCGAATGGGTGAGCCTGGTTCTGTGCGGCTATCACACGTAGGTCTGCATGCAGGACCTCACGTGATATGCGTGCTTCCTCTTGCAAGATAACACGTGTAACACAGAGTTCCTCCTGCAAGGCCTGGCTGGACAACTGTAGCACATCCCGGCAAGCACGAAGCTCAGCCGAGATGGCACGCTCAAGCTGTGCAAACCTCTCCTCTGCCTGCTCCCTCTGGGACATCATAAGGACACCCAGAGAGGATCGGAGGGAAGCATACTCCTCCCTCAGGGCCTCTTTGTGTGCCTCTGCGTGAGCAGAAATTGCTCAACGCAAAGACACCATCTCAGCCTAGCATGCCCTGTCTGAGTCCGCCATGCCCAGCCTGAGCGAGCGGGCCATGGACCGTGCTGCCTGCTGCTGGAGAAGCACCTGCCTAGCAGGTGGTTGCACGGATTGGGCCACAAGCTTCATGCTCACAGCGATGTTCTCCATTGCTCCCCCCTGGCGTTCAGAATTGGCAGTCATGTCTTGCTCCCACTCAGTATACAGTGGTTGCGCACGGCGACCGTGTTGCTGGGCTTGACCCCTGCGGGACCCAACGACTAGGTGTCCTTGTTGTGTTGGCACCGCCCGCGGCTGCACAACTACATTCCCCTGTCGACGTGATGGCCGAGGCACATCAGTGAGTGGTGTGGAGGGTGACCCTGTGCCCAATCCACCACAGGCGGAGGTTCCAAGACTGTTTGAGCCGTCAGTGCAGGTGTCGCGGACAGAGGAGTGCCCACATCAGAATCACTCACCCCTAACATATGGACCTGATGCTCATCCAACTCGACATGGACGTCAGAGTGGTCATCAGGGCTGGACTCATTGCCAGCCAGAGACAAGATGGACTGTAGCACATGTGGGTTTTCGTGGCCTACCACCCCAAAACCCCCACTTGTGCCGGGTTGCTGTAGTGATAACAACCCTGTGCCTGGCATGACAACACCATCCTCTGGCTCCATTGCATCATCATCTGAAAAGTAGAGAGAAAAAAGGTCACTACACATGTTAGAAGCACACAACACACACAGACATCACACAGACAACAAACACATCAAGCAGACATGTCACACACAAAAGAGAACCTGCCATGCATGCTGGGTCAACTTGACACTGCTTATGTGATTAGGCATGTAGAATGGTGTCATTTTGCACAGAAGTGGGTCGATGCAGTGCAGCAATTTTGTACTTTACTCACTGTCTACATGTACAAGTACTTCATAATGTGTATCTGAAAATGTGAAGGCAGTGCAAGGTCAACTTCTGCCATCACGTGCAATGTGCATTCCATGGCTAGCATGGCTACAAGCAAACCACCCCTACCCCCAGGTGCAAATGCAGGGATGCCTAGTATGGTATCAAAAGGCTGACCATAGACCTGTGTATTGACAGACAGTGTAGACTAGCATCAACTGCATCATGTGAGTCAAGTGACAACGCAGCAAATGATGATGGGACAGTAAGCAGGACACATGATGAAACCTCCGGAAGTACACCCACGTGTGAAGAAGACACTACGCTAGTTGGACAGAGTCATTGGCCATTAAACAGGCTGAGGCCTGTGACCTACACAGACTGTCACAGCCTAAACATGTGTGCGACGTAGGACTGAGCCACAGTGGAAATGGGAAGGCTGATGAAATGCCATGCAATGTAGGTCCTCCTCGACTCCTACTACAATGATCATCCAGTCAAGGACACATAGGGGCATGCTTGGAATACACATGGAGCATGAATGGGCACTCATGTCCCTGCGGGGCATCTGACCTCTGCACAGTCCAAGTAAGACACCCTACATCAAGTACAAAGGATGTACCCCACAGCATATGTCTGGCAGATTGGCTGGTGGAAGTTAGCATGTACACAGGACGCAAGAACAGGCAAGTACTCAATGGCAAAATTGAAGCTGACCAGTACACAGGTGAAATTGGGGTGCAGAGGGGGGGAGGAAGGGCAAGGGAGCATGCCTAAGTGGAGTACCTGCATGCAGGCAGAGGACACATGCATGTCAGTCATGCTATGACATAGTCCCAGGGCTGAGAGGAAGTTCACCCCAGGCTACATGCAGAAGGGCCAGTGAGCTAGAACATGGACCGGAGGGGCATCCTGGTGACCAGCATGTGAGTAGGGTGCAATAGTGGTGATGCGAACAGTACCCGTCCCCTCCACATGTCCACCCTCCAGCAGAGCAGACATGCATCAGGGAAGCATTGCATTATTTGCACATCATAACCATGTGCACGTGACATGTAGTGGCAGTCATGCGCAACACATCACACAAGTAAAACACACATGTCCACAACAAACACACAGCAACACTCACTGGACTGGGCATCAAAGCCCAGCATCTCGCCCACTCCTTCGACCGATTCAGATGGTATGAACTCCGTAATGAGTGACTCATGCGGAGTGAGGTCTTCCTCCTCAGGGGCAGGCCCACTGCCAGTCATCAGAGTCAAGTTGTAATTTGAGGCACGCTTAGCCTTAGCGCTGTGTTTGAGGTCATTCCAATGCTTTTTGCACTCTTGCGCCATGCGCACCTCATGACCGAATGCACTCACATGTTCCGCAACTTGCTTCCAGTGGGTATCACGGTGGGCAGCCGTAGTCTGACAATTAGGATCCACTAGCATCTCACGGCTGTTGCCTAGCACGTAGTCCACAAGGTAGTCCATTCCTGGTTGCAGAAAGGCTTCTTCCTCGACTTGCTGGAGGTCGTGGCTGTGTGTGGGGTCCCATCCTGTGCTGCAAGTGCATCCTTCCTCCTCTTGGATAGTGGCGCAGACCCTGGCTGTCAAATGCCGCCCTGATCACTATGGCCAGTAGCACCGGTGGATTGAGCCAAGGGAGTGGCAGGTGGAGGGATGACCGAAGGCCTGACTTGCGTCAGTGGCAGCTGGGTGCCCTCTAATGGACCATACGCAGCAACATCCGCTGTGGCAGGGTCATTGGCCGTGACTGTCCTGTTTGGCAGACTCACAACTGGGGTGTTGTTGGCTGCATCTGCCCCTGCACTTGCCAACACCTGGCTGTTCGGGGCAGCATATAACATTACTGCCCCAAGGACCCATGTCTTGGTCAGGGAGCCCTGCGTGCACCTACGGTTTCCCTCCTGGCCTATAGGAAATCTTCCAAGGGCTCTTCAAGTGCCATCATCCACAGAGTGGGTTCTGTGGATGATTTCATGCTTGGATTTGGGGGAAAGGGGATTAGGGTTGGCTTTAGGGACATGGGTCTGTTTTGTTAGGACATGTTGTTTGTTGGGACATGAGTCTGGGCCTGAGGCTCACTGCTGGGGGGTGCGGGTGCTGGGGGACATGAGTCGGGGCCTGCTGGCAGGTGCCCCTCACTGCTGGGGGGTGGAGGTGCTGGGGGACATGAGTCGGGGCCTGCTGGCAGGTGGCCCTCACTACTGAGGGGTGGGGGGTACTGGGGGACATGAGTTGGGGCTTGCTGGCAGGTGCCCCTCACTGCTGGGGGAGGGGGTGCTGGGGGACATGAGTCTGGGCCTGAGACTCACTGCTGGGGGGTGGTGGTGCTGGGGGACATGAGTCAGTGCCTGCTGGCAGGTGCCCCTCACTGCTGGGGATGCTGTGGGACAAGAGTTGGGGCCTGCTGGCATGTTCCCCTCACTGCTGGGGGGTGGGGGTGCTGGGGGACATGGGTTGGTGATCACTAGTTTAAGGTGACATGTGGGCTGGCTGGGGGACATGCCCATGGTGGATGGGCTGCGTGCAGGACATGTCCAGGGGTGCAGGGCAGTCCCCTGTGGTGTGGGTTGCCTGCAGGGGCTGTGGAGGGGGTGGAGGGCACACATGGGAGGACTAACACTGCCAATTCATGTGTGGGACTCCCCGCGCACCCCACCGGATACTCGTACCCCGCTCTGACAGCGAATCGCGTGTGATACTTCCTGCGTAACCTGGAAATACACGTACCCTGCTCGCACAGGGCCAATCGCATGTGAAACCTCCCGCGAACCCCAGTAATACACGTACCCCGCTCGCACAGGTCCAATCGCGTGAGAAACTTCCCGCACACTCCCGAAATGCACGTACCCTGCTCGCACAGGCCCAATACTGTGTGAAACTTCCCACTCACCGCAGTAATACACGTACCCCGCTCACACAGGGCCAATCGCGTGTGAAACTTCCTGCACACCCCTGAAATGCACGTACCCTGCTCATACAGGGCCTATCGCGTGTGAAACTTCCCGCGCAGTGGGTACGTGTATTCGGAGGGGTGCGCTGAGAGTTTTACATGCGTTTTCGTGGTGGGGGCCTGTGCACCATTTACGGGATTTGTGCGCTGTACATGGCGCACAGGGAGTGGTTGGGGGCGTAACTGGCTCTGCGCAGGGTCGCTGCGCCACTCTGCGCCACAGCTGGTAATTGATGTTAAAATCCATGAATACGCTGTGCGCGGAAATGGATTTTGGCGCATGCGGCTGGTGCAGACTGTTGCATGCGCACACTGTGCGCCAGCCGCGTGCGCCACTTGTGCGCTGGATTCTATGAATTACCCACGCCTACCTGGTGCCTTCCTGCTTGCCGCTCTGTTTCCCTACTTAAGGAGCCCTCCAGCTTGTTTTCCTTTGCAGATGGGGAGCAGGTGCAAGTGGATCTTGGTCACCTGGCCTAAGCCCCGCCCACCTGGTACCTTCCTTCCTGCTGATCTTTTTCACCACTTAGCAAGCCCCGCCCACCTGGTGCCTTCCTTCACCATCACTGTCTTGTGGCCAATGCTGGATTTGACTTTTATGGACTTCATTCATTCATGGTGCGTCACTCTTTCTCAACTCTCATGCTGGACTTCCTTTGCATCTTGTACTCATGATGGCCTTGAATCATGCTGTTCCCATATTCATCTTGTATCCTGGCTTGCAACATTATGTGTTACTAATGACTTCTGCAATTGTATTCGCTCTCCACTCTTGCTTCTCCACTCTTTTTGACTGCTTACTCTCTTTTCTCTCCTCCTTTCCCTTCTCCCTTTTCCTATCTCCTCCCCTTACTTTCTTCTGTGCACTTACTCTATCAGAATTGTCCCTGGACCTAATATGATAGCAACCTCGTCTGTCTCCTCCACCCTCCCATTACTGTTTTTTTCCTCCCAACCACGCCTCCAGCACTATCTGAAATGTCGTCAGGCCTAGTATGATAGTCGCTTGTTTTGTTCCTCCCCTCCCTTTCTGCACCGCTCTCCCTCACCTTTTGTTTTTCTCCGGCTCTACCAGAAATATCATCAGGCCTAGTACGGTAGTCCACTGTCTGTTTCCATTTCCTTCCCACTCTCCCCCTTCCTTATCTATGTTTTAGCTCCTGCACTATCTGAAATGTCGTCAGGCCGAGTACGATAGTTAATTTCACATCCTTACTGTTCATGGCCTGTAAGAATGTTGTATTTTCCCTTGTTCCCTCCCTTGCCTTGAAGCGCTTTGAAACACATTGTGTATAGGCGCTATATAAATAAACAATCATATCATATCATACCCCCATGGTGTTTTCCACTTCTGTCAAAGCTAATTCTGCCTCATTTGCAATTAGTGGCTGTCCTAGTGGTTCTTGGCTTCCTGTTACAGAAGGTTGACTACTGTCGGAAGAGTCCTTATCTAGTTGGCCCTGAAGTTCTTCTTCGTGTTGCTGTTCATTGTGCAACATTGCTTGTACTGCGTGAAGTTCACATCTGTGATAGTACTTTCATTTCCTTTGAAAGCATCTTCATAGCAGTCATAGTTATCTAGTATATCTTCCTCTTTTCTCCATGATTTAAAAAGTTGCAGTAGAGACATGTAATACAGTTCTTTCTGTTGAGGACTTTTTAATGACAATTTAACATGATTAATTAAGATTTGTTTTGTAAGTTTGACTAAGCTGCCTTCACAATCTGTGACTGCATAACTGCCTTTGCTTTCATCTGGTTTTATATTATTTTTGTATGCAAAGTTTTGAGCAATTTGGTATACACACATGCTCTCCAAAGTGCTACTCCTGTTCGGATAATATGTGACCAGTAAATTGTTTTTTAAAATGTCTTGGCTGTTGGGAACATTTCTGGCAATTGTTTCTATGTCCTCATGTGATTTCAGAACTCTTTTTCTAGATTTAGCAGGACCAAGATTTAGCCATACTATGTTGTCTGATTTTCCATACAAAGCAGTACCAGTTAAACGATCTGCCGCTTCAAAGGCGCCACATTCTCTATGAGAGAGCATTTTTATAAATAGGCTGTACAATTTCTGAGACCGTGTTTTGTCTGATGATAAGTCATCTCAGAGGTCTTGAAGCTCTGTTTTTTTAGCTTTTGTTAAGTAGGTTGTAACATATCATGCAACAGCAGTGGAATTGTCTGCAATGTATTGCACATTGATGTTTGCATTCCATAAGAGGGCAATGATTGCATTTTAATCATTGATATATTTACATTCTTTGGTACTTTTTATGTAGTACGTGTTCTTAGGTGGTTTATGTTTCACACTATGTCGAACTGAAGACATGAAGTTGTTCTCTTCACCTGTTTCTGTAACTGGTCTAGGGAAAGCAAACCGGCATTTGGTGTAGTATTTCCCTTTGTTTCTGTATTTGCGGCAACAATATTTGCCACATTTGTGACTTTGAAATTCTACAATTTGTGCATGAAGATCACTATTTGTTGCTTCTGATATTTTTCGATAAACTGTGAAAAAGTGGCATCATTGTCTTGACCAAATTTAGGAGCATCTTTAATCCATAAAAGCATGTGGATATGTGGTGCTCCTCTGGCTTGGTATTCTTTTCTCCAAAAGAAGTGTTGCACATCTCCGAGGGGAAGAACAGTTTTATTACAAATAAAGTGTAGCATAGCAATGAAGTGATGATGGAAATATCTTGAAACATTAACAGGATCTAAAGAGCAAAGTTCTCCAGGTGTTAGTATATCTGTGTTTGTTTTGTTTTTGTTTGATATGCATAGGAAATCATGTAAATCTTCCCATGCATATTCTGCACAACTTAATGTAACAAACCAAGTGGGTGGGCCAAGGTTTCTTATCATACAATATACATCTTTGTGACATTGGAACCAGTACTCTTTAGTACCACGCATGTTTGCTACGGATTTGTAATGCTTGATTGTAAAACCTCATCTTTTTCTTGCACTTTTTGTAGTAATTGCGTAGCTGACATATTTTGAAAGTGGGTTCCTGATTTTAATGTGTGTTCAACTCCGTAACATAGAGTTGCTAGTTCACTTTGAAAGATTAGGTGGAATATGTATTCCACATTTTGTCTAAATATGGGATCTTCAGAATACATTTGTAACAAACGGTATTCTGATGCTGTTATCTGAATAGGTCTATCATCGTACCTTCCTCCTTTGCCAGTAGGAAAGAGTAGACGAAAAGCATTTGCTTCTATACTTTTTTCCCATATGCTGATTGGTGATCCTTTGGTTTGTCACATTTGGTACGTTTCTAGTGCATCATCTATGGTGTTATTAGAGTGTAATGGATGAATTGTATAATGGTCTAAAATATTGGATACTGTAGCAGGATCTAGAAGTTCAAATTGACCAGTTTCTGGTGACTCTTGAATTATTTCAGTTGTTTCCCTTAAGTTTTCTTCAATATTTATTTCTTTGTAGTATTCATTATTGTCGTTTAGATATTGCAAGGCTTGTCTTACTTTATGTATGTCTACGAGTGGTTGCCAATTCCTTTTGTCTTTTGTAGTTACACCATTTACTAAGACAATTTAAGATTTCTCTTTTGGACTTGCACTCCCATAAAGTGCACATTTTCTTTTAGATCTAATGGTAAATAAACTACTTTGTCACAAATGCTTTTCACCAATTCAGAGGGAGGTAATTTTGATGTTTTTGATTTAAGGCGTATTATTGCTTGAAATGGGTGCACTGTTTGAATTATGATGCTCTCATATACATTGAGTGGTTGCAGGGGTTTTGGTAGTGGGAATAATTCCAAATTATTTGTGATAGCACGTGAAGGAGTTTGATTGTTGTCAAGTTTTGTAGTGCAGTAACGGCAAAGTATTAAGGGGTCAGGTATTTGTTTTCTGCAATAAGGTAGAAAGCTAATTCAAACCATATGGAATCTTCATTGTTTTCTATTTTGTATGTTACGTCTATAGTTTTTGTGTTACTTTTATACACATTTCTGCAGCAACACACACCCACATGGTTTGGTACTTCGGCGGATGTACTTTTAAATTTTAGTATTTCTTGTTTGTATGTGTGTAATAGAAGATTGCCATCTGTACAATTGTTGCTACTCTGTTGTAAAGCTACTGTATTTTGTAAATAGCTTTCACTTCCAAAATATTTCTTTCTGGATATGCTCTATTTCTTCCAGTAGGTCTTTGGCTGTACCATGTAGAAGATTGTTATTTAAATTGGCTACTGCTAAAGCAGGACTTTTAGTATAGTACAGTTTATAGACTAGATTTCTTATAGTTGAATGATGTGTTGATATCATGTTGATATGATGGATGATGCGTTTGCAAATAGGTCCTGAAATGCAGGCCACTGAACGTCCTTGTAGTCCTGTGTATTTGGGCACTGGACAGGTATCCATATTTTGCAGCAGTTTCATTTTGATGTTGTCTTTGCCTTTCACATATTGATAGAGGAACTAGCGTAAAGATTTGAAAGATTTTTTGGCAATGTTACACATTGACGTGCATGGCCAATTGTATACTGGACATTCTGGTTCAGTCAAATGGAGAGTTGATACTGAGTTTTCTGGGGATATTTTTGTAAGCAGTATTTCTTGTTGCATTATGGTATTATTAAGTTTTTTCATAACCTCGTCCACTGCTATGTATGGCAATTGTGTTTGTTTGATTTTGTATGTATGCTTCTTCATTATAATATGGTTCTGTGGTCGTGGTGTGACTCCATTCACCTCCACAGATATTTAAGAAGTTATTTTTGTTGACATTCTGTTTATTGAGAAGTCTTTTTTGTAATTTAGTAGTTAGTTTTGTTAGTGGTTTCATTCTGTTTAACACTAAAATAAATAACTTTCTTTTGAGGAAGGATTGCACTGTCTATCAAAGCTTCTAAGATTAATTTTCTACGGTAGGTTTTAAGGGTTGTGCATGATTTGTCTCCTGTTTTTATAAGATTCTGAAGGACTCGATGGCAGAACATTTTTGCTAAAATACTTTTTTTTGGTATGGTTACTTGCCACTATATCAAGATTTATAGGAGCAGTTTTAGAAATAGTGGTAGCTGCACTCTTGTTAATCATTTTCTGTTTTCTTTTACGTTTTTATAGAAAAGGCAACATTTCTGTACTGGAATATTGTTTTGTTTTGCTAAATGACTGTATTGGCCTTTTTGGTTGAACATTTTGTACACACTCTGCTAGAGATGGATGCTTATTTTGGACACGTTTATTTTCATTTGCTCTATTTCTGTGTTGCTTTCTATGGACTTGCTTTCTGGTAGGCATTCTATGGGGTCAGTTGAAACAAAAAAAGAAGGTATGGGTTGGGCTGTTGTGCAATCTATGTGTGCTGTATGCATGTGTGTATGAGTATGATGGTAAAGATGTATGTGGTGGTGTGTGATTGTGCATTGGGCAGCTACAATTAGTTGGGAAGGCTATTCTTCTATTTGTGTGTAACTATTCTGCGGTTCAGATGACAGTAGAAAGTGAGCTAGTGGTGAGGAGAAGCACTAATAGTAAATCTAATGGTATAACATTAACACAGTTCTTTGTTTTGTAATACTAACATTCTAGGGGCTGAGTCATGTTATTTGTGTTCAGAAAAACGGGGATTTGTGTGCCATTCTGCCTGCTAATCCCTGTTTAATAAATGATGATTTGTGGACAGAATGGTGCACAAATCTTCGTTTTTTTGGTGCACAAATGACATTAATCAACCGCACAGTTTGTTTGAGTAACAGTAAGAATATTTGTATTTGTATTTGTATTTATTTAGTTTATATAGCACTTTACACCAAAGCGCTGCACATTTTAACAACAACAGGATACATATAACAATTAACATTATAATAGTAACAGTAAAAGCAATTTACAATTGAGAATCAGACCAACAAAATAGTAAGTAGAACAATTAAACTGAAGGGGAGAAGCAGAGTAGTGCAGTAGAACTTTGCGAGAGAGGGAGGGGTGGAGAAGAGGAGGAGGAGGGAAACAGATGGGATGAAGGGTGAGAATGGGGGGAGGGAAGAGGGGAGGGAGATGATCAAGGAGATAAGGCAAGGGGGAGGGGCGTAAGAAGGGGGAGGGGTTTCATGGCAGGGAATGGAGAAGGAGAGATTTGAGGGAAGTGCGGAATGAGGAAAAGGTATAAATAGAGCGGAGTGAGAGAGGTAAGGAGTTCCAGTGCAGGGGGCTAGGAGATGGAAGGAGTGGAAACGGGATGTGGCACAAGGGGAAGGAGGAACAGTGAGAAGGAAGTGGTCAGCAGAGCGAAGGTAGCGGGAGGGAGTGTAGACAGAGAGTAGGGAGGAGAGATAAGGGGGAGCAAGACTGTGGAGAGATTTAAAGACTAGGCAGAGAATTAAGGTAGTGTTGTACTTACTCTTTTTTTGTGGAATGAGCAGGTTTCTTTGGAGTTGTTGTTTGTAGTTCAGCTGCTGCTGTTTTCCAGGAGAGTGGTCTTCACTGCAATTGTAAAAGAAAGAACTTAGTAATTTTGTGTGTGTAGAGCACTGATGTTAATTGAGACATTGATCTCTATGTTTTTGTAGTAGTATTCTTGTTTGATATCTGAACATAGTGTATGCATACAGTTTCATTTGACTATGTGCAGCCTTAATATTTTATTTACAATATTTTAGTTCAACACGCTTTGCAAATGAGTAGAATATTAACTGTATGAAACTCATTTGGTTTTTTAAAGCTGTGTTACAGGATGTTAGGAGAAAGAAGAAATTATGATATATGTATTTTGCAATTTCTATAAAGTAAATGGCAGAAACTGTATAAAAAACCATGGAATGTATGCATTTGTGAAGGTGTGGGTAATAAAGCACAATGCTGTGATTTACAGGTAGTGGTGTTATTGCAGCTGGGAGCTTTTCAATGAGAGTGTCTATGTGTGTGAGTGTATGAAGATACATGACCTTTTACTGGCTTTGTGCAATTTTATAATACACTACTACGTTTTTTTCCACAATTATATTGTTATTTCTCCCATCTTCTAATATTATAATTTTTTAGATAGGTGTGTATGTGTAAAAAAAAACTAGACAGCAGACATGTTTGGAAGTGACAGTTGATATAGCAGATGGGAAAAATGACAGTAAGTTCATTTTATGGGTTATACAGGTTAAATAGCAGTTACTCTGTTTATATACATGCACTGTGCAGACAATATGCATACATGTAGTTTGTATTCATTCATGTGGATATGCATACAGCTGCAAGTAGAAATCTTAGAGACTTGTAGAGTAGTTTTTGTAGTAGGTGCTTTCCAATGATATGAGACGTGTACTCAGAGTGATCAACTGTACATTTGAAGTGCTGGAGTTAGTTTTAGAGGTCTTGGATGTGATTGGTGGATGGTTGTGTGACTGGTTAGCTGTATCCAATGAGGAAATGGCACAGAGAGTGAAGTGGAAATGGTAGAAGGGCTGTCCAAGTTACACTATATCCGCGGACATGGCGGTAGTCCGCCGACACCGCGTATTACATAGGGAATTTTGGGGTGGAAAGGCATGCAAATGAGAATGAGCAGAGCAAGGGATTGGTCAGTAAAGTTTACTGGGTGTTGTTCTTGTATTTCCTCATGTGGAAGTGCACTGGCATGGAGTGTGTGGAATGAAGTGGTTGGACTTGGTACCTCTCTGTGCTAGTTTGGAGACAGAGCTTCATCCAGACATAATTATAAGTCATTGTGGAGGGAACAGTTTAGGATATGTGTCAGGAATTTCTTTGCAATTTGCAATGAAAGAAGGACTTGTGAAGGTCATGGACATGTTTCCATATTCCCAAGTAATTTCTTCTCGTATGCACAGAGACAAATGTGGCTGCGTTCTTCTTCATTTGGTCCACAAATGTAGAAAGCGAGGCAGAATGTTAATAAGGATGTGTGTGCCTTTCTAAGAGATGTTGGCATGTCCTCTTTCCACAATGAAAATATTATGTTTCGTAGCACATACATTTTTCGCAGAGATGGAGTTCATCTTACTTATGCTGGTAATCAGATTTTTCTGAGAAATGTACAAAATGCATTGCAACCTTTTGTGGAATTACAGCCATCCATTTTGCAGTAGGTGTTGACTATTTCAAGTTTTTCAAACACAAAAAACAGCACCAAAATGCTCTTTTCAGAGCCACCACTTCTTCCCACAGAAAAGTGCAATGGTTTTGATAGGGCAGCACCCCAACATTTCAGATGTCCGCTGACTTCTCCAAAATGCACAAGGCCCTGCTCCATTTATTTGTCACTTCTATTTTTAGACTGTGAAAGGGGGCTCTGAAAAGAGCCTTTTTTAATTTTTGTTGTTTTATATTTTTTTGTTGTTTTACACACAACACACTAGGAGAGGAGGGGAAAGGAGAGTAAGAGGGGGACACCAACCACAGGGTTAAAAAAAGGGCAGGTGGAGAGAGGAAGATGTGGGGTGGGCCTTACTTAGGTAGTGGGCAGGTCTTCTCTTGCTCCTTGACCGCAGTCTCGAAAGCACTTTGAAGTCTCTCCCCACTGTAGAGTACTGTGTTGCAGTACATAGAGAAAACTATGACCCTCGAAAGGTAAGGGTCATCAGCATCATGGATGGCCTGTGAGGCAGCTGGAGGGATGTGCTGTCCCATAGGAGTGTCTCTTGTGGTGACAGGTGCGGAAATCGAGGATGTGGTAGAGGAACTCAACCTACTATGTTGATCACAAGGTACAACCATACGAATGGCCCCACTGTGGAACAAACTTAGGTGTCGCTTCATAGATGTCGTACCAAAGCTGTACGAACCAGGCCTCCCACAACTCAGCACCATTTCGCACTGGTTGCAGGTGACCTTGTTTGCACGTGCTTTTGGTACATCACCTTGAAGGGTAAATATTCGCCACACCCAAGACTCACGGCAGGTGCTGTAGTAGGGACTTCCACTACCTCATCTTCTTCATCCTCTTCATCCTCCTCTAAATCCTCACGTGTGTTCCCCTCTTCAGGCCCTTGAGGAGGTGGTGGTGGAGGGGGTGGGGGTGGTGCTGAGGCAGATCTAGCACCAGGTGGAAGAACAGCAGCCATGGATGCCATCAGGTTTCAGCAAAAGCAGCACAGCAAAAGCAGGTTATCTTCAATAGTAGGAAGACAGAATAAAGATCAGCTCTGGGATGTGGCCTTTTAAAGGGGTGCTGGTGTGCACTTTGCGGACACCCGCACTGTCCGCGGACAGATCGAACACCCCAAAAGGGCTCAGAAAGTTCCAAAAAGTTTGTAGAAAGTCAGGGTCATTGTCTGGGACATGTGCTATGGTGAATTTTTACTATTAAATACTTTGGATTGCCTGAAAAAGTACTTTTAAAATGTTTGAGGACCCGGACAGTGTCCGCAATTCAGGACACACGCTCATCGTGGGTGTGGTCACATGATGATGTCGCGAACACGTCCATGAAGGGAACATGGTGGTGCGCATGTGTGTAGATGTTCTAGAGGCAGTACGGACAGGCATAGTGTCCTTAGAACACCCCCATTTTGCTTAATTACGGACAACCTGGACATCATGCATGTTCTTAGAAAAGTTTGACCTTGCCTGCGGACATTACGGACAGGCATACTGTCCTTTTTGGTTAATTGTGGACATTACGGACATCGAATGTATTCTAAGAACAGTTTCAACTTGCCTGCGAATAGTACGGACAGGAATATTGTCCTTAGGACACCTCCATTTTGATTAATTATGGACAACCCGGACACCGCGCTTGTTCTTAGGACAGTTTCAACTTGCCTGCAGACATTACGGACAGGCATAGTGTCCTTAGAAGACCTCCATTTTGGTTAATTACGGACAACCCGGACACTGCGCATGTTCTAAGAACAGTTTCAACTTGCATGCGGACATTACGGACAGGCATAATGTCCTTAGGACTCCTCCATTTTGGTTAATTACGGACAGGACGGACACCGCGCATGTTCTTAGAACAGTTTCAACTTGCCTCTGGACATTACGGACAGACATAGTGTCCTTAGGAAACCTCCATTTTGGTTAATTGCAGACATTCAGGACACCGAGTATGTTCGGAAAACAGTTTCAACTTGCCTGTGGATATTACGGACAAGTTTAGTGTCCTTAGGACACCCCCATTCTGGTTCATTACGGACATTCCGGAAACCCGCGCTGTACGCAGACATCTTAACTGCCTTTTTAAAAAAAATAAGACACAAAGGACTGAATTAAAACACATATAATATTTTTTTTTACTATATACAGATATGTCATTTTTTTATTCCATGCACTGCAGAGTATGTTCTAATGTGACTTTATGTGTATTATTCTCAATGTTTGTATGTTCTGTTAAAAAAAAATGTTAAGTACACATAAAGTTATGATTATTAATATGTTCATATAGTAAAGTGTCTACCATTAGTATCACTATCTTCAGTCATTTCCTCACGTGGAACATTTTCTTCAAGCCATTCCAAAGTGCTGGCCATTGCTGTGTAAAAAAAATAATATGTATTACTTTGAGTGTACCTAATACAGAAAGTTTAGAAATATATAAGAAAAATTAAGTTTACTTACTAGCTTCTGGTAAGTTGGGTTACTGTTATGTAGGCCTGCTGTTGCTCCTAGCTGTGCAGTGTCTGTGAGGTAATTATGTTGGAGGCATATCTTTTTTGTTTTGGTATATTCCATTTTAGTACATATGGTATTTAAATGGATGGTTGATGTGTTAAATATATCGGTTCCTCTTCTTATTTATTATTACATATAATGTGTTTAAATGCTGCTTTTTGAACTTGTGCAGTGTTTATATGACTTGATAGAACAATTTAAGATACCCCCTGAGTTTTTGGGTAGTGTTGATGTTGTCCGCATCCAAACACATCCATCCGCGGACATACGCATCAAAATCACTAGCTGGGGGTTCAGTATGTTCTATGTTACATGTATATAAAGTCAGGCAAACATCTATCAAATTCACAATATGAATATGTATATTTAATAAAATAAAATTTGTAAAAGGAAGGCAATGGTCCAGTTGCGCTATTAAAAACCTATGAAATTCAGTAAAAAGCTTAGTTAAAGGGACATTATGTTTCCAAGTAAAACCGAAAACACCCTGAAATTCGCCAGTTAAGGTAAGCTAAGCAACCATAACTCACGCCACCACCGTGCATTGCTCAGACTAACACCCAGGACATCAAATATGAGATCACACATGTCATTGATTACATCACTGATGACATCACATGTGCATGTACTTTTCCTGAAAACTCTGTACAAGGGATTCTTATTATAACGTTGACAGAAAAAGTGTCAGAGATCATTGGAATAGATATCTTGAGCTATGTAGTGCATTAGGCAATGCATTGATATAAATAGAATTATATTATGTAGTTAGTTATTTACAGTATAGTAAGCTACTCATGTATAAATATAAGCATTGTGTGCAGCATACTTGATGGAGGTGCAATATTCATAATCTTCCCATGTTGAATAGTGAAATGATAAATGCTTTCTTATTAGAGATTTGTGTCCTGTGCAACATGTAATAAGTAGCTAATAAAACCACTTACTACATAATTTCATTATTACATACAAAACACAAAGACACAACACATACAAATATGAACATATATAGAGAAAGTGAAGTATGCACAAAGCAGCAGTAGAAGCAGAAATTGTTCACAAACTAACTGATTATCTTTATGCACAGAAAGGATTACTGTGCTTCAAACCTACTACTTCATTATGTACAAATATCACATGATGTGACTGCACCCTAAAGAAAGTAATGGAAATACAAATATGAGCACATCCAGAGAAGTAATAAAAAAACAGCAGAACAATAAGAAAGTGTTGATAACCTTACTGATTGTTTTCATACACAGAAAGCATTGCTACCTTTTAAGTGTGTATTTTTCCTATGTAAATGTTTCATATGCTGTGAGTGGACCCTAAGTGAATTATTGTAAGAACATATTTGAAGTATAAGTCTACAAATATATTACTTTTTGATTTCGTTGTTCCTAACTATTACTGGTCAAGATATATCACTAAAGGAAAAAAGAGCAAGTCAGACATGTGATGTCATCAGTGATGTCATCAATTACATTTGTGATGTCATCTTTGATGTCCTGGGTTTTAGTCTTAGCAATGCACGATGATGGCGTGAGTTATGGTTGCTTAGCTTACCATATCTGGCGAATTTCATGGGTTTTTCAGTTTTACTTGGAACCATAACGTCCATTTAACAAAGTTTTTTTTACTGAATTTCATAGGTTTTTAGTAGCGCAGCTTAACCATAACGTCCCTTTAACAACGTTTTTTTTACTGAATATATATATATATAGATATTGGTTTGGTTACAAATTGAAACCTTTCATTATAAACAGTTATTTCAAAGACAATCACAATTTCTAAATATCAGAATTATCTTTCTGCATAATTATTTACAGTGCACATTTATCATGCTTAAAATCTGGATCATCACAAATTACATTCACACAATGTCAATACATCAGAAACGTGCAATTAAAACAAATGTTAGTAATAATAGTCATGATGAATCAGTGCTGAAAAAAATGGCTTAAAAAATATTGTGTGTAAAATCTTGAGCGAAATTAAGAATTTGCGTTCAAATTGCCAACACTCATTAATTTTCCACTCTTTCATGATTACAGGTTCAATCTCTCTAAGAAGTTTACCGTTGCTAAATTCACTGACATGTGCTCAGCATTAAATATAATATTCTCCACATTTGGCTTTGGTCTAATGTGTGATACTGCATAAAAAATGTATGATAGTATTTTTTGTTCAAATCCATCAGATTATTACATTGCACTAATAAATGTTCTAGTGATTCAGTGTCACTTTCAGAGTTACATCATCTACATTTAAACTTACCAGCTCTATTCTTGGCTTGGCCAGCTACAACAGCTCTACAGGGACATAAATCTAATTGCAATCCCAATATTTGCGCTTGATAGTGTTGGTCATGAAATTTGTGTTAATATTTTGGTATTTGACATTGTTTTTTTAATGGAAATTTAGAGCTTTGGCTTTTTTTATATGGTCTACATTTCATCATAGAAGAGGACAAATCATAGTACCAGAGTTTTCTCTTTGCTCGATCCGGGTTGGTTAACAGGGTGGTGTTATTAATGTCTGCTTTTTCTAAGAACATTCTACACTGATCCCTCCAGGCGTCAAGGCATTTGTGGCCTTTATGATTCATGGTCAATGCAATGATTGGAATCATCATATTTTCAAATGACTCTGTCATTACACATTTTCTATATAGGGATTACATATTCCACTAAACTATTACTTTAAGTGAGATTAATCCTAACTCATACTTTAGGATTGCACTAGGAAAACCGGTGGGCACTGGTAACAACGATTTCCAAAAGAGGCCTTCTATATAATCCCATTCAGGTTGACTTTGAGGGAATTTCGATTGCACTCCATAAGTTATCGTTAGTACTACCTTCTGCTTGTAATATATCAGAACAGGAGAGTATAAGAATTTACCATATTTCCAATGAATGATCATTCCTTCCACGCTCGAGGATTGTACTTTGTTTTATTTCAAGCTTATATGGAATACCCATTTTGGTGTTGTTGATGTTCGCTCCTAGATATTTATACTCCTGTATTATCATCAATGGTGCAGAGTATATTCACCATTCAAGTTCCGAGAATTTGTATGTTCCCTTTCTTCACTGTAATTTCAATATATTCATGTTGCAGGTGTTTATCACTGATTTGTTTTTAGTTGCATAATTTTGTAGTGCTGTCAATTGTCTTTTAAGGCTAATTGGGGTTAGATCCGCCATCACCAGATGATCCGCATAATAGAGCCATGTTATCGAATGAGAGCCTATTTTGGGCGGGAAAGATTTGGGCATTTCTAGATGTTTACTGATGTCACTAATGTAAAAGTTCAATAGGGTGGATGCCAGTATACACCCTTGTTTTATGCCACTAAATGTCTTTAGGTGGCAAGATAGACGGCCTTTATGGTCAAGCTTAACTCTAATGGTCAGGTTGGAATAAAACTGGTGTATTGTATTTATGATGTACCTCAGGCAATCCGCCTTTATTAGTTTTTCCCATAGTAGTGTGCATGATATAGAATTGAACACTTGTTTGAAATCCACAAACATTAAATAGAGTGGTTGTTTTGTAATGATAGCTTGCTCTTTTAGAGCTGAAATTATCAATATTTTAGCGGTCATGCCTACACCAGCGATAAAGCCAGATTGATGGGGGTCCATTCTCTTTGATGTTTTTTAGCCATTCCTGCATGTCATTTAACACTAATCTTGCATTTATTTTTCCTGGGGAGTCCAGTAACACCAGTGATCTATAATAAACAGGATCTTTTCTTTCTCCTTTGGGATAAGGATAGATTGTTGCCATGATGGAGGGATCATTACAGTGCGTGCAATTGTTTGATAGATGATATATAAAATGTCTACCCATTGCTCTGGATGTGCTTTCAATGTTGCATTTGTCATGCCATCGGGCCCGGGGGCACATGAGAAGCATGATTTCATATTAGGAGCAGTATGTCTGTTCGCTCAATTTTTTATTGTTTGATGTTATTCTTTACGTTTGATGATTCTGTCATTCCTTCTGGGTCCGCAAAAAGATTGAATAATGATCTACCCAGCCTTTCTCACTTATTGCATTCAATAAAAACCATGGGTTCCCGTTATTATTGGCTGCTTTTAGTAGGTGCCAAATTTGGGCACTTGATTTTGAAGATAGAACTTCGAGCATGTTTTTGTTATATTCCTGTTTTTTTAAACATTTTATGTTGTTTTAAGAGATTTTTATAAGCAGTTCTATTTTATAAGATTTTGTTTTACGCTCTCTTATTGAGAATGCTGCCATGTTTTTAATTTCTCTCTTCATATTTGCAGTTAGCAGCCTTATTTGAGGGTAATAGAAATGTCTATGAATTGTTTCATCATTGAGACCCTTTTGGGATGTTTTATAAAACATCACTAAAAAGTGATTATCTGGGTAATCATTGCTTGATGATTTCCCTTTTTTACCAGCTATATTATTTGTTGACATTTTGTCTATTAGTAACTAATTTACCATTGGTCCATTTTATTGTGTTCCTCCAATTGTTTATCGTTAGCTCATTTTTATAATGACATTTTGTAGGACTTAGGCACTGTGTCCGGAAAACGATTATTTGTGGCCAAATTTGTGCGTGGATTGTTGCCTGATATCCAGTCACAAATTATGACTTTCGGGAGTGCTTGGCAAGCTAAATCGCAGTCTGAAGTATTGCATATGGATTAGTATTATGAGAACAGAGTCAATAATGAGAAGGAAAGGATTGAAAAGAAAAAAGGAGATCTGAAAACGAAGGTATTGTTGCAACAGATAGTTAGATGACCTAAAGCGGGTAGTACACAGTTTCGGGGACAGTATGTTCCAACAGGTAATGTGCCGTTGGGACCTGTATACGCGAACCAATGTGCTTATTGCAGACAAGAGGGTCATTGGCGAGCACAATGCCCGATCCTCCAGCAGAGGTCGAATAACACATTATAGACGATCCAGAGGCTGCCCTGGGGCAGGGGTCCTGGTAGAAGACAGTTTGCTCAAAATTGTCAGTCTTTTTCGCAAGATAATCAGCAACCAAGTGTGGATAGCAGAAATATTTTGATAATCCTTCTACTGCCTATCTTTCTGAAGATCTTCCCTTTGGTGATATATTGTTTGGCTAGGATTGCCCGAAGCAGGGTTTGGAACCAATGCCTATTCCCATTAATCAGAAAAGTCCCTACATTGAAATGATGGTGGGGAATAGGAAGCATCTATTTTTGATAGATACAGGAGTACACAAGTGTTCCATTGACCATTCACGGTTTCCAGACATTCCACTGTCAAGGCAAACTAACGTTTCTGTAGGGTTTTCTGGTACACCAGTGGTTAGTCCGGATTCTCTGCTGGTACCAATTTCACTCGGTCCATTTACGGATCACTGTCCGTTTCTTTTGACATCGAACTTTGGAGAGCATTTGTTGGGGTTGAATCTGTTGAAGGAATTAAATGCGGTAATTCGTTGTAGTGCGTTTGACGATTTCACCACAGCAAACTTCTGCCTCACAGTTTCTGGCTAAACCTTTGCTGCCGAAATTTAGTGAAGTTCCAGAGTGTTTATGGCCGATTGATGACAATGATGTTGGTGTTTTACAGATTGAGCCTGTTAAAATCATTTTGAAACCATGAGTAAAGTTGCCACAAATTCCACAATATAAGATTTCAGTTGATGGTAAGCAAGCTTTGAAGTCTTGAAGCTTTGAAATGTATAGTTTCTGATTTTGCACATCATGGGGTAATTGAAGAAATTGCAGGAAGTTTGTGCAATAGTCCGATTTTACCTGTGTATAGGAAAGGAGATAATGCAATTCCTTTCCGTTTCATTATCGATATGCGCGCTATCAATAAGATTGTTGCTCCACAATTCCCAATTGTGCCTGATGTAACAATGATATTAACGATGATTCCAGCTTCTGCTACTCATTTCAGTGTTGTGGATCTTAAGAATGCCTTCTTTAGCATTCCTGTACATGAAGATAGCAGATATTTGTTTGCGTTCACCCTGGGGGGACGCTCGTTTACATTCACCGGTGCACGCCAGGGTACATGGAAAGTCCGAGCATTTACAGTAGGGCTTTAAAAGAGAAGCTCAACACAATTGAGTTGCCCACTACTTGTACATTGCTACAATATGTTGATGATCTTCTTTTGGCTGCAGATTCAGAAAGTGCTTGCAAGGAAGGCAATGTGTTGTTGCATATTCATCTAGCAAAACATGGACATAAAGCTTCACTGAAAAAGCTTCAATATTGTTGACTGGAGGTCACCTATTTAGGCTATCTCCTGTCAAAGGAGGGAAGAAGGTTGACACTTGAACAAATTAAAATCATTTCTAGCATGTATTTCCTAAATACACAGAAGGAAGTGAGAGCCTTGATTAGAATGGCTTCTTACTGTAGACAGTGGATCCCTAATTTCTCACTAGTGATCAAACCAATGTGGGCATTGACAAAGAAGTGCAGAAGTGCATTTCTTTGCCACTACCGTGGAACTTGAAACACCAGAAAGATTTTGATCTGTTCAAGACTGCACTGTGTTCAGCACCAGTTTTGGGCATATCAAATTTTGAAAAGGCCCTCGATTTGTATGTGCATAAACGTGATGGATGTACTTTGGCTTGTTAATGCAGAAATATGGGGGGAAGAATAGGCCTTGCGGTTACTTTTCCTCTACCCTTGATCCTGTTGCATGCGCTTTGCCGAGATGTCTGAGAGCTGTCACTGCTGCTGCATCTGTAAAACAGACCGAGGGTATGGTCCTAGGCCATGCTTTAACCTTGTTGGTACTTCACTCTGTAGACGTTCTATTAAACAGAACGCAAACACAACATCTTACTTCCGCACGATTAACGAGATATGAATTGATCTTGTTTGCACCGCATATCCAAATTAAAAGATGTTGTGTATTAAATCCGGCTGAATTGTTACCTCTTCCGCAGGACATTGCTTGCAGTGACAAAATGTCACATGACTGCCTTTATACCACAGAACAAGAAACTAAAGGCAGGATTGATTTGAAAGATACATCTTTGAATAATCCACAAGGGGAGCTGTTTTGCGATGGCTCCTGCTTCAAACCTCCGGATGGTACATCCATTGCTGCTTATTCCATAATTACATTAAGCACAATCATGGAAACCAAAAGAATTTCACATAACTCTGCACAGGCCGCAGAGATTATTGTACTGACTCGAGCTTGTGAACTTTCCGAAGGGCTTAGAGTGATTATATATATACTGACAGTCAAAATGTTTTTGGGGTGGTTCACAACTTCGGTAGACTATGGGCAGAACAAGGGTTTTTGACCTCACATGGAATGAAGATGCAATATGTCACCTTGATAGTTCAGCTACTCTCAGCGCTTGCGCTTCCCACTCAACTAGCAATTATGAAGTGCGCAGCACATCAGAAAATCATAGGTGATGTAGAGAAAGGGAATGCTTTTGCTGACCAGATAACCAAACAGACTGCTACTGACCTCTATTCAGATATGTATATTACAAGGGAAGACACAAACATTTGTACTATAGATGAAGGGATTGATTCCATAAGAAATATTCAAGCAGATGCCACTCTAGAAGAAACCAAGCAATGGGCTGAGGGATTGGCGAGGTTTGTATGAAGATGGGTTTTGTGTGGATGACTCAGAGGGAAAATGGATGTTGCCCGATGCGTATGTTAACACAATGATGTCAATGACCCATGGTCCCACTCATATATGTGCTAGGAAGATCTGCAAAATGTTAGAATTTGTCTGGGTAAATGTTAACATTCTGAAAACTGCAGAGCGTTTTGCCCAGAGTTGCATGGTTGGTTATTCTGCAAGTATGCGTGGGATTACAGATCGATAAATGGTTCCATTCGGCTAGACATGCTCAAAGTGCTGGACTTGTAGAACATCACAATGGTATTCTAAAAAATAAACTCGCTAAGGTCTGTGCCAGCAGCGATTTGCAATGGCCGGACGCCTTACCACTAGAGCTTCTTTCGATGCGCACGACCCCACAGACTAGGACTGGGCTCTCCCCTTACGAAATCTGTATTTGATTTATCAACAGGCGTGAGAAGCCCTCCCAGCTAAGTATGAGGGGCCAGGTCACAGAATTTGACCCGGCAACTGGGTGCTCACAAAGACATTTGAGAGAGCATCCAGTCTTGCACCGTATTGGACCTTTCCAGGTCCTATTGGCCACATAGACTGCCGTATGGGTAGCGGGGAAACGACACTGGATCCACGCTATGCATGTCAAGAGGATACCTTGCCCTTTGCCACACGATGAAGAAGACAAAAAGAAACCTACTTGCTCTGTTCCCAACGGTCAATCAGCCTTGAACAGCACTGAGGGAGTTCTGGAGACACTTCCTGAGCCCGCAGGGCCTGGGAAGACTGCTGCTTTGTCTCCAAACTCTTCTACAGATCCTTCTGCACCCTTGCATGATTTTGTTGTTATTTCATCACTTCCATCAGGAAGCAACGACACACTGTTCGCAGATCACACAGTCCCAGGAGTCACAAGGTACAATCTGCGTTCACGGTACTAGTCTTTTTGCACAAACACAACTGTGCCACAGCGGAACAATTGTTGAGCTTGTCCTTTGCCACCTTTGCACAGAAGTATAAGCAAGTGGCTGGGGACTGGGAAAGACTATCTACAATCAAGAAACCGTGTGATCAGGAGATCCCCAGCAAACGGACTACAGAGTTTTCCCAGGAACTTTTTGGAAAAGAACTTTGAGGAACAATGGCAGTCGTTATCCCTACTTGTGTGGAACAATCGAATAATCGTGTGGCCAACAATGACATTGGACGATCACAATGGCTGTCAACACTGCTGCCCCACTAGAAATCAAAAAAGAAATAAAATCCTTCCATTCCAATTCCTGGTTCACTCAGGAACTCCAGACCATGCGCAAAGACAAACGTCTAGCCCTAAAAAATTGGCAGCTTAACCCATGCGATACCACTAAAGCTAACTTCAAATCCATAGCAAAAAAATACAAAGACGCAATCTTCCGTGCTAAATCAGAAACTTACAACAACCGCATCTCCAATGCCAACTCCCACTCCAAAGAACTTTTCAATATATTCAAAGAGCTAACCGTACCACCTACATGCCCTGATGAGATCGTCAAAGACGAGGCATGGTGTACAGGCATCCAATCAGCCATGCTTACAAAAATAAACCTCCTCCAAAACAAAATATCCCACCACTTCAAAACCTTACCCAAACAAAGTGAACATGCACAGACAAAACCTCATGTAACAGTAAGAAACGTGCCCAAATTTGCATTTACCGAAATTTCAGAAACCGAGGTCACTGACATTCTCAGACACATCAAACCATCACAATGTAAGGGTGATGTATGCCCCCCAAAAATCATCAAAGATTGCGCAGAACCTCTCGCCCCCCTTATCACAGCCTTCATCAATGCATCTTTCAAAACGGGCATAGTCCCAGACAGCCTTAAGGAGGCCTGGGTCCGCCCTCTCTTAAAAAAACAGACCCTAGACCCTGCCAACCCTAACAACTACCGACCCATAACCACAGTCCCCTTCCTCTTGAAACTACTTGACAAGGCCGCACACAAACAGATTCAACTATACCTCGAACTGAACGCAATCCTGGGTAAAAGGCAATCCGGATTCCGCAAGGGACACGGTACTGAAACTGCCCTTCTAGATTTAAAAAATGAAATCACCCACATCCTAGACAAAGGCAAGCCCGCCCTCCTCCTCCTCCTTCACCTTTCAGCGGCGTTCGATCTGGTAGACCACACTACGCTTACCAGCCACCTGACACACGCAGCACACTTCTCAAAGGACGCAGCATCCTGGGTAACATCATTCTTAGAGGGAAGAGCGATGAAAGTGTTCTCCAACATAGCACATGCTGCACCCTCCATCATCCAATGTGGGGTACCACAAGGTTCCTGCACTGCCCCCACGCTCTATAACCTCTTTACCAAACCGTTATTTGATAAACTAGACGCGCTAGGGATCACGTACACAAACTACGCCGACGACACGCAGGTTCTCCTCCCCCTGACAGGGAACTATCACCTAGACGCCTCTACACTACAGCAAATCTACTCTACCATACAAGCATGGATGGCCACTAACGGCCTCTGCTTGAATGGGGACAAGACCGAAATCCTCATTCTAGGACAGAAATCCACCCTCTCCAACCTCAACCCACTGTACATCAATTTCAACATAGACAATTGTACTATCCCTGTCCTATCCTCAGTCAAAACACTGGGGGTTCACATAGACGCAACACTATCCATGGACAAACAAGTCAGCGCCATAGTCTCGGCCTCAGCACTTACTACGAAACTCATTAACGCAATAAAACCATTCCTAACTAAGGATAGCTGCCTCTCCATCGCCCGAGCAACTATAGGAGCTAAGCTAGACTATTGTAACGCGCTCCTAGCCGGAACCTCGCAAAAAAACTTATCTAGGCTCCAAACTACTCAAAACAACGCTCTCAGAGCAGCCCTCAGCATACCAAAAAGTGAACACATCACACAAGCCAGAATAGCAGCTCATTGGCTCCCAGTCAAAGACCGCATCTCCTTCAAAATTCTCACAACCACCCACAAATGTATCAACCTCACAGCTCCCTCTTACTTATCTGACACGATAGGTAGATATCAATCCACAAGACCTAGAAGAGCACAATACACGAACCAACTTGCAATACCTCGCATCAACAGAACAAAAGCAGGAGGTATAGGCTTCCCCTTCCTCGCACCCAAACTCTGGAATTCCCTTCCTACTGACCTTAGAGCTGACACATCTCTTTTCTCATTCCGAAAAAAGCTCAAAACTGCCCTGTTCAACTGAACCCGTTTTCATGTACTCCTGCTGCACTTGCATATCTGTAAAAAAGTATATCTACATGAACTGAATGTAACTAAGTAAGCAACACTGTAACTAGCGCCACGATGCCTACGGTCTGATGTGCGCTCAACAAATGTGAATAAATAAAATAAATAAAATAATAAATACATGGTCCTTGAAGACGTATTGTTTTCTTGTAATCGCATAACCAGTCTTAAAGTATTGATTACTTTTGGGTTTTGGTATATAGAAGAAGTGCGCCCACTTGAAACATTTTTGCCTACTGAGAATGTTCCTACTATGTCTACACCTTTTGTGCACCTGCACACTCTATTTCCTAGGGACTCCCAGCACAGACAGAGCTATCACAACAATACACTTCTGTTAATAATGAATGCAACCCATGCGATTCTGAATAGAACAAATTGTTGGATCTGTTCGCATTTGCCACAGCATGGGGAGAAAGGGTTGGGCTGGTATATTCATCCTTTGCCTTTAACTACTGCATGTTATGCCTCTCTACGGGCACTATTCTTTGGCCGTTCAAACGATAGCATCTCAGCGAACTTTGACGGGACTTATTTGAACGAATTTGAAAGGCGATTCCTGACGCCTCTGGGATGCTCACTTTTTGCAAATAGGAGCAAGCTTAATGTTGCTTCTTTTAGGCCTTCTGATAGACTGTCCCGACCTTTCCAATCACTCATCTCTTTCAAGATGGCACCTAAAGGTAACAGGGATTCCACGCCACCTTCCTATACTGTTAATCATAGCCCCAACTCTGTCTCTTTCTGCATACAAAGGAATGGTACTCAGTCAATGGGCGATTTTGAGGGTTGTACCAATGTTGCAAACATCACCAGTGAGGACAGACCTTTGTGTGTAGGCGAACCTGTCTACTTTGTTTGCGGTAATGAAGCTTATCCGTGGCTACCTCAGGATTGGCAGGGGACTTGTTATTTGGGTATCCTGCTACCAGGGGTGTATGTCGCTAGTACCACTGAGATCTCTAGGGCTCATCCAAGGCGGGACGAGAATGGTGATACTCCCTCACAAGTCTTGGGTAATGTAGCAAAATCCTTTGTACCATTTTGGGACAGATCATGAATTCAGAGGATATTAGGAGACTGGCGAGAGTACGGGAGAGAACCATCAACCGGACCACTGATATACTGTGTAACATGATTCTAGAACAAAAAGCAATTAGATTAGTGGCTCTACAGAACCGCATGGTATTAGACATCATCCTGGCTGAGCGTGGTGGAGTATGCATATTAGTGGGGTCCGCTTGCTGTGTTTTCGTACCTGACTCCTCCCCGACCATATTTAAGGCAATACAAAATCTGCACGTCCTAAACTCAGAAGTGCATGTTCCTGAGGGAAACTGGGATCTTAGTACTTGGTTTTGGGACTTCTTACGGTCTTGGGGATGGAAGCTTCTTTCAGTCTTGATGGTAATCCTTGGCATTCTGTTGTTTACAATGTCTTCCTGCCATATGTTCGATGTTAGGGGGATGTTGTGCGTAAACTGTAGGAACATTAGGACTGAAAGTGCACACACCGGAGACGATGACTAATATATTTGTGATGAAGGATATTACTGTCACAGATCTAATGGTGATTGATATATCTGATGAATGTGATTCAGGATGTATGGACATTGATACATGGAGTTGCGAGTAAAGCGACCATTTTTAGTAAAGCTCTTAGCTTAGGCCAAAAGGAGGGCTTGTTAAAAGGTAATTGTATAATGCCTCCATTATATTAATGTTGGCCTAAGCCTAGTCGCTCCACGAGGAAAACCGCGTTGCAAAGTTCCAATTGTGGGTTGATTTTGCCACCATTTTAATCTTCATCTGCCATTTTGATTTCTGCTTGTGCGTTCTTCATTCTAAAATGGTGGACTATATTTTCAACTTGCAACCAAGCCTCCCGACCTTTGAGTTCTGTTAATGGTTAGACTGTCCGAGAGCCAAATGTTTAGACTAGGCAACAAGGCCTTGCACTGCATATGAACTGTTGTTAAAGTGTTGTCTGCACTCACAAGATTCATCCTTGAAAACACATTGGGACAATGTAAAGCAAACCTCAAGCATGGACACAGGCGAACACTATTGTAAGGGAACCATAAAAAAGATGCTTGCTACAGGATTTGAGAGCATACACTGCCATTGTACCTCCACAGAAATACAAACCTATGTAATCCCTTGTACAATATTGTATGATCCGTATATGGACTAGGCACAAACTCTAGACCACAAATTATTAACGTGAAGAGAGGATGGACAATATTACTCGAAATTGTATACAAGCTCAAATGTTTAGACGTCCAGCACTCTCTCACCTCTCTCTGTTGGGATGGTACACATTGCGGGGTGTTGAGAGCCACAAAGCTATCTGTGTTACTTTGTAAACTGTACAGCAATAAAAGATCTGGTTATCTGTTCAGCCCTTGATTGGTGTATTTCCTTTGTGGTACTCAGCCTCGATATTTTCTTGTTCTTAATGAGTTCCAGAGAAAATTTATAATGGCAGTGTGCATCGTTAATGGATGTGCGGTATCATCAAATTCTAATTTAAGTAGTTGTACACACGGGTGCAGGTTTAGCCAGTCTGTCAATTTACCACCAGAGTCTATTCGGAGGACTGTAAGAAGACCAGCCATGGGTCTTCCTTTAACTTGTACCTGGAAAATACCTGGAACTCGCGTTAAATGCGTAAAACCCCTGGTGTTCCAAACTGCCATCTTGAAATAGCAGTTGGGCACCTTCATTTAACTCTATTCATTTACTCCATGTTGGGTATTTCGGATTGCTTTCTTGAGCCAATCCCACTTTGTTGTATGTGAGGTGGATTTATTGGGTTCACAATATGCATTTCATATTAAATTGCCTCTTGATCCTTCACAATTTATGAGTAATACTTGTCGTCTATATTGTTTGTCCACTTGTTCTTTTTCATCCAGCACAGTTCCTACACATCGATTTTTAGAGCTTGCATATGCTTTTTTGATATTTAAATTGAATCCCTGCTGGCCAAATAGCTCTATAACGCTCCAGATTCTTTCCTTTACAATTTGAGATGGAATTCTCAGCTTAGCTGTATCCATTTTATATGTGTTGGTGATATGTATTGCTTTATCTCTGATTCTATTAACTTAGGCTTGGGAATAGACCGAAAATTGGTCAATATCGTGGACCTATTCAGAAAAGGATCCCTTCTGGGTCTGTTAACCATTGTAATGACCAAATCATCTGCTCAAGCTAAATTGTCCTGGTTGTTTTTATTCTTTTTCGAATCAATGTTGCCCTTCAGATCATCATCAGGTTGTTCTGATGGTTTTTTCCCTATATTGGGGCATAGCTTTAATTGTTGTTTGCACCTATGTGCAAAGCATTAGAGCTTAAGTGGTTGTGTGTTCCCTTCTGTTCTAAGGTTAAATAAATGTCTATCTTTTTGACTTGGGTCTTTCATCCACATTCTATCTATCTCAAGGGGTGGACACTCATTATTTTTACCTATCGCTCTGGCATCATCCATCTTGATGCATTCTATTTCGCTATTCTGTTGTACAGTGGTATTTGAATATGTAGATATTCATAATCTCCTCATCCATGAGATCTTCTTGATTTGTCTTCAAGGTAACTTGGTTGTTTACATTATTTTGCCTATTCGACTTCGTATGTGTGTTTTTTCCATGATGATAGTGGTGGTTTTTTGCACCTCTTTATGTGATGGCATGGTTAGATCACTTATGAATTTTTTAGTTCTTGAATTGTTAGTTTTTTTTTAAATTTAGTTTAGAAAATGTAGTTTAGTCATGTTTTCAAATGTTTCTGGCAGTTGAATACTTCGAAAGCCAATTCATGTTTTTGTTCAGTTTCTTTGCCATCAGTTATTTTTTTACAAAGACTATTGGTCATAGCTGCCAATGTGATTGTGTACGCCGCAATAGGCAATTGCCTTCATCCGAATGACGGTCTTGAGGTAGGCTTGATGAAGGACGTGACTGATGATGCCGAAGAGTTTGCTGAGCAATTGGTTACATTCAGATACAATATAGAGGAATGCAAGAAAAGTTGATGTGTGCATTATAGGAGAGCCTAGCTGCATCTCTAGGACTGTTTGGGGATCTTGCAGGTCATTCACCAGATATTCATTGGGATCCCCCAATAAAGAGATGGTCATCCTATTTTCCGGCTCACTATCAAGTGCAGTTTTAGCCAGATCAATTGGTCGGTCTCCGTTGAATCGCTGATGTGTGTGGAGATCATTAATTCTATTACCGGCAATCGGTGGAGACATGCTTTTTATTGGAGATTTGTGCAACTTATTTTTTGTGACCTGGAAGTATAAGAGAGGTCTTGTTACATTCATTACTTCATGAATTATCACTATGACCTTTGGTGCGCATTCGGATAAATCAATTTCAAATGGTTTGGAAGACATTTGTAGTGTTTGATCAGGCAGCCTGACTGTTTGTGACGGGCAATCGAAAATGTCTTCATTCGATATTTGTGTGCCAATTTGATTACTCAGATTCTTTTTGGGCGGATGTTTCATGGTTGTTTGTTGTGACAGTTTAATTGGTTCTGTTGGTATAGTGTCGCCCGTTATTTCGATTCAATGTGGGTATTCCACATTGGATATCAAATTAGTCTAAGGTCAGTTGTCAATGATCTGGAGCATGCAACCTTTGCACATTTTGTTTTTTGACCATTAGTTGTATCATTGTGCTCCCCGGTAGGGGAGCTGACATGTTCAATTGGGCAGTTCAATGGCATGTCAGATTGTAGCGTGTACGCAGTCATAGGTCTTTTCAAAGCTTTCCAAAATCAGTAAATCTCAGGGCATGACATGGGAAGAGATCTATCACAATATTGTGCTTGAGGTGCTTTGGCAGTTGCTATCTGCAGCTCAGCTGAACAGTGGAACAGCACTCGCAAAAGCACTCTCACTATGTGCGCATGCAATGTGCTCAACCCTGAGTTTTTGTAGTGCTTCTTGGTGATCAGGGTCGGGTTTAGCAAACTTCTATAGAGAAAAGACAAAATGAAATGTCTTATTTGGTTTTGGCATAGCATATAACTTCAGAGTTAATGTCAGTAAGGTCAGTAGTATTATGTACCAATGTTCCGTGCCTGGAAGTGTCCACAGGTTGATTGCTCAGCTTTCAGGAGAAAAATGAAGATTACAGCACTTAGACAGCAGCAGGTGAAGCGAGGCTCAGAGGAACAGCAGTCGCCAAAGCACTCACAAAATGCCCGTAAATATATACAGGTTTGATGCCACCTACCCTGTGATAAGCATCTCAATAAACAAATTCACTTTTCCAACCACTGCTATCGAATGCATTGTGCAGCAACATTCTGGCAGTTACTTACATGTACTCCAACATATTGCACTTCCACACACCAATTGCCACTTAACAGTGTTCTACAAATCTTTCGCAACTGCATGTAACTTACTTGTAAAAAATGTTACAAACAGTGCTGCTGTAAATGAACATATGCATTTTTTTACTTCAACAAAAAGCTCCTAAAAAGAAACATGTTTAAAAGAACAGCTTTTTCCTACATATAAATGTCCTACTTTCCAACCTTTGTCATCTTATCCCATAAAGTGCCATCATTATCCACCTGCTCACACGTATGTGTATACTGCCAATGTATCGATATGCAGCACTTACTCCTTACATACAAAATACTAGTTGTTTCCAACCACTACTATAAGACACCATATAATAACAACATAGACTGTTCCAACTACAAACGCCCATTGCATTACTACTAGGCCACAGTGTCCCTACTCTTTAAAAACACTGCAACACATTAGAAATACATTGCACCACAAATATTACACCTTTCATGTTAAAAGAACCAGCACAACCATTGCACTACTGCAAAAACATACAGTGTTCATGCATTTTTACATAAATCAGAAAGTTGCTGTACAAATAATACCATTACATATTAGCCATAGAAGACATTTTTCTCTGCTGCAGAAATGACCATAATATGGATCTTTTTTACATGCAAATTTGACCTTGTTGCTCATAATATGCCAGACAGCAAAGTGCAATGGTTTTTAATACCTAGTTAACATACTTTACTACTCCGCCAATAACACACTTTATTCACTCTTTTTTCCAATAACTTAATACATAGCAACCTCTCTTAGTAAAACTACTTCACATTACCACATATTCCAACTAACTTTCTTTTACAATTACAGGAAAACAAGATTGAGAAAAAAAGCCACTGAACAAGGAAAACTCTTCACATCCTACAGAGTAAGTATATTAATATTGCATATATGTCTCTGCAATTGAAACAATGTACTTTCACTATATATTAGCCTAAAGTATTATTTTCTAATCAACACTATTGTATTTCACTAGTAATCATTCTATTACACTATTCACACTCATTGTAATCCAAACATAAGCATCTCCCATCAACTTCTATACCACAATTTCATTTTGTTCTTCTTCCATACCCCTATCCACCGCAAATCCTCAATTTAAACCCAACACATTCACATTCATAATATTCCAACTTACCAACACACATTGCCACACATACACATTCTTCCTCAGTCTTTTTCAATGACACCAACACAGCCCTCATACCTACCCAGCTTCCACCTCTTACATCCTTCCCAACCACACCTAGCCTCCCACCACACAATCACAAAGCCCTCTTTTCATATCTACAATGACACCCACATGCCCATCATTTTTATACAATAATGCATGCAAAAACAGTGCACTCCTCTGAAACACAAACTTTATTTTTTTCTCACTAGACACAACAGAATGCCTACTAAAAAACAAATCTGTAGAAAACAAAGAAAATGTAAAGAATAACTTGTTTATACTTTTTCTAAACAGAAGAAAACCACTATCTAAATTAAACAATAAATTACAAAAAATACTTTAAAACCACAAGGGCAAAGTTAATATAGATACCTTTTCAATCTTTTGTGAAGGTAAATGGTTTCACACATGCATCACATAACCATATTTCAATGAAGAGGCTTATAAACAAGAACAAATCCAAACAATTGCCATAGGCAATAATCGTTGAGGCTATGAAGTAGCAGGAGAAACCATTATGGCAAAAGAAACCCTTATAGACAAAACGTCCCCGACAAACTTTCAACCAAATGTTCCTTTTGTCCAAACAAACCGCCAAGTGTACAAATGGATGTGCAGCTTAATATTTAATGTGCACGAACAATCCTTCAAATCTTCACGACAATTCCTCAATCACTATGAGAAACTAAAAGACAAAAGTAGAATCAAATCTTTACAAACCATGGACACCTGCAGAGTGCGCATCCACACTGCACTGCAAGTACATTCATTAGCCTGCATTTCAGGTACTGCTTGCAAAAGCACCTTCCATCACATTAAAATGTTAGCAGCAAACTCTTTCACTATAGGAAGCCTTGTCCATAGATTGTACTACCAAAAAGTCCTACTCTACAACTCCAACAATTATTTAACGTTCTCCTACATGAAACAGACAAAAAACGACTTTGAGAAATACAACAAATAAAAGTAAATATTTTGGAACGTAAATTGACTTTGAAAATGTAACTTTGACATCAGAGAAAACCTTGCAAACACCACCCTCCAAACAAACACATATATTTTCTATAGAAAGGCATTGAAGATTGTTCTGATTTACTGGTGCTTACTCAGGCGGGTATGCTCTCAAGGGGGCCATCTGCATTGTGGATCTAGTGGGGATCATATCTGGTGTCACCTAGTCTCTAACTTCTTTTTACGTTTTCCTTGTGTGCACTTGTCTATTCCTGTCTATTTTATTTTTCATCTCTCTAATCTCTACTACGGTATTTTTACTTCTGTTTCTTTCTATTTTTCAATGTGTTGTTTTAAAGTATTTACACCTCCCCATTTACCTTTGCGTGTTTCCCTCATGTGTCAGGCTATTTTTGCATTGATGTTTCTACCACTTTCGTGTACTATTCTTCTTATGGTCTAATTGGCATCATATTCTTGATTAATGATGTTTGCTATATTTGCAAATGTATTTATGTATATTCGTATATTTTTACTACATTTCCATAATGGTGTTTAAATGTATATCTTGGTACAATAAGGGTGTCAACAACCCTATTAAAAGACAGAGTGATTTCTCACCTTAAGAAGTTCAACCCATCGGTAGCCTGCATCCAGAAAACCCACCTCTCCATGGCTGAATCCATGAAAATTAAATAATTTTGGGTTTAAGATGTTATAGCTAGTCCTGCTACAGGGAAACAAATGGCATAGCTATATTAATTAATACAAATGTGCATCACAAAATGTTATGTCAATCCGCTGATAATGAAGGGAGATGGGTTTGGGTGAGAATACAGATTGCACATCATGTTGTTACTATTTTCAATGCTTCTTTATCATGCAATCCAACCTCAATAATCGTATTCTTAGTAGTGATCCATGTATGGATTGGAGATCCAAATGTATTTTCAAAAGCTCCAAGTCCTATAAGACTTTTTCCCAGTGTATTTCTAAAGTGGCCCTGGTTGATACGTGGAGGTTGTCTCATCCCCTGGATTTAGACTATACTTTTTATTCCTTCCCACATGGCTCCTTATCACGATTGGATTATATCTTTGCTGCAAAATCCTTGTTGCCTACCATTGAGAACTCTTCAATTGCTTGCTAGTATAGTTATTTCAGGTCATGGGCCTATTGTTACTGTTTTTGTGTTTAATGGTATCCCAACTCATTTGCCTTGCTTCCGTCCTTCTCCAACTTCCAACAACAATTTTTATCTAACAACCTTGAAAGTTATACCTCTACAGTTAATAACTGGGATGTTTTTATGATAAGGTATAAGAAAGAACTTTAAAAAAAAACACTTGGATGCACTTTTCTCCACTCACTTATGCTGAGAAGCTTTCCTATCAAAAACCCTCAGAGTTTGGACATCACAATGTTCTTACCTTGCGCTTTGAAGGCAACAAAAAGTTAACTGAGCTGGCATCTGGTGCCATTCTAAAATACAAATCCTAAAATCTATCAAACCTCTAATAAAGCTAATAAATCACTGGCATCCTACCTTAAGGCCAAAAAGGAGAACACCTTTATTTCCCACATCAGAAATAATTGAGGTACCATCGTCCCTAATCCTACTCAAATATTGAATGTTTTAAAAATATTATATTCCAATTTATATACTCCTGATAATGCTGTGTCTTCAGATAATCTTAATTCATTCTTTAATAATATTAGTAGAACATCTTACCCCACAGTAGATCTCAGTGGTTTGAAGGGTAATATTACTATTGAGTAAATCAAGTGTGCTATTATGGATTTAAGTATAGGGAAAGCCCCTGGCACTGATGGTTTAAAAATTGATTTGTTTAATCACCTCTACAACTCACTCTCCCCTAAACTTGAGGCACTTGTTTCACCTGTTTTTAGATAAAGGGTTTACATCAGGTTAATTTGCTTATTTAGGCGTTATTAATTATTTTTCCAAAAGCTTGCAAAGAATTACAGACCTAGTTCTCTCATTAATTTATTTAATTATTGTGATATAGTTTAAATTATAAACTTTACACAAAGCAAAAGAAATAAATATCATAACATTAGAATATACAGTAAAAAACAAAGATAAAATATCATCTTCATGAGTCCAATGTTGAACATACAGTTATCTATAATACATATATTAATATACAATTGTTCAGTCCCTACAATTATTTAGAGTGTTATGTCCAGTCTGACTTCAATCCTCAGCCAGATAGTATACAATGCTGTCAACAAACGCATGCTGTTAGAATTAATACAATGGTTCCAAAAAAGATCATCCTTAATATACTCATTGTCGAAGACATATTTATCCAACAGGGGTTTGAATGTGCTGGCCATCTCAGTGCATTCGGTTAGAAGATGCTTTGCCGTTTCCAACAAATCTAGAACTTTACATAAACGGCATGTTCGCAAAGAAATAGCTGTCTTGGCCTTTCTTCCTGTAACAGTCAGCGTAGGCAGTTGATCCAGTCTGAGCAACAAGATAAACCGTCGGAGTCTGACTGATGGACATATGTTGAGGTATCTCTCTGGTTTCTTAAAATCATAAAGTCTATGTTGAACGAATTTGTAGCTTCTCAGCTTTCCTAGATGCTCAACATTTTCAATCCAGTCCCAGAGATCTATACGTTTACACAGAGCCCTTTGAGCTTTCTCTGAGTAAACCCCCTCCTTATTTTGCCACCCAATTTCAGAATACAGTTTAGTCATTTGGTCAATAGTTGTGGTACTCGATTTCTCCCTGGCCATTTCTTGATGGACTGCTGTAACTTGACCATTACTGGTATCACGAGTCATTTTTAGATAGATTGATGCTCGCTTCTTCAGTACGAGTGCCTTAAGAGAAATCAAGCCCAATTCTAATCTTATTATAGCCATTGGTATACAAGGAGCTAGGCCGAGGATACTACGCCAAAATGTTCCTTCGATCACCTGTAGCCAACCTAGATCCATCTCCGATAGGGATTCTAAGCCATAGATTATGGCCGGAGAGAAAGCCTGTATATACAGCTGCCGAATACCCCACAGCGTAAAACCACGCTGCTTAATGGTGAACCTGTGGAACAGGGCCGTCAATTGGGCCGCTCTAATTACGCGCACCTGTTTACAGGCCACATAATCGCCAGTTGTTTCAAAGTCTATACCCAAGTACTGATATTGGTGAACGTAGGTGATATTCACCAAACCTACCTTAAGTGATACACGTGATACTCTCTTTTTTGTGTATCTCATAACCTTTGTTTTCCCCAAATGAATACTGAGGCCATTGACCTCTGCATATTCCCAGAGGGCCGCCGCAGATCTGGTATTCCACTGATGGTATAGTCGAAAAACACCAGATCGTCGGCATAAGCCAGGACAGGGCAAGAGGCTTTGCCAATTTTTGGCGGACAATTGTTTACGGCGGCTATTACTTTGGGAATGTCAAACACATATAAATTGTATATTAGGGGCGCTGTAACACAGCCTTGCTTAACACCCTTGTTTTGTGTAATGTTAGCAGTTGTGTGCCCTTCTTGATCTAATTTCAATTTTACTGTGTTATTTTGATGTAGTAGTCTCAGATAATATATAAGACCTTTCGGACAACCCATTAGATTTAGTTTCCACCATAGACGGCTTCTGGGAATAGAATCAAAGGCTGCCACAAAGTATATATATATAAAGCATATAGAGGAGGGGCCCCCGCTCTTAAGGCTCTAGTTTGTAGGATATCCATGATCATAATGTTTTGGGAGGTCGAATAACCCTGTCTAAACCCACTCTGGAATTTGGACAATACACCAGAATCCTCAGCCCATGTTTGTAGTTCTTTTAATAATAATGAGGCAAATACTTTCCCTGTGGCATCTAGCATTGAAAGCAATCTGTAATTACTAGGGTCAAATCTATTTCCTTTTTTAAACACAGGGATCAATATTGCCTTTTGCCAAGAACTAGGTAATATACCAGTTTTTAGAATTTTCTTGAATAATGTACTCAATAGGCTGGCCCAAAAAGTGGGATGCGATTTAATAACAATATTGGATAGTCCATTAGGTCCTGGTGCTCGTGATGATTTTATCTCTTTTATTTTTATTAAAAATAGATTCATATGATATGTCAAACGGAGCTACTGTTGGAGGACTATCCAATACTGGTAGGTTATTGTCCTCCGCCTGCCGGTTTTCCAAGAACTTTTCCCAGACTCTGGTTTCAATGGGATTGGTCAGTGTCCCCTTTTGTGGGTCACGTGCCTCATTCAACAGGGACCAGATGTCACGAGTATTCCCTTCACATATGGTCTTCACTGTTTTTTGCCAGGCCAGTAATCGGTCTGCTCTTTTTTTGGCTTTAATAGCCGCTCTGTATCTGTTTTTAATTCCTCTGACTGTTACGTAATATCTTTCCCCATGGGCCATATCTTTTTTTGCCTTACGGAGCTCAGCTCTTAGCGCTCTTTTCATGTCTCTAATTGCTTTGTCATAGGGCATTCTTTTTTTACTTTCCGTACTTATCATTAACCCCACTGATGACGATGCATGCCTTTCTGAAAAAGCCAGAACCCAGTCCTCTATATCTTCAATTGACAGCTCTTTAAAATTAGGCAACTTTCTGTCATCTGCCATTCCCAGAGACTCAGTTGCCAAAGAGATATTTTTATCCGACCAAGAGATCGTAGTACCGGATTTATTAGTTTTTACCATGCCTATGTTACTAGGCGGAGGCAACTCTCCGGGAATACTAATCTCACATTTCAATGCGGCATGATCGCTCCATTCATTAGTGATCACTGTCATGTCCATCACCAATTGTTGGAGCCTAGGGCACACAAAAATATAATCCAGTGTACTATATGAGATCCCATTTGACCATGTGTGGTGACCAGGGTAATCGCTAGCTGTTCTGCCATTGAGCATCTCAATGTCCCAGGACTCAAACAAGTAATCCCAAGCCCCCCGCCCTCAGGGTCTCTTTTATTGTGTATCATAACCCCGCTTTTTTCTAGTCTGGGATTCGACATTTTACTCACATAACCTGACATATGGCAATTGAAGTCACCAACAACTACCTCAGATCCGGAATTACGTTGACTGCTATCATATTGCATTCAAAATTGCAGTCAATCTGTCTCTAACCCATAGTGTTGGCCACCCCAATGGTCAAACCATCATAGGGCCGACCTTTTTCACCCCTCTTTGCTGCCGCATGATATAATACATAGCCATCCAAAAATAAGGGATCTATAGCTCATGTCTCTTGTAAACAAAAACAATTGCATTTATCCAGTAACTTTATTGGACCCTCCGGGGATAGCAGATGAGTAAAGCCAGAGCAGTTCCAAAACAGTATTGTTAGATCTCATTGATTAGTAATGATCTCAGGAAGCGTGTCCGCTAACCATTTTAGGACTTGTTGAACTTCAGATGCCACAGTCTTCTTACCCTTAGGAAAGCTTGGATAATCTGCTGTTACTGGGACCATATCTTCCTCTACTATAGGCCAATCTGGCTCAACTTCATTAAGATCAGCATCGATTTCGACGTCTACTGCTTTTAGCTCCTCTTTATAGTTCCTTAACAAATCTGCTGTAGCCAGTGTCCAATCTTGTCAAAAAGTCTGAACGCGATAGCCATTTCCTATTTTTGCTATGATATACGTTCTTTATCAGACATATCCTGTTTCCCCTTGTCTCCCCTTTGGTTTCCTTGACAGCCGCTGCGGAAGTTTCTAGGTTTTCTGGGTCCTTAGGCGTTTCCGTTACTTCCTCTAATTCAGGCTCTCCATTGTATTCCTCGTCCAACTCTATACTCATTATCTCCACTTCAGACTCCTTGTCAGCCACTTGTGCGGGAAGCAGCCAGCTGGTGAGATAACCCTCTTTGGTTGCCTTCCGTTTCTTGGCTCTTGCCACTCTTTTCCTACTTTTTTTGGTAAGTAGTCCCGTCTCTCTCTGTTCTTGCACCGGTCGTGCCCTAGTACCATCTCTTTTGCCCTTTCCAACTCTTTTAGCTAATCTCTGTTGTTTTCGTGAAAAAAGAGGGTTAGGGCTAGGCACGTCCTGCTCAGCTTCCAGGCTATCTTGCTCTTCGGTTTCATTGGCAATGAAAATTGCTTCTGATAAATTGGCTTCAGCCTCTTCAACTGCCATCTGTCTTCCTTTATTTTCCATAGCAGTCGACTCCGTATTAGCCAATATTCGTCCGGACATTTTAAGCAGAATCTTAAGCGCAAACTGTAATGATGCTACTGACGCCTGGATTTCCGCTATTTCAGAGGCCCCTGGAAAGGACTTGTCCTGGGACTCAACTTCCACATCGGGGACATCCTCTGTGGAAACCATTGCTAGATTAGGTGAAATTGACAGTCTGTCTGAGCCGGGGCCCACCACAATTGATCCTAAAGGTGAGGTTGTGGTTCTATCCATTTGTATGCCACTGTTGATGCTCCTACTAACCGGATGTGGTGTCAAACTTTTTTGAATGTTTAAACATAGATCTAATAATGAGTTGTTGTCTATGTCCTCGAAGTTTATCGATGTTAAGGCCTCATTACCACAATGAGCTGGTATGTCTTCTTCAATAGCAGTGGAGTTAATTTCGCCAACTACATTCAATGGAAAGAATTCCGTAATCACACCTTGTTTTATGGGAGGCGTCTTCATTACTTTCTTTTTTGACCAAATTTTTTTCCATTGCAGTCTCCTTATTGGCAAGGGTCTGGTTTGCAATATTCACCTTAGGTTTCCTTAGGTTGTATGTGGTTTGTGCCCGTTCTATTCCTGCTTGCATTGAGGCAGGAAGTTGTTGGTCTCTTTTTGTTATGGCAAAACTTTTTCAGTCCACACCAGGATCAAAAGCACAAGGCCAACAGTCTCCTGGTGGGGATATTACAACTATAGGTACTTTTGCCTATATGGATGAGACCGTCTGTATATGTAGCCCTCTGTTTGGATTGGGTGGCACAGTGTTCCTTCTTTATAAAGACTTAACAAACTATTTGTCTCCTTATCGCCTCCACCTCTTAACATAGATAACAAGAGGAAAGGCAACAAGGCTCCAGAAGAGCCCCACCGAGGCGCTACACCACCAACCGACACCGCCAGCTGGTGAGTCAATCCCAAGGCACTCCAATGTACTCCAATGTACACCACCGTGGCGCACAAAGATCTCTGCCCGCTTGCAAGCTTTGCAAGGCAGCCGGGCTCACCCACAAATCCTCTCAGATCACGCTGAGAGTACCACTCATCTGTGGTCACCCGCCACCAGCAGCCACCAGCAGGCTTGTTAGCCCGAGGCTGGTAGCCCGAGGCTGCCTGTCTGCCTGCCTGCTTACCCCCAGTACCTTCACGCTTGCAGATTCAGCGGGGCTCACACGATCCGCAGCCTACTGGAAGTCAGCTGGCGGCCTCTCTCTCCAGCTGCCTCCAATGCTGCTGTTGCTCCGCACCTGGATGCGACACGCCTTGGGCAGCCCGCGCAGGGACCGAAATTCGGCGTCAGCCTCACTCGACCGCTGGCCAGCCGCAGGTGCTCCTCTCTCCAGGCCCCGTCTCACAACCTGCATCCGGATCAAAGGATCCGAGGAAAGGACCTGCAGCCGTTACTCGTACGTTCTCGCGTCAAGCCGCACCTCGCGAAAGCCTCACGTGAGTCGTACTACGCACTGTGCAACTCGTAAACAGAGGCCGCTTCCGACGCTATTACTATAATGTTCAATGGGAAATTATTAATGTTCTCTCTTTACTGTAGAGTGTAAAATCTTCAACAATGCAATAGCTAATAGAATAGAATCTTTCTTACCCAATTGAATTAAGCTTGATCAAGTTGGGTTTGTTAAAGGTCGGAATATCTCCTCCAATACAAGACTCTTATTTGATGTCTTTCATTTAATCAGTAAAGATAAAAAGGATAGACATGGTTATGCCACATTGGCTTTGGTTTGGCGAAAAGGCCTTTGACCGAGTTAGCTGGGACTCTTTTTCCACTGGGATTATCTTTTTCAGGCTTTACGTTAGCATGGATGTGGTGAAGGTTTTGTTACATACTGTCCCTTGAACCTCAGAATGTGTTAGGAATGATATTCTAACCCGGACCTTCGGTGTGGCGAACATGATACTGAAATTGCTGCATGTGCAGATGATATCCTTATTTTTCTCAAAAATCCTAAGAAATATCGACCTAATTCATTATCTATTTTAGATGTGTTCTCTTCGGTCTCGGGAGAAAAACTCAATATGGACAAATCTGAGGTTAACTCTTTTTGCTTTAAACATGATATTAATGCAGTTGGGTTTTAGTGGTGTAACAGCTCTTTTAAATACTTGGGCCGACATTTTACCTCTCCTTTAGATAGTACTATTATAGGTTATACAAAAGCCCTCCTTGATAGACTTTCTGAGCTGTCTTGTGTTTGGAGACCTTTGTATCTATCTTGGTGGGGCCGAAAGTAAGATGATGCTCACTCTTATCGTATGGTATCATTTGCAACTATTTGCCGATCCCCCTTCCTGTCACATTGTTTACCTCTGTGGTTCATATCCTAACCAATTTTCTCTTGGGTAAAGGTAAAAACAACAGAATTGCAATTGCTAAGCTCAGGGTCTCACATGAGAATGGGGGTGTCCGCTTCCCTGACTTTAGGTTTTATCATAATGTTTTTCTACTCAAACAATCTCATACATGGTAAGCTCTGTCTGAGGGGTATGACATCCCTGCTTGGATTTCCCTAGAAAATACGATTGGCTTCCCCTGTAAGTTTGTGTCATCTGGTTATGTATTTGGTCCTTTCATATCCAAATTCTCAAGTAACATTAGATCCTCCACGTATGTAAGTAGGCTTTTTTTTATTTCCAGCCATTACCCCCCCCCCCCAAGGGTTCTCACTATACTTATGGCATTATAAATCGATCACTCACAATGATAGAATGTTATATCAAAAACTATGAATAAATAAAGGAATTGCGTTTATTCATCACATTTTTCCAAGAATCTAGCTTTAAATCCTTTTTTGAACTTCGACAGGTATTCTCTCTAGCCTTATGTGAGTACAACTTTTATTAACATTTGGTTAATGCCTGTCTCGACAAAATGTATGTGCTTGTTTCTGATCCTGCTAGACTACATATGTTAACTATGCCATTTGAGGCCAAAGCTGCCCATATGTATAAAATCCTTGCTGTGGATAAAATTCCCATTGAAAAATGGCTATTCAGTACCAGTGGGAGAATGACTGTGACGTGGTGTTTGATAACAAGATATGGGGCCTCATTACAATCATGGCGGTCCGGGAACTATGGTACCGGTAAGCATGCCGGTACCGTAGTTCCCAAACCGCCATACTACAAGCTGTGCTCGGGGGTGCCTGTCAGCCCGCCAGGTTTTCCTGGCGGACTGACCGACACCCACGAGCACAGCACGTCGGATGCACTGGCACAACTCTGAATGTGCCGGTGCATCCAACGTCCCCATTCCCATTCAGCCCTATGGGGCCGAATGAGGATGGGGAGTCCCATATTTCCGGCACCTGCAAATGGGCAATTACCGGGTCCGCCGAACTCGGCATGACCGGTTCTTGCCCATTCACGGGTGCTGGAATAAAGGTTTTACCGGCACGGCTACAGCAAGAGTTGTAATGCGGCCCATGGTCTTTGATCTGGGCCAAGATGAAATGTAGATCCACCTCCGCTAACATTAAACAACATGTTTTCTTCTTACACAGAGCATTTAGTACCCCATTGAAGATATAAAAGGCTGTTATTGGTTCAGATGGAAATTGTTGGTCCTGTGATAATACTTTGAGATCCTTTCTTCAGCACATGCTTTTCAACTGTCCATTTATTCAAACATTCTGGCATGATATATGGTCTTCTTTAAAACTATTTTTAAAGTCAACCTCACACTTTCTTTTGCCAATATTTTATTGGGCAGTATTGCTTTGCGCACTAATTTTGTTGATGATACATGTATACTGTATGACTTATTCATTGCCATGGCTATTAAGTTAATTGCTACTAACTGGAAACTATTTAATAACTTTTCTATTAAAGGTTGGTGGAACAATGTATGTCAGGTACAAAAGCTTGAACAGTGTACAGCTGTGCGGCTTAATGTGGTTTTTAAATTTGACGCCAAATGGGCTTCTGTCAAAAATTATCTGGCATTTCACAACATTTCTGCTCATGGCTCATTCATTAGTATTCTCTCTTATATTTTTCAATCTGTATCAGGCAATTTCACATTATCAATTGGTTTGTAGACCAGTCTACTCTTAATTGAACTTAGCATACTCATCCCCCTTTTCCGATTTTTCATATTGTATTGTAGTAGTCTATTGCCATTTGTCTTCCCCTGTTAATCCATTTAAAATGTCCTCGAGGTTTGTAGTTCTGATATACTGGCTGTAATCAAATGCCAAAATGTTTAACATTATATTATGTATCCATGTTATTTCTGAATCATACCCATGGGTTATTTGCTGATAATTTCTTTTCTCGATGCTGAGCCAAATCGATTTTTCATGTTTTGATATTTTCAGGTTATCAATTCTATTATAAGTCTTTCCCATAATATCTTTTTGTTACTTTTGCTTGATTGCATTGGGCGTGTCCTATATTGATGAACTACTCTTCATCTATCGATTTGCTCAATCTTTAATAACTTTAAACTTTAATTTAAAAAAGAGTATCGCTCTTTACAAATCTATTCTTAAGACCCAAGATTTAGACAAAATGTACAATATATGTTCCACCTCCAGTTGGAAAGTGAACTAGCAAGTCTTTGTTATGGAGCTGCACACACATTAAAAAAGGCTCTAATTTCTTAAACATGTCTGCTAACCAACTGCTTCAAAAGATAAAAGACAAAGATGAAATTTTGCAGTCAAATATCACAAATTTCTTGGAAAATGTGTGGTACAAAAGAATACTGGTTCTAACGTCACACTGATGTATCTTGTATGCTTGAACCTAGGCCCACCCACATGGTTTCTTACTTTAACATGTGAAGAATATGCATGGGATGACTTTTTAGAGGATGAGGCTTACAAAACCAACGTTAACTTCAGCTACATAGACCCTAAGTGCAGCAGGGAGCTAATGGTACTGACAATCTCAAGAGCCCAACCTATTGGAGCAACACTACCGGAGGACCTCAATATAGAGTAGGCTAGATTCCACAGTAACACAGCTATAACTAATGCTAAGGACAAACTAAGATAAATTGTGAAGCAATTTGAGGATTTTAAATCCATATATTGAAAAGGAAAAACAAAAAACTTAACAAGCATATACATGATTTAAAATCTGAAAAAATGTATCCATTCCTAGCGGCCAACTTCTTCGAAAACAAGAACTTAGAGAAAACACAATGCACATCCAATAGTCAAAGGGGAGGAAAAAGATGGGTAACTTTTTCAGACAAGTAGTGACTCAGCAGGAGACAATCCCTATGACTATGGCTATGAACAGTTCCAACACGGACGATGATAGGGCACTTTTTTAGGCAGAGACTATCCCCGAGACCATTCATGGGACATGTTCTACCCAGATTTCAGCGCATGGTGTAGAAGGAGAAGACAAGGACCCCAGAGGTGGGCATACAACAGATAGACAACAGATAGACAACACCTGATAATGATCCCAAAGGGGAAATCCCAGTATTTAACCTCTCAGGCATGACATTGACACCAATACAACTCCAAGTCCTCTCAAAAGGATTATCCTTTGTCCCAACAAATCAGACAGATTGGTTTACATCTGAACTTCATATAATATAATTCTTCAGGAAATTGAGACTACAATGCTTTTTTCAAGACCATCAACCTGCTGAAGGAACAAAGGACACCGGGTTATGAGCTTCTTGTATCTTTACACCATCGGATAAACAAATTCAAGGAACTTAACCTTTTTGAAAAATGCGTCACAGGGGACTCAGCACAGAAAAAGAATGTGAGAAACAATGTATCCAATGCAGAGAGGGAAGCATTACAAACATTATCAGCAGACAACAGACTAATGATCAAACCTGCTGACAAAGGTGGGAGAAGAGTTGTGTTAAACAATGCACAATACCATCATATGGTCTCTGATGATAGCAAGAGCTACTGCACCCTCACCCTCAGACGAGATCCTTCACCAGAAATTAGACAAGACATTTTGTAAGCTATTACATTTGGAGTAGATAGGTGTTGGATTTCTAAGGAGGAATTTGAGTATTTGAATCCCTCAGAACAAAGAACGCTGAGCTTCTATGCTCTCCCAAACTACATAAAGATGCAACTAAACCACCAGGCGACCCTATAGTGTCAGGCTGTTTCTCGATTCTGGAGCTGTTGTGCACATTTATTGATCTTTTTTTGTAACCACTTAGTAAAGCAATGCCTACAAACATCAAATACACAATGGCGACTATTAAGACCTTGAGGGTTTGGAATTAGATAACAGGTTAAGCCCTGCGGTGTCAAGGGCTGTCATTACTGGTGCTGTTTGGCTGTGCTGCGTGCTGCGTGAGAGGAGAGGAGAGGTGAACACGAGCACTTGCTGACAGCTGCAAGGAGAATCAGCTGTTTTTGGACCGAGCTTACAGAGCGCCGTGAGGCACAGTCATTGATTGACAAGTCTGCAGAAGCCTGCCTACGGCCCTCGGCTCCGCCCCCTTCAGGAAGTTGCTGGTTCAAAAGAACTCCCCGGTGGCCCTTGCGGCGTTAAGCCCTGTGGTGTCAAGGGCTGTCATTACTGGTGCTGTTTGGCTGTGCTGCGTGCTGCGTGAGAGGAGAGGAGAGGTGAACATGAGCACTTGCTGACAGCTGCAAGGAGAATCAGCTGTTTTTGGACCGAGCTTACGGAGCGCCGTGAGGCAGAGTCATTGATTGACAAGTCTGCAGAAGCCCGCCTACGGCCCTCGGCTTCGCCCCCTTCAGGAAGTTGCTGGTTCAAAAGAACCCCCCGGCGGCCCTTGCGGCATTAAGCTATGTGGTGTCAAGGGCTGTCATTACTGGTGCTGTTTGGCTGTTAGCTGCGTTGCTGCAGCGTTAGCCAACGAATTGTGAAAAACAAAAAAAAACACCTCTGAACAGGAACGTTTAAAACGAGGTGTTAAGGTCCCGGATGCGGGGGAGAGTTGGTGGAATGGCTGAGAATCGTTCTGCTGATGTGGCTATCCCGAGACACAACACCCGAGCGAAGTCAAGACTACCTACCCACCCTCCTACTATTTCATCTTCAGATATGCTTACGCAATTGGACTCAGGAAGATCAGGTAAGGAGCGGGGCCGGGACTCTTCCGCGTTATGTTACGCAGTAGCTACAGAGAATGGTGGTAAGGGCGGCACGTTGGGGAAACTTAAACAACAAGAACAGACATGTAATGTTGTAATAGATGAACCACGATCCAACATGGGGAACAGTTTTATACAATCATCTTTAAAAAAACACTGCAACACAAATGAAAACGCACCTAACAACGGAAGGCAGTCCACAAGAGCTGCCTACCTGCTCTCAGGCGGGAAATAGCAGCCTGCAGCAAAGTACTGGCAATATTTTACAAAAAAAAGGCCTTAGCGCAACAGAAACTATGGCGTGAGACTCAGGTGAAGCCATTTAACATCAACAAAAGAGGGGAAAAACCCTGGTGGTTACGGACGTGGAGCTCTCCAAAATAGGGAATCAGATTGATGATGTCCTTGCTAATGCACAGTTGGTAACCAATGGTCGTGACAGGCTATTGGACAACAAAGCCACCGAGGGTAATGATTCATTAAACACGCCATATGTTTCAAACTTAGTAGAGATTTCAGCCGAGTTGGACTTAGTGCAACCAATTCAAAACAACCTAAGTCTTGACTCTGTCACAAATCTGGATGAATCTATATACTCTGATGCATCAGATGTAATGCTGGCCGCCGAGCGCTACCAGGATACGATACCCAATGGACAATCAATGACACAGGAACTATTAACTAAAAACAGTGCCGAGGTTCCTTTAAACTTTGACGAGGCCTTGAGGGCCACTGATAAAATCCCTAGGCTGGTCAAAGGAGTAGAAGAGGTTTGGTATGTGGTGCCCGAACGCAGAAAAGAGTCACGCTCAAGGGCCAGTAGCGGTGACCTGGAAAACAAACACAATATGAGGGGCACAAGTACGGAAATGTCTTCTGACCACAGGCAAACCGACGAAAATGCTCTACCAAACCGTAAAAAAAATGTGTCTCTAAATTCCAATGGAAAAGAAAACGAGGTGGGAAGTGAGGAGGAACCTAAAACTCTGAACAAAGAAAAACGTTTTTCCAAATCAAGAAATCTACATACACAAGTGAAACGGCTATCAGATGAAGTGAGAAAAAAAGCTGCCTCTCCCCTAATTGGGAAAAGAATGAGCCAACAAAGTACAAGTAAACATGAATTATCTATTGCAGATGAAATTTGTGAGCAAGAATGGAGAGAACAATTCATAAAAATGATGAAAGGAAACTCCAAGAAGAACAAAGACCAAGATACTTCAGTTCAAATGGCATTCTATAAGGACTTGACGGAGTTGGACGGAGGTGCGTTTGTACATTCCCTACTACAATTACAACATGATACAACACCTATGAATCCCCAGATCGTCCCACACCAACTGAACAATTCTGAAGATGTAGAAACAATCAAACTTGCAACAAGACAAATATTGCTTACAATCTACCTTTGTGGCAAAAGGAAGAAACATCGATGGCACTAAGCCACAAGAAGTAACAAACCGGTCAAAAGAAAAAAACAGATCAATCGCAACGCAAACAGAAAATCTTACGATCCCCACAAAAAATAAAGGTGTGTCTACTGGAAGTGAAATCAATATAAATGAAGACATAGAAAAAAGTGAACTAACTAATGAGGCGTCTAAAACAGTCTCTGACAAAACTGACATCGGTGAAGGGAATAGAGGAAATAAAAGTCAGCTGTCAATTGCAGCTGGCATGCAGATTTACAATAACGTCATGGCTGCACTGTCAATATCTTTAGCCCCCTATACGAAGCTGTACGAAAACATAAGCGACAGCTTAAAAGATAGCAACGCATTATTAGCCCTAATGATAACCAAACTGTCAGCTCAAGAGATGATGTCAGTTAACTTGGATGCCAAACTAAATCAGGAAGCTGAAAATTCCACGGCCTGGCAACGAAGACTTCTTGACCTAGCAAGTGGTGAAAAAAGTGAAAAAGAACAACTATCCCATGCACTGGCGGACTCCTTAAAATGGATGAGGAAAACCTACGAAACCAGAGACCTTGACCTAAGGAATGGGAATGAAAAAAAGATCAATAATACGATTGAGAATAGAGTGATCTCTGACTTGGAGGGGAATGCAGTTTTTCAACCACACAAAAAGAAAGTGGAAGCAGACGGGGAGATAATCATCCCATGACAGTGCGAACCACGAAAGGCACAAACGAGATACCAAGGGCACAGATTGGAGAGGGGCCAACACAAGGAAGAATGGACTCAGAACCTAACAAAGTAAAAGAGATCACTCAAGAGAAAGATGGCAACATAAACACCTCTATAACCTTAGCAGAAAAAGAGGGGGTGGAAATATCAATACCTATACAGAAGGGAAGTTTGACAGAACCAAGAAAAAGCACTGTGAATGACAAATTATTCCCTGTATTTGGGGGGAGTCATGGTCCATTACTATCTAGAACTCTGCAGGATTTACAAAAAAACTGCGGAAATGGAAAAAGAATAATGAAGGGAACGGCTCCTAAGGATGTTCAGAAATCAAAAAATGTAAAAGGAAGTCAACGGAACCAAAATACAGGTGCAAGAGCATTTTTTAGAAATGTAAATCTGAAGCCCAAGGTCACGATGGAGGAAAACAAAGGCTGCACGACAGTTCAATCAGTGAAAATAGACCGACGCAGATAGTAGAGAGCATCAAGGACTCATGTTCAGAGGGCTAACAACAATCGCAAGAGCTGATTGACGATGTTTCATTTTATATTAATGAAGCGGAACAAATACCAGTAGCAAGTTCAATGGGCCAAATTGAAGGAAAACTGAGCACAGAAACAACACAAAATGGTTGGGTAGTGGAGATCAGGAGTAATGGCTCCACAGATACAGATGATGAAGACATAAATGAAAGGGACCAATAATTTCTCACATTAGATCAAAAAAGAATGAAACTTTAGAGACAAAGTGAACATCAACGAATGGAACAGGGGAAAAAAGAAACTAAAATGGAACATAAAACAAAGTGGAATCCAACAATGCCAGGCAAAAGTAACAGTAACTATAAGAGTAGGGAAAGAGAGCCCAAAATAAAAAGAAGATAAATTGCCCAAATGAATTAAAGATTGTGATTGAGAATATCTTACCGGAGAACGGTCAGTATAACCTGAATCGGTAAAATGTCATGAAACTATTACAATGTGTCCCAGGTTATAAGGGAATAAGTTCCAATGACATTGTCGTTGTGGAATATGTTAACGAGGATCGGGTTGACCACGTGATTCTGCATCTAAAGAACAAAACAACAAAAATATCTCTGCTTAAATATGCAAAGGACCTTAAAAAAAAGAGGCTATGATATGAGGGACCTCAACGATGAGTTCTCAGAGAGGGAAAATTATAAGTTTATCCCATCTTTTGCGAATAAAGTGGGTGAAGTTAACGTGCCAAATAAAAACGTAAAGGAAAACAAAAAAGTAAAGAAGATGTTAAAATAACAATAAGAAATAATTACAGTGAGACTATGAACCAGTCCCCAAAACAGATGGCTGGAAGCTTAACAAACAACAGCGAGGACTGGTCTTGGATAGCAACCTTGTTGGCAAATAAGAAGACACAGCAGTAGCATGATGCAGAAAAGGTCACAAGTCAAGACATCATAATCTCATGGAACACAAGGGGCATCAAACACCTTATGACAACCGGAAATCAACATCTAAACAATGCCACTCCAATATGTTTACAAGAAACATGGCTAAATGACCTACCAACTACCAACAGGTTCGACGTACACATGAACGGAGCTATAGAAGGTCCACTTGGTCGACCATCGGCGGGTTTACTGATACTGGTCAAAAAAGGAAATGGTAACAGGATAACAAAGAGTGGAAACCCTAATAAATTTTTGCAGTGGGTATTACTTGAAAACAGAGAGAAGGAAAGTGAAAAGATAGGTAAAATATTACTGATCAATGTTTACTGGAAACATACAGGGATTACGGCAGAGAATTTACTATCAGCAATAACTGATTTATTGAGCATCCAAACTTCCTTTAACACCAACTTGGACATACTCATCTGTGGTGATCTGAACATAAGATGTCTGAATGTAAATGGAATTCCACGTCTGGACGACTTTGAGTGTGGTGGTTCAAATGCCGCAAAATGGGTTCAAATGGCATTTGAAAATAATCTATCTATTAATGCTAAATGGCCAGACAGAGGGTGACATTCCCAGTGGTGCCACACGGTTTAATGGAATGGTAAAATCAACAATTGACTACATGTGGGTATCAGTGTCAATGTTGCAAAAAATAAAAAGGTTCAGAATTATTGAACAAGAAGACAGCGACTGTAAAATACCGGAAGCTTCCTTATGGCCAAGAATGAAAAAAGGAATGATAAAGGATAACATAGGCACACAGGACTTGTCATTGAATCCAGCTGGAAATCGGCTGCGGTTTACCATCAAAGACATTACGAACCTAAGTGAAAATATCACAGCTTTGAATAATCATCTTGAATATGATTCCATGCTTACAATATATGTGACTAAAACAAGATGTGATGATAAGAAAACATCAGTATAGCATCGAACTAGTGGCAAGAAGGAAACAATTTAGGCAAGAAATAAGGCAATTAAAAAAAGGAAATCAAAAAAGTATAGATGGTAAGGCAATAGCATGGGCTAAAAATCATTATAAATCCTGGCTTAGAGAATTTAAAACCAGGAGATTGCAAAAACAAGGTGAGCTACTGTTAAGGTCTCTATGGAATGCAACAACAAGAGACACTTGGAAGATCATTAATGACTGCACCTTAAATCAACAACAGAGATTGACGGTTGGGGTTGGTGAAAAAGACTGGATCGCTCACTACACTCAAGTCTTCAAAGTTCACGACGAAGATGTGACTCAGTGTGAAGTGCATACAAAGACTCCGTGGTCAGGGAGGATGGAGATAAAAGATCTAATTTTTAAAATAAAAAACAAAAAAAATTTGACAGCGGCTGGTCTGGATGGATTAACTAATATACATCTGAAAAAAGATCCGAAAAAATGGGCACGATTAATTCATAATATATTCAATCAGATAATACTACAGAAGAAAATACCAGGAGTTTGGAAGAAAAGTATCACAATCCCAATATATAAAAAAGGGAAATAGGGACGAACCAAAAAAATATCGTCCTATATCCCTCTTAGCAACTATGGGTAAGATTTTTGCTGCAGAACTACAATGGCAATTGACAAGTTGGGCGGAAAAAAACAACATAATTGACCCCAGACAAACGGGTTTCACGAAAAGAACAAGTACTGACCTGAATCTCTTTATATTAAACATTGTGAAAACAAATGCACAAAAGTCAAAGAGTGAACTACACCTGGCATTCATAGATCTCAGTCAGGCATTTGACACAGTACATAGAAGAAAATTATGGGACAAACTTGAAGACTGGAACTGCTCGAAAAATCTTCTAAACCCAATAAAAGCTCTACATCAAAACACTACAACACAGATACGTCTCGACAACAAAGGGACGCTGTCTCGGGACGTGGCTATAAAAAAGGGAGTTAAACAAGGATGCCCGTTGGCAGCTACCCTTTTCAAGTTATATATAGCCGACCTCCCAAAAATAACAACGAACATAAGACACTTCCCTCCAAAACTGAACTAGAAAGAAGTACCACTCATCTGCTATGCCGATGACATAGTATTACTGGATGAGACAAGAATCGGGCTACAGAGGCTACTAACCAATTTGAAGGTCTATATGGCAGACAATCATTCGGTGATCAATAGTGAGAAATCAAAGATCGTCACTATTGGAGGAAGTATGATGCTCTCGACAAAAATATTTAAATGGCAAATTGGAGGTGAGCTACTGGATAATGTCACAGAGATCCGATACCTCGGTATCAGGTTTAACAGCTCAAGCATAGAAAAAAAAATGGGAAGAAGAGTTACTGTCAAAGGTTAAGCTGTTATGCTCACTGGGCAATATTATAAATGGAAGATATGGCAAATTCTCTCTTGTACCGGTGAGGATGTTTTACTCACAAAAAGTGGTGCTAACGTATGGAAGCGAAGGCAGGCATGAACTTAAGTCAGGAAATCTGGCCAAAACTTGAAAGTATGTTTTGGAAGACCATACTAAAATTGCCGAAATCTATGCCAATAGTTGCAATAAGAGCAGAACTATGCCTTGAGTCAATGGAAGCAAAGATGAAATGGAATTCTCTATGTCTTCTAAGGAAAATCAGCGAAGAAAAACCCGCTGAAGGGTATAGAATACTGGCGAACAATAGCAAAGGAAAAAGTGCTGAGCTCCTAAACATATGGAAAAAGGAGTGGGGAGACTTGCTGGTAGAGTTGGATTCATCTATGGATGAGCTAATATCCAATCAAAATAAAGTGAAGGAGAAACCTCTCAGACTTGACTGGATCGTGACAAGAGAAGCGAAAATGGCTCTCAAAAACAGTGGACATATGGCAAACGAACATCAAAAAAGAAATGAAATCCCCGGATATCTGCACTAATTTCCCGCCAATTTCTATCGAGAAAGACTGATGAAAATCAGGCTGGATGTTTACCCAACCAACACGTATAAAAACCGGACTGGTAAAAGACGGATTGCCAATGGAACCTGTAGAGGATGTCAAAACCTAAATCAAATGGAAACAACAGTCCACTTACTATTGGAATGTATTGCTGAAGAAAATGCAAGAAAAAACTTGCTGAAGAAATACCTTGACACAGAAGGTGGAACAAGCAACAAGGAGTGTTGGGACTATTTCTTGCAGGGACATAACCACAAATTCACATGCCAAGGGATACAATTCCTAGAAAAGACTCCACAAAAATTTGAAACCAGCGTGGAGAAAGCTACCATCGATGAAGTGATTATGAAAAAGGGGATGTAGGAATACAATGGTGTTGTTTGTGGTTTATGTAGGAGAGACGGATTTTAACAAATAGGAATGTGATAAAAGTTTTCAAATGTAAAACAAAATGTTGCAATAAAAAAATAAAATAAAAAATAAATTAACACACACAAGAGAACAAAGGGTCCCATGTAAATTAATCTCAAATCTTATGAGAAATACTTTTTCCAATATGCCAATCAGTTTTACTTCCAAGTACGTGGGACAGAGATGGAAGCTGCTTCTGCCCCCAATATAGCCATCCTCATCCTGGCAGCTATTAAAGAGGAATTTGTACTCACTGAGAAGAATCCTTTTAAATCACAGATTGCTAACTGGTTTAGCTACATCAATGACATTATTTTCATCTCGACAGAGACAGAAGTATCCCTCTATATCTTCCTATATTGGCTGAATGGATGTCATCAGACTATCAAGTTTACCATGGAGTTTGACTGTCACGTGATAAACATCTGAGATTTAGTAATAAAATCAGGAAGAGGACAATTGAGTTGCTCATTGTATAAAAAAGCAACTGACAGAAACACCAGACTTCCTTTCTGAAGGTTTCACCTGAGGGATCTCAAAGACAACCTGCCATTTGAGAAGATTCCCTGATTATGTAGAAACTGTACCTCATTAGAGGACTATTACGAATATGCAAAATGTTTAAGTACCAACCTTAAGAGAGGGGGTTACAACAATAAATGTGTCCATCACTCACTCAAACAAGCTCAATTTCCACAGAGAGAAAACCTCCTAGTACCCAAAATCTATGAACGGACGGACATAAGACTTACCAGTGTCATGACATACAATACTAACTCTTGCGACATTAAGACATTGATAAAAAAATATTGGCCATTGGTGAGACCATGCCTTCCAGAGACACCACTACCCGTATTTGCCTTTAAGAGATCTTCCAATCTAAGGGAAAAACTGGTCTACTCCAAACCCTAACAGGAGAGAGCAACCTGGTCCAATTGGGAATTGAGGCCATTTCCCCTGTGGATCCTGCAAGGTTTGAAAATTCATCCAAAAAATCCAAACCTTTAAAATCAAGGAAAGAATATGGGAACTCAAGTTTCTATACAACTGCAAAACCACAACTATGGTATATTGCATCCAATGCCCATGTGGTATATGCTGTGTAGAGCAGACTACTAGAGCAATACATGTCCACATCAATGAACACCAGTGTAGGATAGGGTGCCAAAATATTGCTGCCCCACTAATCTCCCATTTCCTTGAATACCCGCACACTGTTGATGACATACTGTGGTGGGTGCTTGATACCGTTAAGTATGTCATTAAGCCACAGAAAACACTTAAGTAGCCACAATGGATATACCCTCTAAGTAGCCTGGAGGAAGGGCTCAATGAAGAAACACTTTACTTTCTTTCCCTCCTATTTTTTCTTCAATTAAGCAAAAAAGAACCAAGCACGACAAAATGCATATAGTGTATGTTTTATTGGATGAATGTATTAATTCTTTTTACATTGATATGTCTGATGATCATTGAATTGTTGATAAGATATAGAAGTCATTTATTTTGTAAAATAAAATACATTTAATACCTGTGATTTACAGGTTTTCAAAAAAAAACAAATTAATGAGTTGTTTATGATCTTTTGAATACATGTTAATCTTTGGAGTCAGTTTGTGCCATAAACTTACCGGGATAATTCTCAGCAGGTTGGCAATTAATTTCTGCTGATATGCAATTTTCCTGCTGGGGTACATTTTCTTTGTATTCTGGTATGATTCCACACTGCAAACCAAAATAAAGAGGGAATAGATATAAAACACCATTTGAATTCTGTTCTCTTGACCCTTTCAATGTTTTAAGCTACTTTCACTATCACTTCATCACCATGCTGCACTTCATCTGCAATGCAACTAGCCCTCCACTCAGAGAAGGTGTTCTGGAGAAAAGAATATCATTCTAGAGTAGCATCACACATCCACATGCTTTTGTAGATAACATATGCTCCCAAATGTGGCCATGACAGTGATGCCACTGTTTTAAAATGTATTGAAAAATACATTAATCGTGGCATCCCTTCAGACACCACACATAGTGACCTACGTACACAAAAACATAAGGGTGGCTAATAGTGCCAATGACTATATGAAATCTACTGTACACCATGTTGCTTTGGCTTCCCTAGAGTAGTTTCCACAAAAGGACAAGTATATAGCTTGATATCTTTTGTTAGCCACAGTTTAAAAGGGAAATCCCATAAAAACGCATACAACATTAAAAGGGATGAGGAATCCATGTACACAAATAATTACAAAGCAATCATTGCCCCCTTGTGGAATGCAAATATAGAGATCAAATACACTGCAGACAATTGCACTGCAGTAGCAAGATATATCAAAGGCTATCTCACCAAAGTTGAGAAGACTGAGCTAAAAGACCTTTGGTCTCAACTTGTGAAGGAAGCCTAGTAAAATGTGCCACACCAAGCCTAGTTAATCATATACAATTATCATTTATTAAATGGCTCTACGACAACATTTCAAACCTTGGAGAAAAGAAGAAGAATTATTAGGGGACCATGACTCATTTGAAACTGCATTCAATGCAAATGAAACCAATATAGCAAATGACAATGGTAAACAATACAAACAAATGTCGGACATTGAGCGCCAAACAAGATGAAGAAATTGAAGTACTACTATATAAAGACATTCCTGAAGGCAGTCAACCTTCTCTTAAATGAAGCCAAGAACCACTTAGAGAACCACTCATTCTAAATGAAGCAGACATAGCCATGACTGAGATAGTAACTACCATCTAAACAATCTGAAGATGATCAACAACTCACCATTTATCTTGAAGTCACTGAAGAAATTGAACATGGCTTTAAACATGAAACTAAAACCTGTAGCTGTAAAAACTATAAACCTATTATCCTGTATATAAGAGGTGAAGCTGGAGCTGACAAAATGTTCTTAATTAAATTAATGAGCACATTTCTACAATAATTAACAAAGAACACCTTTCAGCTGTTGTAACAGCCACCACAGGTCTAGCGTCCTACAACATAGGAGGAATAACTTTACCCAGACTAATTCTCCACCGAGAAGAACACCTAAACAAATTAGAATAGTACAAATAATGAGCAGAAGATGCTACTGAAGTTTGCAGAATTCTGAAACAAATGGAAATTCTTCCTGATTGAGTAAGCATGGTTACCAACCTCATGCTGGCTTGAATGCAAATCAGAATGCAAGAAGTCCTAAAAACTGACTATGGAGAACGGTTTGGAAGAAAGCATGTTATTGTGTTCAAAGACCTACTACAGATAACACCAGTAAAAGTCAACCTTGTTTGTTATGTATGCCTTAACGTGCAGGTTTGAAAAAAATCAAATTTAGATGCTTTTGCATCTGTGCATTCACATTTTTTGTTTGTGCTTAGTTGACCTTGTTAAATAAAATCGAATGTAGATGCTTTTACGTCTGTGCAGCCATATTCATTGTTGTTGTGCTTGGATTGCCTTCAGAGTGTCCTTCACATGAGTAAAACCTTCCCTATGCTCACTTCCTATTTTTCACTGTCTATGTGGCAGTCTGATTGTTGTCCCCCAATCCATGAGGTGTGGCTCTGCCAGTCTGCATGATCATACATATTTGGCCGACATGCTGCCTGATGTAGCCCCCTGTAACATGAGGTGTGGCTTTACCATTCTGTGTAATTGTACCTATTTGACTAATGTGCGGCCTGATGTAGCCTCCTGTAACATGAGGCAAGGCTTTGGCAGTCTGTGTAATCTTACATATTTGACCTATACGCTGCCTGATGTAGCCCCTTTTAACATGAGTCATGGCTTTACGAGTTTGTGCAATTGTACCTATTTGATTCATATGGTGCCTGATATAGCCCAATGTAACTCGAGGCGAGGCTTTGCCAGTCTGTGCACACACCATTGTATTTCTGTAACCATATGTTTATTAGCATATTTCACCAATCTACCATGTACTTTCTGTAACTAGTGTCTAGATGCCTTGGGGCTCTGTGTGCTGACATAAATACAAAGATAAATAAAATAAATAAATAAACCAATTTTCAAAACATTGGGAAACACATAATGTAGTAATACCCTAGGCAGCATTGGAAATGTAAATCTCTGGCACCATTAAAATACAAGGAAACACATGTCTCTTCTCAAAAATCAACTGCGGGCGCATCAAAGGATACAGAGGCACAACTCTCTGGTCCATTTAAATTCAGCACCGCAACTGGAGTAAATTGCCATGCAAATGTAGCAATCACTCTTCTCTTCCAATTGCCACTAATTATTCACAACATTGACTCAAACAACTCAACTAATTGTGTTTTCAAATGCTCTTCCTTCACTGGAATGCCTCAAATAATCCCTGTCAGCACCTGCAGTGTCTCATGTATAAGGCAAGAATTGGACTACAATGCATTAATGGTAAATATCGCCATTAATAAACAGGAAGACCCACACGTATTCCTAATGTACTTACAACAAGTAATAGAAACCAAAAAACATCCTTATAAATGAAATTGTCCAGCTTTCATACACTTGGAAACATGCATGCTTTTTACAAAAGCTGACACGTTGTTTGTTAAGTCTTGTAGAAATGTGCTTATTATTTTAATTAAGAATGTTTCAACAGAGCTAGCTTCACCACTTATATATAGGAGCAGAGGTTTATGATTTTTACAGTTAAAGTTGTGTTTCATGTTTAAAGCCAAGTTCAATTTCTTCTGTGACTTCTAGATAAATGGTAACTTGTTCATCATTTAGCTGCAATTTGAGCACTGGCAAGTCTTCTTCAGATTGTTTACATTGATACATGGTATTTTCTACCTCACTCATGGCTATTTCTGCTTTATTTAGAATGAGTGGTTCTCCACGTGTTTCTTGGATTGCTGTAGGGAAGGTTGACGGCCCTCAGCAGTGTCTTTATATAGCAGAGCTTAGATTTCTTCCTCTTGTTGATGTTCATTGTCCAACATTTCATTGTCCAAAATTTCTTTGCATTGTTTGATATTGACATTTGGTATACTGCTATTATTTGCCTTGCATGCAGTTTCAAATGAGTCATGGACAGCTAATAGTTATACTTTTATCCAAGGTTCAAAAAGTTGAAGTAGGGCCATGTAATAAATGATAGCTTTATATGATTAATTATGCTGGGCTTGTTAAATTTTACTATAATCCCTTCACAAGTTGAGACTGAATATTTGCCAGTTGTCTCATCCGGTGTCACTGTCATGATTCGCAGACCTTGGAGGTTGTGGAATCAATGGAGGAAAGGCTGAGCCGTTTCACTATCGATTAGAAGCATGCACAGCATTCTAGTGTTTTCACTTCCTGCTTATGATGTGTATTTAGACGTGTCGGAAGATTCCTTCAGCATGTTGCAACTCTGTGTACTTTTGGGTTTACACGCTGTTTGAGTGTTCCTCCCTTCCATCTACGGTTCCTTACCTGTTTCCTTCTCACCTTCCACCCTGTTCCTTTTTCTTTCATTCGTTCCGCTCCTCGGACGCATCCTGTTCCTTTCCATTCACTGTCTGCTTCTCGGGTTTCTGAGTTCTGAACCGCTCTACTCACGGTTACCACATACTGTGGGGCTGTTTGCTCTGGTACCCGAAGTGACCCCGAAGTATCGTTCCCTTGGGAGCACTAATTACCTTTCTCACCTTCATCGCCTCCCAGGTGGGGTCTCACACCCGAAGCCGGATTACCATCCACTGCCAAGCGGATTGACCAAGCGTATACTTCCTGCACGGAATACTATACCAGAGCTGCTTTCTTCACCAGTGCCTGCTGGGCATTGTAGTCCCCACTCTCCGGTCCATCAACTACGTATTCTACTGTTTACTCAAGTTCATACGGGATTCCAGGACTCCACATCTACGCCCTACAAATACCAACTCAGGGCCATTCGGCAAGGCTTTTCCCTGATAGTGGGGTGGTCTCCCTGGGGGTCCCACTGCCAGGCAATTGCGTAAGGCAAGGTGGCCGTTCGAATCTGCTTGGAGAGAGAGGAGAGACATTTCCACGGACGAATCATCCGACGACGGACATACAGATGAGGAGGAGGAAGAGGCGGGTGACAGGGGCCTTCAAACATTTTGTGAGAGATTGCCAAGAATGGCTAGCCTAGAACAATACCAAGAACTTGTCAATGCAAAACAAGGAATCAATGTAGAAGTGCAATCATTGAAAGCCGACAACACTGCCCTGAAGGCAGACATACAGCACTAAGGCAACTGGTACATCAGAGAGAAGAGGGTAGTGGAGACGTTCCCCCATTATCTTTGCCTTTGCCTTGCGGCAAGTATGACGGTAACCCCAAGCAAATAAAGTAGTTCTTAGATTCCTGCCCAATCTATTACACATTCCGTCCAAAAACCTATGAGTTAGATGGGACCAAAGTAGGATTCCTCATTTCCAATCTCGTAGGCAACGCTTTGGCTTGGGCTACTCCACTGGTTACTAAATCAGATCCTGCATTTAATGACTACAATTAATGATTGTTTGTGCAACAGTTTTGAGCCAGGTTTGAACGGCCAAAGTGTTGTACACTTCGTATGAGAACCTTTTGGACACCAGACAAGGTTCTTCAGACGTTGAGACTTATGTGTCTAATTTCCAAAGAATAGCCCTAGAGACAGGATGGCCTGATTCCGCCAAACAAACTCTGTTCAGGAGAGGACTCCACAAAGACATAAAGGACGAGTTGGCCAGAATTGCCAGACCTACTACCTTTCAGGATTTGGTCTCGTTAGCTTTACAAATTGAATACAGGCTATCAGAACGGAGAGCTGAAAGAAGAAGACCCAGGCCTTTCACTCCGGTAACGCCTAACATCCCCGTTACCTCAGAGAAGAGCCCACCAGTATCCCCGACAGACAAACCTATGCAGATCGGAACAGCCAGAGGACCCTTGACTCCTGCAGAAAGGAAACGTTGTAAGGACCTGAACCTCTGTACGAATTGTGGTTCAGAGAAGCACCTTCTATGAGACTGTCCCAAAGTACCTCCCATGATCAACCCCGACTCTGAACAGGGACAAGGGAGGGGTTTCCGCTATTAATCCCTGTGTTTCCACTCCACTGAAGAATCTAGATGCCTCTCATCATTTGATGGTGTTTACAGTGGTATTGGAAAGGGAAGAAGGCCGTCAGGTTGAGTGTCTTGCCATGCTAGATGGTGGTGCTGCTGGCAACTTTATGGATGACAAGTGGGAAAAACAATAGATCATTCCCAGAAGAAAGAAGCCTCTACCAATTCCAGTAGAAGGCGTAGATGGTACGCCCTTAACTTCGGGCCCTATAACTCAGGAGTCGCTAGAAGTTAATGTTAAGATGAATACACACCAAGAACGACTAGTTTTTGATCTGATACGAACAGCCCATTTCCCGGTTATCTTCCCTGGCTCAGGAAACATAATCCAAACATCGACTGGGAGGCTAACAAGGTGGAATTCAGGTCTAGATACTCTTTTCAGTCATGGTTGGGTCTCAAAGAAGAACAAACCCACCATGGTGATTCAATACCAATAAGTAGTGTAAACTCAATGCCTCTGGCCTACCAAGATTTTGAGGATGTGTTTATTGATGTTCAACTACAACCTTTACCACCTCACCGACCAGAAGACTGCAAGATTGAATTATTACCAGGAGCAGTGGTTCCGTTCGGGAGGATGTTTCCCTTGTCTCTCCCTGAAAAGGAAGCCTTAAGAGAATATCTATCTACCAATCTAAAGAACAGTTTTATACAGGAATTGACCTTCCCAGCTGGCGCATCACTATTTTTCATCTCCAAGAAAGGAACGACCGAACTCCGACCCTGCATAGATTTCTGAGGCTTAACAGTATGACACTCAGAGATAGGTACCCTACACCCCTTATGAAGGACATCATGGAGGTAGTGCAGGGAGCAAGATGGTTTACAAAACTCGACCTCCGAGGAGCGTACCATTTACTGCGGATCCAAGAAGGGGACGAGTGGAAAACAGCGTTCTGAACTCCATTGGGTCATTATGAGTATCGAGTGATGCCCTTTGGACTTGTAAACGCTGACCTGCTTTTTTCGTCAGTGGTGGTTTACTTGGACAATATCTTGATTTATTCTGCCACGCTTGAAATACACCGTCAGCATGTAAAGGAAGTGCTTCAGAGGCTCCATTAACACAATCTATTAGCCAAACCTGAAAAATGCCTTTTTGAAGTCTCCACTGTTCCCTATTTAGGCTTCATATTATCCGAAGACGGTCTGGAAATGGATCCTTGCAAGACAGTCACTATCACAAACTGGCCCACCTCAGGATCAGTCAAGGATATTCAGAGATTCCTAGGACTGGCAAACTTTTATCGTACATTCAGCACAAGATTTTATGACATAGTCCTACACATTACTGCTCTGCTTAAGAAAGGCACACAATTTGACCAGAACCAAGAAGCCGACAAAGCATTCAAACAACTCAAAGAAGCTTTTGTAACAGCTCCTATCTTGCGACAGCCAGACCAACAGTTACCCTTTATAGTGGAAACAGATGCCTCTTATAGGGCCTTAGGAGCAGCACTTTTGCAAAGGAAAAAAGACCAGCTGGAACATCATATTGCCTAATACTCTAGGCTTCTCACCTCAAGTGAAAAGAACTACTCTGTTCTAGAAAAAGAGCTCCTAGCCATCAGACAAGCATGTGAAGAATGGAAACATCTACTACAAGGGGCCAGGCATCCGTTCATAGTTCGCACAGACCACAGAAATCTCAGTATTTTACAACAGATGGAATGCCGAAATTCCCGTCACACCAGGTGAGCCTATTTTTTTTCTCAGTTTGACTTTGAACTCACTTATTTGCCTGGAAGAGAGAACCAACTAGCGAACGCCCTCTCTAGGAGTCATGGTGAGGAATCCGGGAGATATGCGGGACATGAGCTAATGTTAACCGGGAAAAGATTCATTGAAGCGATCAACACCTTTCTACAAGAAGTATTAGAGGCCCAGAAAGCAGTTACCTTCTGGGATCAATCCATACTCAAGGACGGGAGATACTGGTTCAAGGAAGACCAGCTATACTTACCAACACAGGCACTTCAAACAAGAGCTCTATCTTGGTGCCATGACCTTCCGACGGCAGGACTCAAGGGTCAAACAGCCACATTGGAATTAACAAAATGCCACTTTTGGTGGCCTACAATGACTAAAGATACCAAGGAGTAGGTATCCACCTGCCCTACCTGTGCCCAGAGTAAATACAACACAGCTAAACCACTGGGATTACTCCAGAAAGATAAACGCCTTGCAGGTCCTTGGCAGCATTTATCAGTGGATTTTATTGTGGAGCTTCCCAACTCCCAGGGGCACACTGCCATTATGGTAGTGTTGGACTCATTCAGCAAGCTGGCCCACTTTTCCTCTGACTGGAATTCCTACATTTCGGTTACGGCAGAGGTATTTCTCAAAGATGTGGTACGTCTTCATGGTCTACCTCTCACCATCCTATCCGATAGGGGATCGCAGTTCACATCCAAATTCTGGACCTCGCTATGCAAACAGTTGCAGATCCAAAGATCTATGTCTTCTGGGTTTCACTTTGAAAGCAACGGGCAGACAGAACGCCTTAACGCAACCCTGGAACAATATCTCAGATGTTTCTGCAATCAAGCTCAAGACAATTGGAACCATCTCTTACCAATAGCTGAGTTTTCCTACAATAACACCACTTACTCAGCGATTGGTATGAGTCCTTTCAAATGTACTTATGGATACAATCCCAGACATCTACCCTTTTCTGCAAACCAATCCACTAATAACTATTGATCAGGTGCTAAACAATCTTAAAGACAGTCGCAAAAAGGCCCAAGGGATCTTGTTATCCAGTCGCCAAGACTTCAAGAGATGGGCAGACAAGAGAAGAAGACCGAATCCTGAATGGCAAGCTGGAAAAAAAGGTCTGGCTATCAACTAAATACCTACGTAGGTGGGTACATCCTGAGAAGTTCACCCCATGATACATCAGACCTTTTTCCATAGACCAGCAAATTAATCCGGTGGCATTTAAGTTGTCTCTATCACATTGTTTAAGAAGAATATATCCAGTATTCCATTCTTCCCTACGTAAGGAATACAAACCAGATCCTCACAACAGGCGGATCAGGAAGAAATATCACTGCCTTGAACCCACTAAGGAGTATGAAGTATCTCGTATACTCGACTCAAGATACAGAAATGGAGTGGTACAATATCTCATACTATGGAAAGGGTTTCCGTGGTCAGAGAGATCCTGGGAACAATCAAGGAACCTTAAGGCACCTCGACTCCTGCCATAGGTGTCATCCTGGAAACCAGGTGGGATGTCTTTGAAGAGGGGTCATACTGTCATGATTCGCAGACCTTGGAGGTAGTGGAATCAATGGAGGAAAGGCTGAACCGTTTCACTATCGAGTAGAAGCATGCACAGCTTTCTAGTGTTTTCACTTCCTGCTTATGACGTGTATTTAGACGCATCAGTAGATTCCTGAACCGTGTTGCAACCCTGCATACTTTTGGGTTTACACGCTCTTCGAGTGTTCCTCCCTTCCTTCTACGGTTCCATACCTGTTTCCTTCTCGCCTTCCATCCTGTTCCTTTTTCTTTCATTCCGTTCCGCTCCTCGGACGCATTCTTGTTCCTTTCCATTCACTGTCTGCTATTCAGGTTTCCGAGTTCTGAACCGCTCTACTCGCGGTTACCACATACTGTGGGGCCGTTTGCTCTGGTACCGGGAGAAATCTGGAAGTATCGTTCCCTTGGGAGCGCTAATTTCCTTTCCCATCTTCATCACCTCCCTGGTGGGGAACTCACACCCGAAGCCGGATTACCATCCACTGCCAAGTCGATCGACCTAACGGATACTCCCTGCATGGAATAGTATACCGGAGCTGCTCTCTTCTCCAGTGCCTGTTAGGCATTGTAGTCCCCACTCTTCGGTCCATCAACTACGTATTCTACTGTTTACTCAAGTTCATACGGGATTTGGGAGCATCTTTAATCTACACAACCATGTGGTTGTAGGGAGCTCCTCTAGATTGATATTCACTTCTCTAAAAGAAGTGTTCCACTTATCCGAGTGTAGGGGTCATTTCATTGCAGATGGAGTGCAGCATGGCAATGAAGCAATGCTGAAAGTACCTTGAAACACTGACAGGGTCATAAGAAAAGAATTCTCCTGGTGTTTTTATATCTATCCCCTTTTTATTTTGGTTTACGATGTGTAAGTTGTCGTGCAAGTCATCCCATGTGTATCCTGTAACAAACCATGTGTGAGGGCCTAGATTCCTTAGCATACAATGCACATCAGCGTGAGGTCGGAACCAGTATTTTATTTTTTACCACGCATGTTTGCCAAGAGATTTGTGATACTTGACTGGAGAACTTCATCTTTGTTTTTTGTCTTTTGAAGCAGTTGGTTAGTGGACATGTTTGAAAAATTAGAGCCTATTTTTAATGTGTGTGTAACTCCGTAACATAGAGTTGCTAGCGCACTTTCGAACAGGAGGTGCAAAATGTATTCTACATTGTATCTGAATCTGGGGTCTTCAGAATACATTCATAAAGAGCAATTTTCTGATGCAGTAATTTGTGTGGATATTTCATCATATCGTCCTCCTTTTCCCATGGTAAAGAGTGGAGAAAAGTAACATGCTTCTACACTTTTTTCCCATATGCTCATTGGGGATCCTTTGGCTTAACACATTTGATATGTTTCTAATGCATCTTCAATGGTGTCTTTGGAGTGCAGTGGGTGAATTATATACTGGTCTAAAGTGTTGGCTGCAATAACTGGATCTATACGTTGAAATAAGCCAGTTGCTGATGAATCTTGAATTATTAGGTTGGTTCTCTTAGGTTTTGTACTATGTTTATATCTTTGCAATCATTGTTTTCTTTAATATACTGTTGGGCTTGTCTAAATTTAAGTTGACTAGCTGTTGCCAAATGGATTGTCTTTTGTTTGTACACCATTAACTAGTATAATCAAATATTGATCTATTGGCTATTGTGTTCCTAGAGTTTCTGCATTGCCTTTTAGAAACTCAGATGAAGGCAATTTGGCTGTTTTAGGTTGAAGGCATATTATAGCCTGAAATAGGTGAACTGTTTGTACTATAATGCTCTCATACAGGTTAAGTTGTTGGAGAGCATTTGGAAGTGGAAATATTTCTGAGTTATTAGTGATAGCACGTGATTGCATTTGGTTATTGTCAAGCTTTGTATTGCAGTACATGCCAACTATTAAGGGGACAATTATTTTGTATTTATGTTTTATTGTTAGATATAAAGCTAATTGGATCTATTGGATTTTTCATTGTCCTTACTTTTTTAGGCCATATCTACTATTTTCCTGTAATTTTATAAAATGTTCTGCGACAACAAACACATACTTGGGGCCTCATCACGAGTTGGGCTGTAGTCCTTAAATGGGGTGGTAACGGTATTACTGCCACATTTAATGGCAGGCCCTATCAGAAGTTGGGCGCTAAATCGGCTGTTTTACCTGCAGCTTTTTTCCAGAGGTGAAAATCCCTGTTGTTGGTGGTATTACAGCCGGCTGTATTAGCCTGCAGTATTAGCACTGAAAATTCTCCATTGGATCCAATGGACTGAATCAGGAATGGGGATTTACTGTTAAGGCCCAACCCGTGATCTGGTGGTAATACCACCGGGCCGGTTGGTGCTAGGGCTATTAAAACCTGTGGTATTACAGCCGGGAATACAGCCGAACTCATGATGAGGCCCTATGTCTGGTATTTCAGCCGGTGTGTTTTGAAACATAGCTATTTCTTTTTTGCATGTGGTTGTTAGGAGTTTGGAGTTTGTGAGGCTTTCCCTAATGTTTTCTGAAGTTAATGATTTTTGTAAGTCAACTTCAGTTCCAAAATATTTACTTTGGATGTGCTCTATTTTTTTAAAGGAGTTCTTTGTCGGTTCCAATTAGGAGAATGTTCTTTAAACTTTGGAGTTGTAAAGCAGGACTCTTTGCATAGTACAGTCTAGGCAAACGATTTCATATAGCGGGAATTGTGTATTGCTAACATTTTGATGCGGTGGAAGGTGCTTTTGCAAGCAGTTCCTGAAATGCAGGCTAATGAATGTCCTTGCAGTCCAGTGTGGCTGAGCACTGGACAGGAGTCTATGGTTTGTAATGTTTTCATTCTACTTTTGTCCTTTAGTTTCACATATATAGTGATTGAGGAATTGTCATAAAGATGTGAAAGATTATTGGTGTACATTACCATATCCATTTGTATACTGGGTATTGCTCTGGCTGAAAGGAACATTTGATTGAAAGTTTGTTGGGGATGTTTTTTCTATGAGGGTTTATATTCCAATTATGGTGTCTCCTACCATGTCAAACCATCAGCCATTACTGTCTATTGAAATGTTTGTTTTTGTGTGCTTACAAACCTCTTCATTGATATATGGATCTGTGCTGCTTTTGTGAATCCATTCACCTTCACAGAAGTTTGAAAAGGTATCTATTTTAACAGCACACATGTTTAGAAGTACTTTTAGTAATTTATTGATTAATTGAGTTAGTGGTTTCATTCTGTTTAGAATCAATATAAACTATGTTTTCTTTAGTAGAAATCTGCTGTCAATTAGAGCTTTGAGATTAGTCTTCTGCAGTAGTTTTTAAGGGTATGGTGTTTAGATGAGTATAGAAAGAGTTTGAATGGTGCAATAAAATGAAAAAGAGTGAAATACATGTTGATTTGAAAATTATAATGTAGGCTAATATATATTGAAAGTAATTTGTTACAATTAGAAAGATATACATGATATATTAATGCACTTACTTTGTAGGATGTGCAGGGTGTTCTTTTGTGTATCTGTCTTTGACAATGTTCTTCATTCCTGTAATTGTAAAAGAAAGTTAGTGGGTACATGTGGTAATTGGTAAATTACTTTTTGTAAGCAATGTTTTTATTCATGAAGGTAGGAATAGTTGTTGGGAAAAGTGGTAGTAGAGTGGAGGTATGTGTGATGTACGAAAGTGAGTTATCTATGTTGTTAAAACAATTGGAGTATGAGTAATGCTGTTTGGCACATTAGAAGGAGCAGGTCAAAAATGGGTGAGAGAAAAGGTGCATATCTAGGTTATTTTTGTACTGCTGATTTTAATAAAGGAAGTGCTGTGTTTGTGGTGTAATGTGTTTGTAGTGTGTTACAGTGTTTTTAAAAAATATGGATCTGTGGCCTAGTAGTAATGCAATGTTGGATTATTGTTGCTGCAGTGTTTGGTCTGTTATAGTAGAGGTTGGGAAAGAAGAGTAATGTATATTTACAGTGAAGTGGTGTATAAAGATACTTTGGCAGTATACACATATGTGTGAGCAGGTGGAGAATGGTGAAAGTACAAGGGATGTAATGAGGGTGGTTGTAGACTGTGACATTTATATGGAATGAAAAATGGAAAATGCTGACCATTTAAAAAGCTTTCTTTTTAGGAGCATTTTTATGAAAGTTGAAAAGTGCATATGTGCTAGTATAGTAGCACTCTATGTCACCTTTTCCGGGTGGAAGTGTGATATGTTGTCAGTACATGCATACTTGCCAACATGATCCATTGCAATGAAGAATTGTTTTTTGTCTTAGCATTTTGGGAGTTGTAGTTGGATTTTTTCTTTTTATAAAACTTGGACTACAAGTCCCAGAATGCATAGAAATGCATGACCGGATGAACACCTACAGATTGGAATGGGTCATGTTAGTAAGTATGCATCTTCTGTCAAGATTTTAAAATTTCGCACACTAAGTGGCACTTAAAATGTTGTAGAAATATTTTTCATCTGTTTTTTCTTTCCTTTGCAAAGAAGTTACACACAGTCCTGCTGTAAATGCATATCTGCATTTCTTAACTTTAGTGAAAATGCTCCTAAAAATAATTATTTTTAAGCGTGCAGCATTTTCCATTTTTCATTGATGACATCACTGATGACATCACAATACTGGGCCACTTGTTCTTGTTCACTGACATATCTAGGCCAGGTGGTTTTGGTCACTGACAGTCAGAATATGAAAATTGAAAAGCTACAATATATCTAGATGTTAACCTTCTCGTATTTTCTTAAATTACTTTCTTTAGGGTTAAGGCTCAGCTCATGGTGCTCATACACAAGGCAATACGCATGCCTCAAACACACACTTTATTTATATAAATGAAGATGAACTTTAATGTAATTGACATTTTCTGGTGTTGTTGTTTCTTTCTTCCTTACTTTAGTTCCTTTTTATATTCCTCTGATTTGTATGCATCATGAGTCTCCATATGTATTCTTTGTACTAACACAAGTGTGTAGTAGTAGGTCTTGAATTATTAGTTATTTAGTCAGTGTTTAACATTACTCAAAACTCTAATAAGGTAGCATTCATCATTTTACTTTACACCATTACAAGAATAAAAATGTTTTACTTCTATTGTGCATGCTGGAGCCTTTGCATTTGTGTATGTTCGATTAGGTTCCCATATTGACAACAACTATCCAATATAATATTTTGTTTAGATGAGTATATTGTTTACACATTAAGACGTTCATAATAGCTCTCCTGATCACCCCGTACATCTTGAAAGCAACATTGTAAACACAACCCCCTGTAGGGACTTCTCATCAAAATGAATTACATATGTGATGTCATCAATGACATTTGTGATGTCATGTTTGATGCCCTGGGTGTTAGTCTTAGTAGTGCATGGTCATGGTATGTGTCATGGTTGGCTTACGATGACTGGTGAATTTCTGTGGTTTTTCAGTTTTACTTGTACCCATAACATCCCTTTAAACATGTTTTTTCACTGAATTTCATAGATTTTTACTAGTGCAACTTAACCACAACATCCCTTTAACAAAATATTTTCACTGAATTTCCTAGGTTTTTACCATTGCACCCTTAATTTGCTACAAGTTCCTTATATTATACTCACCCCCAATGTAGCAGCTGTAGAGTCCACAGACATTGTGATAGTCCGCGAACAAAAGGTAGCATTCACAAAGCCCAGAAGCACAGGGGGAACAGAAAAGGTTCTACCCATCACCCAACAAACACATATACATAAAACAACATGACTTACATTTTCTGCACCCAAACACACCTTTTTGTACAAACAATACCTTCAAAATGTACACATTATTTTTTAATTTATCACACACTATGATGGAGTGCACCAAGCACAAACCGTAACTGTAGACCTCATATTATCACTTCAATACAACTCTTCATTCAGACTCACATACACCAGCGCTAATTTCAAAACAATCTCTCACCAAATAGTAAGTACACTGTATTTATTTCTCTTTTATTACCATTCATTATGTAAACATTTCTTATAAGAAAGCGCTTGTAGACCAAGGGCGCAGTGTTGAACGACGCAGGTGTGCAGAAGACGCTGCCCGATTATACATAGCACGCTTCACTACGTCCATGCTTCTGTGCCTATAAGATCCGAGGTACGGACCCTCTGCACCTAAGCCCTCTCAGGACATGGCCACTGTGTTGGCCGATGCATGTGTGGAGGAGATGCTGCCCGATTATACGTAGCACGCTTTGCTATTTCCACACTGTCATGCCCATAAGAACCGAGGTCAGACCCTCTATGTCAAAGCACTCGCAGGACAAGGCTGCAGTGTTCAGCGACACAGGTGTTTGGCACACATGCGTTAGTGGCATAGACAGTGACTGCGGACAACCTCACCCTCCTGTCTGCCGCTGCAAAGTATGAAGGTGCAGGGAGAGATACCTTGCTACACTCATGCAACCCCGCTGAACTGGTGCCGCTTCTTACACCATCTGTCGCACCCGAGGTCATTTGTGCTCCCTCGCATCTTAGGCCCTGTGTACTCCTCACAACTCTAGGCCATGTGTTTCCCCTCACAACTTAGGCCACGGGAGCCCCCTTGCAACATAGGCCATGTGTGCTCCCTCTCAATTTCTGGCCACGTGTGCTGTCTCACAATTTAGGCAGCATACGCTCCCTCGCAACTTAGACTGCGGGTGCCCCTTGCAACTTTTTCTGCGTGCGCTCCCCCGCAACTTAGGCGGCATGCTTTCCCTCCCTACTTTGCTGCATGCAGCCCTCTTTCTCTTCGCTGAGTTCCCTTGCATCTTAGGTCCCCACATTCTCCACAGTCCATTCCCTCCCCTTTCATCTTAGCTTCCTCCCTCCCTTGATCTATTGTGTACTATTGTTGACATTTTTGTTGTTCCACCATTGTTGGCTTACCCTTGTGCGTCCTCCTTTGCTATGATTTTGTGCTGTTCTCCTTTGCTCTGGTATTGTGCTGTTCCCCACAGCCCTTGGCATCACCCTACACTGCCTGCTTCTTCCAATCTAGGTTCCCTGCTGTGTTCTGTGCTTTGTTGTTGGTCGTTATTCTATCTTCCCTTCTAGGTCCCCTCTGTGCTCTGTGCTTTGTTGTTGGTTCTTCGCATCTGCATCTTTTTTTTTCTTTCTAGGTTCCCTATTGTGCACTGTGCTTAGCTGTTAATCGAGGTCCCCTTTATTCTTGGCTCTGTCCTTCTTCCCTTCTAGGTCCCCTGCTGCACTGTGTGCTTTGTCGTTTGGCCTTATTCTTTCTTCCCTTCTAGGGACCCTGCTGTGCTGTGTGCTTTGTTGTTGGTTCTTTGCCTCTGCATCCTTTATATTCTATGTTCCCTATTATGTGCTGTACTTTGCTGGTGACTATATAGTGCATCTGATTTCTCTGGTCCATTGCTTCTTGTCCATTGTGTGCCCCCCTACTTTTCTGTCCATCCCCTGGTGCCCCCCTGCCTGCCTGCTCCCTAGCACTACTCACTCCCCTGCTTGGGCTACCCCTCTCTCATCCCATCTCTTCCTCTCTGAACCTTCTATTGTGCTCTCTGTCTCACCTATATTCTCTAAAGGTTTTTCTATAGACCATCTTGTCCCTCATACTAATTTTGGCAGGAAAAAGCTCAAAAAGGACATCCTCCAACCCAGGCCTCCCTATTGCTGACACCTACACCAGTGCTTTCCCTTACTGACACCCCATATGGTCTCTGTTTTCTCTCCTTTTTCCTCTTCTATGTTTATTGGTGGCACCCGGTGGGAGGCCCTCCTGGCCCCCTTCCACTCCTCCAAGATCATCTTTAATGAATGTGTATTCTTAAATGGCACCATCTGGGTTCAGGGTCCTCAGGCCAACCTTCTCATTTTTGATATATGCTTCCCATGCCTAATCAACTTACTTTCCTCTTCTGCTATCCCTTCTTTCCATATCTGGCATCTCTACCACCTCCATCCTCTGCCACATCTATGGCACCCGCTCCTGCTTCTCTGGCCACCTTGTTTCCTCTTTCCTCAGCCACCCCTCTTGCACCGTCTTCCTCCTCCTTGGCTATATTACCTTCTCCTCATTTCTCCTCTGCCCATCCTCTGGCACCTCCAACACTTCTGCAGGACGTACCTCTTACCTGTACTCTCCCACGGAAGTCCTTGAAAGGGGACAACCTGTTCCACATTGCTACTATCAACTCTCACTCAGCTGTCAAACACTCTTCTGCCATCTGCTGTCTCCTGGAAGAACTGAATTTGGATGTACTTGGTTCACTGAGACTTGGTTCCCTGCCAATTATGTCACAAGCTTTGACACTCTCCTGGGTACAAGATCCTCTCTGAACCAAAAACCAACCATACCAGTGGGGATGTAGCCTTGATCATCCCGGACTGGATCCCTGCTTCTATCATTCCCATGCAGGACTACCCCTCCTTTGAATTCCTGGCCTGTAGGCTCTCTATCTCTTCTGACCTCTCTCTCACTGTGGCCACTATCTAAAGGCCGCCTGGCCAGGGTGCCCTCTTCCTATCTGAGTGTGCTGATCTCTCATCCTCCCTCCGTGCCTCTACCTCTCAACTTCTCGTCCTCAGAGACCTGAACCTCCAACTGGATGCTACATGTCCTTCTTCAGGACACTTTTGCAACCTCTTCAACTCTCTCTCTCTCCCTCTCTCTCTCTCTATTCTTCCCGCTGCCCAGACTCACTCTGCAGTGCACATCCTGTATGTTCTTATCTCCTCAGACCTCACCTTCTCCAACCCGGTTACCACTCCTGTCTCCTGGAGTGATTTTCTCCTTCCCTCCCATCTCTCTCTCTACCCCTCAGGCCAAGCCAACTCCAGCACTGTCACCTACCTTCTCCGTCACCCGACCCAAGAAGCGTGTATAAATTGAGGATTTTGCCACTACTTTCACTCCTCCTTCTGCACCTTTTGCTGTCTCACACCCTGATCCAGTCCTACCTAATCTTCATATCTCTATCTCTCATATTCTTGATGTCCTTGCCCCTGTCACAAGGTTCCATTTGAAGCCAAAATCCATGTGCAACTCTTGGTACGATTCTGACCTCATCACCCTTAAATGCAAGTGCAGGGTGGCTGAAAGGAAGTGGAGGGCATCAGGCACACCCCCTGACAAACTGGCTTACTGCCTGCTCTAAAGGCAATACAGAATCTCTGTCCTCGCTAAGAAGAGAGTCCACAACCAAGCCTGCATCTCTGCAGCATCTAACAACTCGGCCAAACTATTCAAAATCAGCAACGAGCTGGCTAATCATGTTCCCTGCCACACCCTCTGCATGGCCTTGGAGTCTCATTTCATCACTAAAACTCAGTACATCCTGTCCACCCTCTTTTCCTCTACTTCCTCCTCCTACTCTACTCCTGGCCAGATGCATTTGTCTCTACTCCTCCTGTCCCATGTTCTCCTCAGACAATGTTTCTAGACAAGTCAATCTAAGCACTCTTCATCAAAGCAGGTTTCTCCCCTGCTCATCAGAAGCCCTCTGTCGATCCATCCTCTCCTGCTAACTATCACCAATCTCTATCACCCCTTTCCTGGGAAAACACTTGGAAAATCTGGCCATCTCCCAGCTTAATCTGCCCACTGATTCTGTTAGTTGCCTGCAAGACCACCAGTCTGGCTTCAGAGGTGCCAGAAGGAAGGAAACTGCTCTCCTGAACACCCATGAAGACCTGCTCTATATCCTTGACTCTAACCTTCTTCCTGTCCTCATTCGCCTCGATTTTTCTTCCGCTTTTGATAGAGTCCTCCATGCCACCCTGCTCAATTGCCTCCATGATAACCCGGGTATCACTGATCAGGCCCTGGACTGGCTGACATCCTTTCTCACTGACTGACTCTCTCAGGTCCAACTGGGGTTTTTCCTCTCCTCTATGTCTCTCTCTCTACTCGTGGGGTCCCCCTGGGGTCTATACTTTCTCCCTGGCTTTTCAACCACTACATGGCACATCTTGCCCACCTCATCGCTACTTTCTGCTCCAACAATCAATGTTATGCGGATGACAACCCAGCTCTCTTTCAGGCTACCCTCAGCCGCCTCTTCCCCTTCTCTCATACCAGACTACCTGGCCGCTATTCAGGAATGGTGTGCCACTAATGATCTCTGCCTTAAGGCCAGTAAGACTGAGATCCTCCTCATTGGAACACCAGATCTCTCCTTTCCTCTTTCTCCCTGGCTGCCCACTCTGGGCCCCTTTCCTAATCCTACCTGCGAGGCTAGGAACCTTGGTGTCACCTTCAATGTGCCCTTTCCTTCTCTTCTCACATCTCTGTCTCTAAGAAGTCAAACTACTAGCTGCACCTTCTCAGAGGTATTCTTCCTTTCCTCACTTTCCACCAGAAGCTCACTGTCTCCAGAGCTCTGGTCCTCTCTAGGCTGGTCTACTGGAACAGCCTCTCTCGAAATCTGCCTGCCTCTACAGTCCGACCTCTACAATTTATCCAGAACAGGACTGCAAGTCTTGTCCTTGGCCTCAAGCCCAGCGATTGTATCTCCCCAGCGCTTAAATCTTCTTCACTTGCTCCCTGTGGTGGCAAGGATGAAGTCCAAGACCTTTGATTTGTCAACAAGGCTTTGTGGGGCCTGGGGCAGCACTTCATCCAGCTCTCTCTTCCTAAACATCTCCCTTCTCGAACTCTCTGCTTATCCGCTTCCAACTCTCTGAGAGTCAGACGCTTTGGGGGGCATATCTCTCTCTCTTTGGCTGGGGCCTTCCTCTGGAACAGCCTCCCTGCCTCTCTCAAACTTGAGCAGAACCACCTCTGTAAGCAATTTGAGACCTTCCGTTTTACTTCCGCTTTCTCTCTTCCTCTCCCCTGCTGATGCCCTGATTGCTCCACACACTGGTCACCTGGTTACCCTCTTATCTCACGCCCAGGCTCATGCCTGTCCAGTTGCCCTCACCCTGCCTCTGGGCTCCCCGAGCACATCTCTATCCCCAACTGTACATAATGAAATCATGATCTTGTCTGCAAAATTGTTTGAACTTAGTAATGACTTAAAGGAATTTTTAAATTATGTTAAAAATCATGTTATAAGAAATGTTGATTATCACTGTCATTCTTGTACCTGTCCCCCTTGTCCCTAGCAATCATGCCCATCAAATTCCCAACATTTAAATGAAAGAAACGTTGGAACCTTACTCCCTCCCTCTCCTGATGATCATTGAATAGAAATTCCAAATCCTCCCATGTATGTCTCGTATATTATTCTGTTATAATTATTTTTCAAACTCCAATAAATAGTTTGCAGACACCATGACTGTCCGGGATGTCCGTTGAAGTGATGCGGTGTCCGCGGACAACAAGATGTGTCCAGACATGTCTGTTCCTGCATGATGCACTTTTAATTGGTCCTTGGACAGCCAACCCTTTTGCACACAACCATGTGCATGCGCCAAGCGGTTTCTCGCTCAATGGTGTCCGCGGACACCCGTCAGTAACGCGGACTTCCAGGTTCGTCATCATGTGACTGCACCTGTGCGGCGTGATTATGTGTCTGCAGACAAATCAAAACTGCATTTGTGGCCAATGTAGGGTGTTACAAGTTGAAAGTTTGCCCTTCTAGAACTCCTAGACCCAATCTATGTTGATCTGGCAACTTGTTAGAACTTTACAAGGCCTACTTTCAACTCGACTGTCCATGGACAGCAGTGCGGTTCACCGTCATTTCTCCTGAAGCGACCCATCTATTACTTCCAGTAATTCTCAATCTGGCTATCCAGGAGAGAGCAGCTAACAGAATCTGCTTTGTAGAACAGCTATCTTTGCAGCAATGGCATCTGTTATGCCTCCTCCCCAGCCACCTCCACCACCACCATCCTCACCATTTGGAGGCCCTTGAAAGGGGAACAGTTGGGAGGATGCAGAAGATGGTGAAGTAGAAGATGAAGATGAGGTAGAGGAAGTGCCTACTTCCACCGCCCGATGCAAGTCCAAGGTGTTGAGGTTTTTGTCCACTGTTGCAGGTGTACCAAAGGCTTGGGCAGCCAAGGTCAGATGCACTGACTGGGAGAACGTACTCAGTTGTGGAAAACCTGGGCTGTACTCCTACGGGACCACCTCCATGCATCGCCACACCAAATCCAACCACACGGGTTGCTCTGCAAAGGATGTTCCTTTCTCAGAGAGGCAGCTTAAGGGACTCCACCCCATCTTCCTCGACCACTCCTGCGACCACAGAAAACACTCCTCTGGAGCACAGGACCCGGCAGTGGCCTCACAGGTCATTCAGAACACTGTTGGCCCTTACCTTTTGATGGCCACAGTACTGTGTTTCTAATGTGAAGCACTGATCTGCAGGCAAGTCATTTCAAAGGTCTTTCAAGGCCACGGTCAAGGAGTATGACAAACAATGCCACCAACTTTAAAATTAAGGCCGGCCCAACATCTTCTTCTCTCTACCTGCCCTCCATCTTTGTGGTTGGTGCCCCTTTCCTTCACTTCCCTCCCTATGTCCCCCACCTTACCTTGCCCCTCTGTTCTTTTAAGAGCCTCTTTTTGTAATTGTAATTGGTTATTTATAATGCACTTAATACCAAGAAGTTTCTAAGCGCAGAGCCGGCAATCGAACCGGTGTTGCTCCGTGTTGCCTTGCTTCCAAGGTGAGCTCATTACCCCAGTGAAATCCTCCCGAGACAACTGTTAAAAAATAGTACTGAAAAAAAAATCACAGGACACTTTTAAGCCTACATAATCTGCGAACAGCGCAGTAGTCTGAGGACAGTAGGAACATTTCACATGTGGAGTGGTGGAATGGAAATCATTTGAATTGTTTTTCATAAAAAAAATGGGGGCTCTTAAAAGAACAATTTTTTCTCTTTTTTGATGTTTGTATTTTTTTGATTATTTGGTCTATGTACAAAACTAACAGATATTCTACAAAACTTAATTATTTTGTATAACTTTCACAAAAAAGCAGTTCTATTTTTTCTCTTTTTTCTTTTTCTTTAATTCAACTTCTAAAGAGTGCTTGAATCCATATTGTATGTGTGCAGAGAAAGTGAATTAATGCATTTTGAAAGTTTTCTATAAAAATGCACTCCATCTCTTTGAAAAATGTTGAAAATATCAAATTTTATCTTTTCATTATGAAAAGATGTCATGCCAACACCTCACAAAAAGTGACATACAACTTTGTTCACATTGCGCATTGCTTTCCCAAGTTATCGACAAAATAACTTTGAACGCATCCACATTTGTATCTGTGCTATCGAGAAAAAATATTTTTGGAATGTGGAAATGGTTCCATCAACTTTCTATCCTTCATTGCAAACTGTCATGATATTGCAGTAACATAACCCAAACTGTTGCCGCCACAGTGATCTACAATAATGTCCAGATGCTCTAAATGAACCATATTCTCACAAAACAGGAGGAATTCCACCCACTTCATTCTTCAAAATCCATACCATGAAACTTGAAATTCATTGAATCCAAGATTCTCAGACAATCCACAAAGAGTGCAAAGAGTACACCTTCAGCCAATGGATCCAGAGTCTCCCATAATCCATGCACCCTGCTTCCTCAAACACATCTTCGGTGCACTCAAAAAAAAAAAACATGATACCCTCTCTTCCTGTAGACCACACCCAGGAAACCTGATTTGCAGATCTCCTGATGTCAGTGAAAATCAATGACTGTCCGCGGTCTCCATCGTTACCTTTCTATGCGAGGCATCCTTTAAAGACCTTGTAGGCAAGTGCAGTGTCCACGGTGACTGCAGACAACGTAGCAAAGGGAAGCCCTTTAACCATTTTTATTTTTACGTTTGTATGCTGCCTTATTGGCTGCTTTCAGTCACACATCCATCCACCAATCACATCCAAGAACTCCACATGTAACCCTGTCATTTCAGTTCTACACTTCAGATGTACACTTGAACTCTTAGTACATGTCTACTGTTACTCACAGATGCTTGCATCACAAATGACTGTAAAACTCACCAAGATTTCTATTTGTAGATTCAGCAACATCTGCATCTAACAAGACATTGGACTTCATTACAAGGTTGCCATCCGGTATCAACGGTACTGGTAAGCTTGCCAGTACCATTGTTAGCGGACCGGTAAACTAAGGTCTGTTCACAGGTCCTGTCAGCCAGCCAGGTCCGATCTGCCGTGTGGAATGGCATCCGCGATTAGACCTACACGGTAGCGCCGGCACCGTTACCATTACTACAGGACTCAAATGGGAATGGGGAGTAATTTTGACTGCACCCGGCGAAGGGGAATTACTGGGTCCGGTGGGGCCAGAATGCCACGGTACATCACCATTGCCGGGTGTGGTAAAAATCTGACTCCGGCAGCAGCCATGCTGGTATTTACTGGCACGGCTACTGCCAACCTTATAACGAGGCCCATAGTACAGGTATGCTTATATTTTTAAAGTATGTTTTTCAACTATTTTACAAATGTATGTATAGAGGGTTCCTACCACTTACCTTGTAATAATTTAATCCGTAAGCATATTCTCATTTTTAACCATTCTAGCAAATGTCATGTATTACAGCATTCAGCACCTGCACACATCAAGTGGCAGTTACAATGCTATGCATTTAAAAATAACAGAATTATTTTAACACCATGTTATTGAAATTTCTAAAAAGATACCTATGTGCATTTAAAGCAGATAGAAAAGATGTGTTTTCCAATTTTTTAAGTGTCACTTGGTGTGTGGAAGTTTAATATGCTGGCAGTACATGCATACTTGCCAACATGACCCATTCCAAACTATAGCTGCTTATCAAGTCTTGGTTTCTTTGTTTGCATTCTGTGATTTATAATACCACCTTGTAATACCACTTCTCCCATTACAGAACTCGGACTACAAGTCCCAGAATTCCCCTACAACAATAACCAGGTCTGTACTCCAAGATTCCAAAGTGTTGAATTTATAGTAAATAAAAATGCTGCTTGTTTAAAAATATTTCTTTTTCTGCGCATTTTTACTAACGTTAACAAATTTATATATACATTTAAAGAAGCACTTTGTGTAACCTTTTTGTAAAACAAAGAAAAATCAGATGTAAAACATTAGTGTATGGAAATTTAATATCTTGACAGTACATGCATACTTGCTAACAAAACCCATTCCAATCTGTAGATGCTTATCCTAGTTTCTTCTATGCATTATGGAACTTGCAGTCCAGGTTTTCTAATGGAAAAGTGCAACTACAACTCCCAGAATTCAAAGAAAAAAAAACAAGACTTCATAAGCACCTACATATTGCAATTGATCATGTTGGCAAGTATGCATGTACTGCCAACATATTAACATTCCAAAAACCTAATGCCACTTGAAAATGTGCTGCAAATCTTTTCCAACTGCTTTTCTTCTATTTTACATAAAGAGTGAAAACACACATATGCATTTTTGAACTTTCATGAAGATGATCCTAAAAAGAAAGTGTTTTAAAGGGTCAGCATTTTCTATTTTTCATCCCATATGCATCTCAAACTTTCCAACCTCACTTATTACATCCCTTACACTGCCACCATTCTCCACCTGCTCAGGCATATGTGTATACCACCAAAGCATGTATATACAAGACTTCACCTTACAAATACAGTTCTCTTCTTTCCAAACCTCTACTAGAAGATACCAAACAATGCTGCAACAACAATCCACGATTGCATTGCACTACATTGCATTGCATTACGTTGCAATGTTTTTTAAAGAATATTAAACTGTGACAGAGTTGTCACAGTGTAATATTATTTAAAAACACTGCAACATATTAAAAATACATTAAACCACACACACACATAACTTCTTCTATTAAAATCATCAGCACACAAATAACTTTGAATGCTCCTTTTTCTCACACCCATCTTTGGCCTGTTCCTTCTAAAATGACAAACAGCACTACGCATACTCCAATTATTTTAACAGCATAGTTAACACACTTTCGTATAACACAACGGTATTAACTCGTTTTCCCCAAAACTCATCCTACCTTCATAAATAACAACTTTGCTTACTAAAATTACTTCACCATTACCACATATATACACTAACTGTATTGTATAATTACAGGAAAGAAGATTGCCAAAGACAGCTACTGAAAAAAGAACACTCTTCATGCCCTACAAAGGAAGTACATCAATATAGCATGTATATTATTCTAATTGTAACAATGTACTTTTAATATATATTAACCTATTTAACCTAGAGTATTCGTTTTGAATGAACAACATTTATTTCACTTATACTCATTATATTGCAACACTCACACTCGTTTTCCTCAAAATGTCCTAATGTCCCTAATTATTCAATCACACCACCACTCCATTACTCAGTAACCCAGCCCATCACACCTGCACAGACTCTTACTCTTACAACCTTCACAAATACACCTTCCATCCCACTACACAATCACACACCACACTCTTCATCTCTACAAGCATAGGCATACACCCATCCACAATATATGCACATACATTCCACAACTTTCAAACCCAAATGTTCTCTTTTCCCAACACAGAGAACAGAATGCCTACTAAAAAGCGACTCCATACAAAATATAGGAAAAATAGGGCAGATAAGAATACAAGCAAGCCATATAGTCATCCACCTCTAAAACAATGTACTGAAAACATCAAAACATAACAGCTGGAAACCTCACTCAACACAACTAAATCAGTGACCACTAAAGAAAGTATGGCCCCTCTTCCAAAAACTAAAAGTAAAAAAAAAAAAGATGTACAAACAAAAGCAGACCTACTAATGAACATAACACTTTATCTACCAATGGTAACATAGCCACAATAAATCATTCCAAAACATTTATTTTACAAAGAATATTTCACCATAGAGTTCTCCATAATGTATTTATTTATGTATTTATGTATTTATTTTTTTATGCATGCATTTGTAGCAGCACGCCTCGGGTATGTAGGTGCTAGTTACATTAGGGAAAGTAGAAGGGGTGTACAGGTAAAGGTAAACAGGGAAGTAGGAAGTAAGGAAGTATAACAATCTTATAAAGACAGCTTAAAAACTACTGCAGAAGACTAATCCTTGAAGCCCTAATTGACAGCGCATTTCTACAAAAGAGAACGTTTATATTGATTTTAAACAGAATGAAACCACAAACTAAAGTAATCAATACTTTACCAAAAGTACTTCTAAACATGCATTATGCCAATAAAGATACCTTCTCAAAACTTCTGTGAAGGTGAATTATTATTATTATTATTATTATTATTATTATTATTATTATTATTATTATTATTATTATTATTATTATTATTATTAATCAGTTTTTATTAAACTGCCTGTAGGCCTCAGGGCAGACAAGAAACATTAAAAGCAGACAGAGTATAAATGGACATGGATTCACACAAGCAGCACTGAACCATATTTCAATGACAAGGCTTGTAAACAACAAAAGAAAATCCAATTGTCATAGACAGTAATGGCCAAGGGATAGAATGGTAAGAGACACCATTGTGGCAAAATAAAGCCTTATAGGAAAACTGTCCAGTGTATAAATGGACATGCAGCTCAATGTGTAATGTACGCCAACTATTTACGACAATTCATCAATCAATATGTGGAACTAAAAGACAAAATTAAAACTTTACAAACCATGGACTCTTGTCCAATCTGCAGCCACTCTGGACTTTGAGAACATTCATTAGCCTGCATTTCATGTACTGGTTGGAAACACACCTTCCACCACATCAAATGATAGCAACACACCATTCCGCAATACATAATATTGTGCATAGACTATACTATGCAAAAAGTATGGATCTAGAGCTCTAAAATTTAAATAACGTTCTCCTACATGGAACAGCCAAAAAAGTCCTGCAGGTAATAGAGCACATTCAAAGTAAATACTTTGGAACTGAAGTTGACTTAGAAATTATGTAACTTCAGAAAACATTCGCGAAAACCTCACAAACACCAACCTAAGAAACAAACACATACTAAAATGAAATAGCAAATTTTCAAAAACACATTTGCTGAAATACCAGATGTCTGTTGTTGGAGAAAATATGATAAAAAGAACACAAAAATGGTATATATGGCCTTGAAAATAGAGGACAGTGAGGAATTCCAATGATTCCAATTCCAGTCTAACAGCTCAATATAAATACTAAACAACTTACCCCTCAATAGTTTGCACATGGTGCAATACAAAGCTTGACAATAAACAAATGCCATCACGTGCTATCACTAATGACTTAATATCCCATCTTACAAAGGCTCTTCAACAACTTAACATTATATGATAGCATTATAATTCAAACAATACACCAATTTCAAGCTATAATACAACTTCAAAGCAAATTAGACAAATTTTCTCCATCTGAGTCACTAAAATACATCCGTGGGAAAGTAGTATATTTGCAATTAGATCTTAAAGAAAATGTAGAAACTCTAGGAGTGCAATGGTCAAAAGATCAATCTTTAATTGTACTAGTTAATTGTGTACCAACAAAAGACAAAATAATATGGCAACAACTAGTTGACTTAAACAAAGTTAAACAAGCCCTACAATATCTGAAAGAAAACAAAGAATACTACAAATATATAAACATAGTGGAAAACCTAAGAGAAACCAACCATATCATTCAATATTTACCATCAACTGGCCAATGTGAATGTGTAGATCCTGTTACTGCAGCTAACATTACACAATTCACCCACTACACTCCAAAGCCACAATTGAAGATGTATTAGAAACATATTAAATGCATCAAGCAAAAGGATACCCAATGAGCATATGGGAAAAAAGTGTATGAGCACATTCTTCCTCTACTCTTTCCTACAGGAAAAAGGAAGAAGATATGATGATAGATCCACACAAATCGGTCCAACAGAACATTGCTCTTTTCAAATGTATTCTGAAGACTGCAGTTTCAGACAAAATGTAAAATATATTTTCTAACTCTGTTTTGAAGTTACACACACATTAAAAACGGGCTTTAATGTTTTAAACATGTCCGCTACCCAACTGCTTCAAAAGATGAAAGACAAAGATGAAGTTTTGCAGTCACGTATCACAAATCTCTTGGCAAAAATGTCTGGTACAAAAGAATACTGGTTCCGATGTCACGTTGATGTACTTTGTGTGCTAGAAAACCTAGGACACCCATATGGTTTGTTACTTTAAGTTGTGCAGAGTGTATATCGGGTGACTTGCACAACTTCCTATGCACCTCACACTAAAATAAAGATGCAAAGGAAATGAAAACACCAGGAGAACACTATTCTCTTGACCATGTCAATGCATCAAGGTACTTACACCATCACTACATTGCCATGCTGCATTTCATCTGTGATAAACTACCCCTCCACTCGGAGAAGTGCAACACTTCTTTTGGAGACAAGAATATCAAGGAGAACCACACATCCACATGCTTTTGTGCATAAAAGATGCTCCCAAATTTGGCCATGACAGTGATGCTTCTGTTTGACTGTTTATTGAAAATACATGACCTGTGTCATCCCTTCAGAAATCACACATAGTGAGCTACGTACCCAAATCCTACACTCCCAACAACATAAGTGTGGCAAATAATGCTGAAAATATCCTGTGCTCCCAGTTATACATATCTGTCTGCAGCTTGAACACAAGCCTCTTTCTTCAAATACTCTGTCTAAATTGATATTGTAAAACCAGAAAAGTTTTGCTAGCCAATGCTTTTCATAAAGTTGACTTACACCTTCCACATCACTGTTAGTGCCATTTTCAAAATCAGATATTCCTCCACAATCTTCTGAACAATCGGATTCATCACTTGACAAACCTGAATGTGTTGTCAGAATCTGTTTCTGAAATTGCCTCCATTTATCCACCTCTAAAAAATATTTCATAAAAGTCTGCCAACAGTATGTATTCAGTCTTCAACTTCAACTCCATATCTGCTAATAACACACCTGAAGAGAATATAAAAAGTACCACCTTCCAATGCCACAAATTCTTTCAAAATGCACATAGAACCATTCTCTTCAAGCACATAATCTCATTGGTCTAAGCATTACACCTTTACCTGTATAACCATGGTTACAATATATGTAGGTAACACCTTATAACAATGATTACTAATACAGCCATTATAGCTGCAGAATTGAGGACCCACCAACATTCATCAAAGTTGGCCAACTCATAACCACAGCTATGGAAGTCAAGGTAAGCAGCGGCTACTCTGCCGATCTGAGACAAATGTTAATATAACACTTGCTGAGCAAACAACCCCCCCACTCCTGTTCCCTCATCCCCCTGCACTTCTTGCTGGTGCACTTGCATGATCAGAATGTCACAGGACCTAGTAGGACTATTATTGTTTTTAATTTCCCCCTGCCACCCCCTTTTTTTTTTTTTCGCCTGGAAACACATTGGGCTTCATTACGACTTTGGCGGTAGCCATGCCGCTATTTGGGGCATGGCTGCCTCCAAAATCGGGTCCGGGTTCCCAGAATGAGGAATTACCGGGCCATTCCGAGTTTGTTGGGCCCAGTAATTCCTCCCTCCAGGAACCCGGGCCTGGACCTTCCCCATAGGGCTAAATGGGAATGAGGGAGGGAGCAAACAATGGGCCGATTACGAGCGGCCCGTTGTTTGCTCCCTCTTCCCCTTGCGGGACCCGGTAAGCACGCTTGCTTGTAATGAGGTGGAACGGGTTTAACGGGTCTGCCTCCTTTAGTGGGTCCCATTAACCCATTCCGCCTCACTTGTAATGAGGCCCATTGTGTATAGTCACCTTATGAATATGCACTACATACAATAAATAAACTCATTTACATCGTTAAAAACAAAATGTTGCCCTTTTGTAACTTTTGGGCGGCTCTATGGCTCGTAACCACTAATATGAGGATCAAGCTCCCATTGGCCAGGCAGAAGACCTATGCACCAATCCATCCTCAAATGTGATTCCCACAACTATCCAAAAAAAAAAATTGCGCATTGATGTGGTTTTTCCACAGCTAGATGGCCGTTTTGTAACAAGACTTAAAAGGCATTTGGTAATAAAAACAACCATAGGCCACACCCAATCAATCATTTCTGGGCTATTGACATTCTGAGAACAGCCAAAATCATTCATTCTGAACACAATGATGCCTCCTGCGGCTTGATAATGTGTCTTGAGACTGGATCTCTGGATCTCCGGAATAACCATGGTTAGTTCACTACACCCACAGGAAATATTCATGATGCTGTGTTTGTTTTTTTTGTCTCTCGTTGAGACACCTCTCCCTCTTGCCAGGAAAGCTTTTCCATAACAAAAAAACCCAAACCTGTTTTCTATCACTTTATACCTTCCTTTACTCCTTAAGGTCTTGTCTTGTGTGCTGTGTGTGTTGTCTATTCTTTGTGTTAACTTTTTTGTTTTCTTTTCTTTGTAGAACCTTTTCTTAAAGTTGACATTGTCCTTTTGTCTAGTTTTTGTTTTGTTTATACATATCCCTCCCTCGTCCTGGAGACCGGCGCTGTGATGGGGCCATCCAACATCCCATCCCATCCCAGAGCCAGAGCACCTCAGTACTCATCCAACTGGGAGGATATGGATGAGCCCTAACAGCAGGCCCACCAAAAGCAGACAGTCAAGGCCCATGAACCCCAAGCTTCACAACGGGCTTGCAGTACTGCATCCACTTCCTCACTTGCACCACCATCATCTCTGGCTACATATTCTCCAGCAACATCAGGGGCCAGAAGTGCAGTGCCTTCTACCAGCAGGGCAATGGCCATACCATCTGCTACCCAACCTGCTGTCATCCGGGCCAGAGCAAACCTGAGCGTGTGTATGATCTTGTGCCTCGTCTGTCACAACAGGATTCCTGCGGGAGGTGACACACTAGATTAGTGGGCCATTGCAATCGCAATCACAAACCACCAGCAACACCACCACCACTAGGCTTTACTTTATAAATAGCAATGGATCCCCCTTTTTAACCCAAAAAACCTTTACAAATTTACAAAACAAAGTAAAACAAAAAAACGTCCAACACTAATGTTCTTCCCATTCCAGTTCCCCACTCCTCCTATCCGAGTTTCTCCCACCTCCTATGAATTCCAGAGATTCTTTTAAGAGCCACCTTAAAGTACCCTTAAAGTAATTAAAAATAGAAGAGAAAAAAATCACATACTGTGTAAATGGATCAATAAACCATACGTCATCCATTTTATACAGTATGTGTCATTACAACAGTATATTTTGATACCCATTTTTCTATAACTGGTTTTTAATAATGCAACTAAATGCACCACTTAATAACGGTGGTTATTTAATGGCAATCACTCATGTGCATTTTCAATTGTTTAAGCACCTGAAATGCATCTCAGTGCACCCAGATACCGTCCCTACACACTCCCCTCCCCTCCTCACAATGCCAGAGCACATCCTGTTCATATACACTCACTGGGTAATTCATAGATTTCAGCGCAGAGGCAGCGCACGTGAGCAGCGCAGGGAGGGAGCGTGCCCCAGCGTGCGCCAGCCGTGTGCGCTAAACAGCATTCTGGTACACCGGGTATTCATGGAATCTCAAAGCCATTATGAAATCCCCAATGCAGCGCAAAGGGCCGCACTAACCCTGCACCAGTTCACAGGGCCGGTACAGTGTATTTCGGGGGTGTGTGTGAAGTATCGCACATGATAGGCCTTGTGTGAGCGGGGTATGTGTATTTCGGGGGTGCGTGGGAAGTATCACATGTAATAGGGCTTGTGCGAGCGGGGTTCGTGTATTCTGGGGGTGCGCGGGATGTTTCACATGCGATAGGCCTTGTGCGAGTGGGCTACATGTATTTTGGCGGTGCACGTGAAGTTTCACACATGATAGTCCTTGTGCGAGCAGGGTACGTGTATTTTATGGGTGCGCGGGAAGTTTGACACGCGATAGGCCTTGTGCGAGTGGGGTACATGTATTGTGGGGGTGCGCAGGAAGAATTATACATGATAGGGCTTGTGCGAGAGTGGTATCTGTCATTTGTGGCTACCCGTGAAGTTTCACACGCGATAGGCCTTGTGCAAGCGGGGTACGTGTATTCTGAGGGGTGCACAGGGAGATACACATGCAATTTGGCAGTGTGATCCCTCCCTGTTGTGTCCCTAACCCCCTCCCCATGCCCCACAGGCAGCTCATAACCCCTGGGCATGCCCCGCAGGCAGGTCACATGGCACAACGCACCTGGGAGACTTCACACATGTCCCCCACCCACCCACCATTGACGGGCACCTGCAGGCAGGCCCGACTCATGTCCTCCTGCACCCCCACCCACCCATTACTGACAGGCACCTGCCGGAAGGCCCTGACTCATGTCCCCCTGCATCCCCACCCACCCAGCAGTGACAGGCACCTGCCAGCAGGCACCGACTCATGTCCCCCTGGACCCCCACCCACCCAGCAGTGACAGGCACCTGCCAGCAGGCCCCGACTCATGTCCCCCCCAACATATCCTCATGATCCACAATCATGGCCCTTATGGCCACCCAAATCCCACCCCACGCCACCCCAGTCCAAACACACAACCAAGTATTACATCCACACCACATTGAAATCCCCATCACATGATACATCCCAAATGGCAAGTATGCACATCAATACATGTCCGTCACACACACACAATGGGTGCAAGTGAATGAGAAATCCCACATCGTGACATGCATGAAATCAATGAGAGAATAACACACATTGAAGTATGAAATGAAAATGTATTTAACAAAAAAGCAAGGGAATGAAATCAAATCACACAATAATGGAAATAATAAACATAATTCTGCATGTCCAAAATAATAGAAAACAAATGTGTGAAGGCAGAATCCAAATTAATCCGAATGAACATGGGTCCAAAGTGTCCGTCCCTAAATACAAATCCAAAGGTAAAAAATTTGACAAATCCATTGATCCATGGTAAAATAAAATTATAATGAAGTGAAATCCAGTGTCCAACTATATACAAAGTACAAATCCAGGGTCCATGAACCCAACTATTGAAAGGAAACCTACAAAAAACCCTACCTAATGAACAACTATATACAAAAAGGTGGGGCATTGTCCAAGTGCCCCAAATGAAAGAAAAACAAAAAGAAAACCTACCACTAATTAACTATATACAATGGCGGCTGGCAAGTCCTACAGCTCACTTGTTGATTTCCTGTGCCAGGGCATCATCAAACTCCCGTTCTACGTCCTGGAGGCCTGCTCCATGGCCCCGAGGTTTCGCAGGGATAAAGCCATGTCCCCCTCCAACTCCCTGCGAATTGCCTCGAGGCACTCAGCCTGCCTCAGCACCCTGCGCATGGAGTTCTCCACCCTGACCATAGTAAGCTGTGCCTCTTCCGCCCGCCGCCGCTCCGCATCTATTTGCTGGCCCAACCGCTGCCACACGGAAGACATTCCCAATCCAGGGTTCTCCTGCCCTCCGGCCGATGCCTGCCCCTCTGATGTTTATGGCCCTGAACCATCATCGCTCCCACCTTGAGCCTGCTGCTGCCGTGCCTGTGCCCTGCCTCTTGATGCCTGCATGTCCTCCTCCTGCTGGGGTCCAGTTGTTGGGGTGGCCACCCCTGCTGGACCTCCGACTCCCGACTGTGGCAGGGATGTGTCCTCCACCAGCCTGGCTGCTGGGTCAGAGGCAGCTCCACAGGCTATCCAGGTGATACTTGGGCCGGAAGATGGCACGGAGGACGACGGGCACATAGGGGGTACACTTGAGGAGGGGTCGGTACAAGGTCCAGAACACAGAGGAATCTAGCACTGGTGACCCGTCGTAGTAGGTCGATGCAGTCAAAGAGGCATCCGAGATAACATGCAGAGTCTTCACGAAAACCCTGCAGGTCATCTTGCATGCCCCGTTGACGCAACGCCATCCCAGCCAGGACAGGCTCAACATGGTCCCAGATTGCCACGTCCGCAGGGAGAGGAAGGACAGTTGTTGTGCGCTCATCCCTTCCCTGATAACGGGTCTGGACGAAGGCATCCCTGCTGGTGCGGGATGATGCAGTCACAGGATCAGGGACAGGATTACACACAGGCACTTCCGCGGTGGCCTGTGATGCCTCCTGTCCCTGCCCCTGGATTACACTACTAGCACCTGTGGAAACCCCCCTCCAAACCCTGTGTGTGTCCCTTCCATAGCCTCCTCCTCAACCAAACCCCCCACCAACCTGGATGACTCTGTGCCATCTTCCTCCATCGGACCCTGTGAGGTCTCAGCTGTCCCTTCTGCTGCCGAGGAGTCCACCTCCGACCTCCGCCTCTTGGACCTACCCTAAGCAGCTGCGGCCACGGATGCGGCACCAGACTCCTCACTCCCCGACGAGATGACAACATGGGAGGGGAGCCGGGCCTTGAATCTCCGGCTGGCAGTGAGGTCTCTGCCGCTTTGCTCCACAGCACCATCTCCACCCTCTTCATCTGTTGACGCTGCAGACAGGAAGAGATACAACACAGGCATCAGGGCACTGTACAATGTTCTGACACACACATGACCGTTGCACATGAGTGGCAGTGTCAAACTTCACACATGTAATCACACTCCCCAACACACATATCATTTCAACTCACACACATGAGCAAATCAACAGGAATGTTGCGGCAGGCAGCGCCATCCATACACAAACAACAGCATGAGCAGCCAAAGGTTAGCCTGACGTCACGGGAAGTGCAGAACACATGCACACATGCCACCAGACAATCATGCATCTGTACATCTGCACCACCTGTCGCAGTGATATAATTGCCATCCATGTCACATCTGCCAATCAGCCTCCTACATCTCAGTGTCACATGCATCTATGTTGTATCACAGTTGCACACTTGTCAAATACACACAAATGCACATGTACATAGTGCAGATACATGCAGGTGTGACACCACAACCATGACACAGTACATACACAGAAATGTAAACATGTGTGCACCCACACATGCATTCGGCCAGCATGCATTCCAACACATAAACCATTGATGTGTCTCACACATGACAGGACTCACATGGGGCAGGCTCATGTCCCTGTACATACACATCCATACATGGGCCTACAAAGACATATGTGCAACCTGCACACTCCTGGTACACCACAACGTGCACAGCGCCCAGTCAGTATGCATGTACACTTACCACTCGACTCCGAATGGGGTTTGCCTCTCAAGGACCTGGAGGTGGAGCGCTAGGTGTATATGTTCCAGGACCCTCATCTGGTTGTTCGTTAGGTGGACCTGACACCCCTCAGCATCCGCTGCCTTCAAGAGGCGCCGGGCCTTGTTGAGGGTCCTGGACCTGAAGTCCTCCCAGCGCTTCCGGACGCGTTAAATGTCGCGGACTGCCACCCACTCCACGTTGATGGCAGCCAATATGTCCATCCAGATACTCTTCCGTCCTTCATTGTCGGCATGCAAACTTCCAAAGAGGGCATCATACTGCCCCAGGATTCGCTCCACCAGGATACCAACTTCATTGGTGCTGAAGCTGCTAGCCCTCTGCCTCTTTGCTGGGGGGTTGCCACTGGTGCCAGATGGTGTTGTGTCTGACATGGCAACCCCCGAGGCATGTGTGGGTGGGCAACTGGGTCCTGGGGCTAGGCTGTGGAGCGATGGAATCCCAGTCAGGAGTCTTCTTTTCCAGCAGGGGTGGTCACAGCAACTGGACCCTGCAGATGGCTGACGTGCAGGCACCAAACAGCAGGGCACGTGGCCAGCAGGCAGGCAGGCAGCAGCAGATGGCAGGGGGGAGCGTGCTCGGGGCTCTGGGGGGCAGGAAAATGGCCTTCTGGGCAGGAGCATGGTCTTCTGTGTGTTGTTGCGTGGCCAGCTTGATACAGAGTGATTTTGCACGTGAAAAACTGCACGTCAGTGTGTAATTTGAGGAAAGGCTCTTAGCGCTTAAGTGTGTCTATGACGTGAAGCGCAAGAGTGTTTCCCTGAACACGGGTGCATGTTCATTGTACACGTGCAAAAACTGCATGTCCGGGTGTCACTGCGTGTAATTGGAGGAAAGGCCATTAGCGCGTAAGTGACGTTGCACGTGTGGGCTTGGTTAAAAGGTATGCGTACGACGCCATTTTCTTGTACGTGCTTTTCGTGGAGAGCGAGGGTAATTCCTGTGCTTATTTCCAGTTCACACGCGATTACTTCACAACAGTTCCAGTTCGTACTCCCTGTATACAGCGTTCAATTCTTCATTTGTCGTGGGTGTTGCCAATGTGCACACGCGTTTCTTTTTCACATTCTTTTTCCAGGCAGACGGTGAGTCGCACATGTATTTTTCAACTGTGGATGCCACGTGTGTCGCGTACCCATTCAGAGGTCATTGTAGACTGTGTGTACCATGCGTACGCTTATTTTTGTGTTTCTGGGTGCCACAGCGTACGCAGGTTCTTTATTCCACACACGTGGTCTACCAGGGGTTGTGTGCACGTTAAATTTTGTTTTTGGGGTGCCTGAGCATTGCGTAAACCAACCTTTTTCCCCCAGGGGTCACAAACAGCCTTGCTAGAGCACTAGGGAATGTATTCCATCTAGTTCCCTACCCCTTTCACCCCAATTGCCCAGGACAATTGTTTACTGCACCTAACAACAACATCAGTGCCATGGTTGGGAGGCGACCAAGCAGTAAGGGAGGCAAAGGTGGCTGACCTCAAAGAGGTGGGTGCGGTAGGGGACGTGGCCAGGATGTGCAGGGTGGCCCAAGAGGCCAGTGTGTGGAGGACCAATCAGGAACACCTATGCCCCCCCCAATGGGTCGGGCCGATGTAGCTGACACCATCCCAGCTCAGGCCTTGTTAACCATGCCCATATTGTCAACCGAACTGGCACATGATGACTCCCAGGCTGACTTCCGTGTCACCAAGTCAAAGCCACGTGTGGCGGTGAAAGTTGCTGTCACCAGGCCACGTGGATCAGTGGGACAGTGTTCGTCCAAGTCCATCACACCAGGGTTGATCCTGCCAACATCACCCAGCAGCCAATCCCTGCAGTGAGACCTTTGGTAATCGTGCCTTTGGCTACTTCCAGTGCCCAGTCCACCTGCGCTTCATCCCCTACCAACCAGAGCGGCGTAAGCCACTCAGGGTCCGCACCACCTTCCAAGAGGAAGAAGGGTGCTCTTGCGGTACAGACTGGGACCCCAGACTCGGCTACCCACTCCGGTACGTCAAGGAAGCCTAGTTTCAATGATGCAGAACTAGACACACTTGTGGGCTACATGTCGGCCCATGGCCGCGAAATGGTGGTGACTGCAGTGTGCAAGAATACGACTGCTCAACCTAGAGCCCACTGGCAGACCATTGCGTACCACATTAGTTCCCTTGGATTTGTGAGGCGCACAGCTGATGATTGCTCTAAGCGGTGGAATTACCTGAAACGCAGAGCAAAGAACAAGCTGGCTTCCAATCATGCCTCTACTCTGGTTACTGGCGGTGGGTCTCCATCAGAAGGGGAACAACTCACTGAACATGAGTCTATCGCTGGAGCCTTCATCACAGAGGATCAGATCCAAGGCGTGGGAGACCTACCAGATCTTCAAGCAATGTCCAGTGAGTGCTCATGCATGTGTGTGCAATCCATGTGTGTGTTGCTTGGGTGATGTGTTCTGATTGATTGCCAGGTGAGGCTTTGTAGTCATGACTGCTAAGGGTCACCCATGTGGTCCCTCCAAATCATTCCCCAGCCTTGGTTTTCGGTTTCACAGTATCCCTCTGACAGCAGTTGACAATTTGCACCTGATTACTGCACTTGCCTTTCAACTGTCATCTTGCCACAACATTGTTCATACTGGTTTCCTGTTCATTCTGCCTGATTAATGAAATCATTAGCATTTTTACCACACATTTTTGTTCCGTACTGCCCCAAATATGACATACTTCAGTCATAGAGTACACCACACAATGGCCCACATTTCTGACCTTATTATGGGAATGATTTGCCCAATCAGGATGATTGAGTAATGTGCACATACACATGGCCTGCACACAGTCATTTTGGGGCCCTGTTTGAATGTTGAACATGACAATTGTCTTTTGTCATGTCAAAGTGACCCAGCATTGATGTATGCATGTGCCTGCCATCACTGCATCAGTCAACAATGGCTTTGTTGCAGCGTGTGGCACATGCGTGATTTGTCACACTATTTTGCTTGTTGTATTTCATGATGTCCATCTCACATGGATGGGTGACAGTACTGATTTGCTGAATCCAAAGACACCGAGGAAACCAGCCTTTTATGCACTCCCAAAAGTGCACAAAGGCATAACACTGGTACCTGGAAGACCTATTGTGTCTGGCATAGGATCCATCCTCGAGCCCCTATCTGAATTTGTCGATTTATTTTCTCAGGCCTATGATAAGCAAAATGAAATCACATCTAAAGGACACTACAGCTGTATTGAAGTTACTAAAAGATCTTCCTTTCGATCCAGGTCAGCAGATACTAGTTACTATGGATATTGAGGCCTTACATACACAAATTCCACGAATGGCCACTCTACAAGTTGTAGAAAAGACATTGAGAAATTCACAACCACCTGTTGAAACACCCGCAACTAGCAGAACTAGCTCTCACCAAAAATGTCTTCCTCTTCCAGAAAACATTCTATGAACAAATGTCAGGAACCGCAATGGGGGCAACATTTGCCCCGAGTTTAGAGAACTTATATGTAGCAGACTTCGAGGACCAAAAGATCTATCCACCAACGAACCCATGGCTCGAAAAAATAGACCTGTGGAAAAGGGATATTGATGATATCATCATGATCTTCAAATGAACAGATGAGGAACATGCAGCATTTCTGATATGGTGTAATCAACAGATTCCTTATCTATATTTCACGGAGACCCATAGCCATACATCTCTACATTTTTTGGATCTGCAACTTGAAATACAAAACAATGCTATATCCACTGTAGTATTCAATAAACCTACTGACAGGAACTCCCTGCTACAATTCACTAGCTACCATGCAGCAACTCTGCAAAAAGATGTACCATTTGGACAATTTTTGAGATTTCGTGGTAACTGCTCACAGGTAACAGATTATGACAAGCAAGCAGATCAACTGAGTCAAAGGTTGAGAAAACGGGGATACCCAAGGAGGATTATAAAACAAGCATGAAAAAGAGCAAGGAGCATCCCAAGGGGTGTGACTCTAGAACAAAACACCAAAGATACAAGCTCCACAAATGACAACATCACAGCTGTCTTTACCTACTCCCCTCTAACCAACAAAATAAAAAAAGAGGTACTAAGACTCTGGCCGATACTGAATGTCGGTGAATCCCAACTTCAATCCCCCAGATTTGCAATCATTGATGCATACCTATAAAGAGCCGGTTACTCCATCACAGACAATATGGAACCAAGAAAAACCAAGAGGGCATGGCCCATGTGGTACATATAGCTCCTGTGCAAGTACTACCAGAACTAAAGAGATTAACATTGGATTGAAATTACCCTGGATACAAAAGTACCTGACCAATTGTAACACGAAGAATGTCATCTATATCATAACATGTCCTTGCAACCTGCACTACATAGGGATGACAACACGCCCCATTAGGACCAGGTTGGCTGAACATTGTTCATGCATTCGAACAAGAAAACTAACAGCACCTGATGGTAGAACATTTTGTCAGCAAAAACCATGTTCCTGATAGTTTTACATGGTCCATCATTGAGAGAGTGAACACTCCATCAAGAGGAGGAAACATGCATGACCTACTATTTGGCCGTGAGCAGCAATGGATATTTAGATTAAAATCAGATGCAAGAGGCTTAAATGAACCGACATCTTGGCAAACCCTTGCAACATTCTGAAAGAGTAACACAGTGAGGACATTGGATCGACTATGCCAAATTCTTTATGACATTTGAATGGCATGTAGATGTTATACTGGGATCTACAGCACTTAATTACCAGTCAGTGGATCGAGTCAGGTAGATATTAACCGGACTTCAGGCACAATTGTGTCCTTCTGTAGAGCTTTTTGTAATGCAATGTGGAGAACCAGAGTCTAATTTGTCATTTTTCACTGGGAATTCATTGGGAAAGGCATATATGATCACACCCCCTAGGTCATCGCCAACTAACACCTTCACTGTGTATAACTGAATCACATTGCATCTGTGATGGTTGACTGATATCCATTTAGTCGTGCTTACGGATGCCGTTGCAAAATGTATCAAATTCAAATTTACTAATCACTGGGTAACATTACCGAGAACTAGGTAAACTGTAGCTGAACAAAGATATACACGGGTTGAACCATACACAAAAGGACTACAATCATTACACAAAAAACGACATGGATATACATAGCCTTAGCAACTACATTTCCCAGTACGTGTACGCTAAGTACTAAACACGTACTAGCCCCTCCCTAAACAGTAACCACGCATGCTCCTATCGGATGCACGCGCACAGAAAAAAATCACATGAGTGAGATCATGTGCCTTTTTCAAGCCGCAGGACTATCGCGGCTTACACAGCGGGTCAGGGAGACAAACTGCAAACAACCTACGTATCCCGCGCAGCACAGATCTATAAGGTAACATTCAAAATGAAAAGGACATGCCACGTTTGGCATGTTTTGGCCCCAGCAGGGCTAGCAATTGCCATTTTTATGCTATTTAGTGCAACAAGGTTACATTAACCAACGTGCTCCTCGTTGCTTTTTGTCTTTTTCTGTGTATCCCCTGTACCCTATACAGTGTGGTGTCATGGCAGAGTTTGCCTGCCAGAACCCAGCCGCCAAAAATTTCGCCTGTATATATGTGTCACTATGTATAGCCATAGAATCTCTCACAAATGTGCCTTCTCTTCTTCCCTCATTCCCCGTCCCGCTCTGTATTCATATAGTTTGGTCCAATTGGATGAAAAGAAGCTACATTCAGCCTCAACATTCCAACAGCAATACAATTGGCTAATCTGTTGCAGCCCTGATGAAAGTGGTCTTTTACCACTGAAACCGGTCGGCTTACCATAACACTGCACTGGCACATCTTAATGCAATATGCCAGAGTACAGTGTGATCTACCCTAAAGAAGCTAAGGATTGATCTAGGATCATCACTGTGTATTATACACACAGAAACACAGAGAATCTGTGTCAGATTATCAACATCAAGAAAAAACTACATCAAGTATTCCCACCTCCCAGAAGACAAATCCACCAGGGATGAGTGGGGGTCTTTTTAAACTAAAAAACCTGCCCTCAAATGAAACTGAATAAAGTTAATGTTATTTCATTCTGAGGACAGCATTTGATGACAGAATAATAGAAGTTTTCCTAAAAATCTTTTTGTTTTTGTGAAACCATTTTGAATCAAACTGCCCAAATCCTATTGTAAAGACACGTCATTAAAGGGAAGATTTGAGTCTTGACCACCCTTACGGTCCAGTACGTGGATACCATCTAGGTGTCCTTGTCAAATCTGCCATGGCTATGCTAATTGCCATCTATGTGCTGGCATGTGTTATGCATGTGGATTGTCCATGCCACTCATAGGCTAATGTGTGATGTCAGTGCTATCCAGCATGCAGCACATGTGTTGGTTTCCATCTTGTAGTCATCAGTGTCTGCTTTTTGCCTCCCCTTCCAACTCATTGACATGGCATGCCAGAGTTATTGTCATGTTTGACATGTGTCATTTATGTACTGGATGTCTGCCTCATCATGCCTATGTTTGTGTGTGCTATGGTGGTCATGCCTGTTTTCATTACTTTTCTTTCAAGTTTTTACAGGTGATGAGGCACTTGATGCTGTTGAGGAGGAGGAGATGGCGCAGAGCCAGGAGTACTCACAGCCACAACCGGCCACCAGTGGAGGACATGGGGTGGCAGTGGGTGAAAACCCATTTCTCATGCAGACCATACTGTCCACGGGTGTCTCTGGGTACACCTCCGGAGACCTCTATGAATCAGGTGCTGAATCGGACATTGAGACATATGTCCCGTCGCAGGGGAGTTTTTCTGACAGGGATGCTGTTCTGTCCAACCCACCTGCATTGGGGGTAGACCCCTCTATGGGGCATTCAGTGTTAGAAAGTCCGCCTGCGGTTACGGATGCAGGGTCACACTCCAAAATATTTGCTCCTGTTCCTGGGCCAGCAGATCAAAGGTGGAATGCAGTCCTGCAGCCTCAGGCAGTGCCAGCACAGCAAGGCGCACATCACCTTGCCCCAAACAGGTGTGGTGCCCGCCAACGCGGTGGCCATGCACCAGCAGGCAATACTGTGTGGGAGAACTCCATCTACACTATAGCAGCACAACAGGGGGCATCGTGTGAAATGAAGACCTAGGCCATGGATAGGGTGGCCACTTCCATTCTCCCCCCTGAAAGGTAGGTGGAGCTCCAGCAGCAGGCAACAGAGTCCATTTGCCACTCACACAGAGAGGACATGTTGGCGTCCAACAGGGACCGACGGGCTGGACTGGAGACTCTGCGCACAGCCATATCTGCAGAGTCACAGGCCCACAGGGAAGCCCTGAGGTTAGAACACAGCACCCTCAGAGATACTCTGTGTGAACTTGAGGTGTCCCGGAGTACAAGGTCAGAAAAGCAGCTGGAGCAGCTGACATGCACACTCTCAGCTGAGCTCCAGGCAACCCATTAGGAGATCCGGGCATCATACGAGGCCATGCAGGCCGAAATGCGTGCTACCCGTGAGGTGCTGCATGGGGATCTCATACCATCATCCTGCAGAACCAAACCTTTCACACCCGAATGTTTGCTCCCATGGAGGAGCATGCCAGGACTTTGCGTGGTCTGCCTCCCGTATCACGCCCACCTTCTGATGTAGCACCAGAGGGTGATGATAGCGATGGCAGTTCTCCCACTGTAGCGTAGCCGTGCAGGCCATGAGCCCATGGAGGTTTTTATTTTTCTCAACATCCACGCAAGTGGGTGTTGGGGTGCACCCTGTACCTTGTCCCTCCAGGGTGGCTTCCCCCCGGTCCACACACGGCCATTTTTTATTTTTTATTTTTTATTTTACAGTGTGTTGCTTTCTGTGGCTCCCATAGGCATCCACTGTGTATTCCAGCTGGGCACATGCAGGCCTGTCCTGTCTTTGGGTTAAAAACTTGGGTTCCTGACACACACATTCCTTCTACTTCCCCTTTACATGGGCTCGCAAAGGGTGTGACCAAGTGACAGTAACTTACACAGTGACATTGGGCTCGCATGAGTTGTGTGGGCAGTCTGTAGTCAAAACTGTGGATTGTTGTTCAATTCTCCACTGCAGGGTGGATTTGTATATGGTACTATATCCATGACTTTTTCCTTATATACATGTACCTTCTTCATGTCTTAATAAGGCCGTCACCTTTGCAGATGCAGTTCATGTTTTTATGCAGTTCACTGACACATTTGCCTACCAGCAACACTCTGCAGTTGGAAGGGGTCGATGTGCTCCCTTAGTCATGTTGTGATACTTGCACTACTTTAATTTTTTACTGTCATATATGCTGCTGTTTGATCCTGTACTGATGTTTTGTCTTGCTGGTAAGTATTTGTTCATGTGTGTTGTTTTTTATTCATTACAGAGAGCACATCGTCCGTGGCCTGTTTCCATTTGGGACAGTGCACTTTGTGACACTTGTGTCATGTGTTGTGCATTCATTTGGTTGCTTTCACATTGCATGCCATGCCATGGTGTGTTGGGTAGCTGAGATGGGGAGGGGTTGGGTCACATGCCACTAATTTGATGTGGTATTTTGCAAGGGGGTAGTCCTTCATGCTGCATGAATGTATGGCTTTTTCTGACACAGCATTGGGCATCTTTAAGTAGCTAGGGATGCACACAATGCAGCACTTCCAGGTGAACAATCTCAGGCTGGTATGGTTGTGACAGTTGACTGTCCCTTTTGTCATCATCATTGATTGTCAGCTGGTATGTGCCAAGCCTGTGTGCAGTCTGCAGGGGTGGGATTTTAGGTGAAGTAATTTGCCACAAGCTAGGTACGCGCTGCCTCACCATGTGCCCTTTCACCTCCCATGCACAGCGGCCGTGCATGTGGTTGGGGTTGTGGGGGCACCACCATGTCCACCGCCATGCCCCACCGGGTAACAACGTTGTGCAGGACACATGCTGCCACTCTGACCCTGCACACTACTGGGGGCGCATATAGCAGCTGCCCACCAGAGCAGTCAAGGGAGCGAAAGCGTGACTTGAGCACTCCGAATGTGCGCTCCACTATGCCCCGGGTTGCAATATGGGCTGTGTTGTATCTTACCTCGGGTGGTGTGGTGGGGTTCCGAATTGGCGTCATCATGTAGGTGCTCAGAGGGTAGGCACTGTCCCCTGGGGAGGTTATAATGGTTGTCATTAGTGGGGTTTTCACATTTCTCAGTCTCTGACATACATGCATGTGCAGAGGCATTTATACTCACCAATTAGCCATGTGTCACCATGCCGCCCAGCTTCCAGGTCCCGGTTTAGGGGTGACATTCTGAATATGAAAATATCATGGCTGGACCCTGGATAGTTGGCATATACTGAGGTGATGATTCCCTTGGCATCACATACAACCTGCACCTTGATGGAATGTCAGTGCTTACTTTTTTGATAGATGTGCTCAGTGGCCCTGGGAGGACGTAGAGCCACATGGGTGCAATCAATGGCACCTAGCACTTTGGGGAAGTGTGCCACCCCGTAAAAGTCCTGGACGACAGCCTGCCTTTCTGCAGGTGTTCTGGGCATATATACGTGCCTGCGGACTGAGGGGCGTGCAGTCATGATGGCCAACACCTGGTGTAGGCAGCGTGACTGCGTGGCCTGTGAGACACCCCCGACTATGGCACTTGTCTGCTGAAATGACCCAGTAGCCAAGAAGTGCAGTACATTGAGCACCTTTTCCAAGGGGCTCAGTGCTTGGGAGGTCATCCCCCACTCCCTTACCAGTTCAAGGATTATGTGTCGTGGAAACCTGTACCTCCCATACACCCAATCATCAGGCATCCCAAAAAGGCTGGTCCTGGGTAAAAAAAATGCAGGGCCTGGCTATCCTCCTCCTCCTGTGGTGTCCCACGACCATTGCTGCGAGGAACGGTATATTCATCATATATGCTGCTTGGGGCCGCTTACGCCTGCTTCCTGCTGGCATACGTGTTTCCGGATTAGCGCGCCTTTTTTGGCGCACGCCTTTCTCCTGTTTGATTCCATGAATATGTGTTGTTAGCGCGTGTGTGGGCGTTGCAAGCATTTACCTCCTGTACTTCCCCCGTAATGCCCACATTTTCACACGTTGTTCCTCATTCCGCCCCGTGTTCTGCCCACATTTCTTACCCTGTGGCATCGCGCACGCCGTTTAGTGAGGTGTGCGCCCGCGTGCGCCACCCACGGATTTGGCGCACATCCCAGGTTTTACAAGCACAGCGCATTCCATGAATCGATGAATGGCTGCGTGCGGGGCTTTAAAGCGTGTGCGCTGCGATTTTCATGCTTGAGCTCCCCTTTTCGGTGCACATTTATTCCATGAATTACCCTGTCAATATTTCCTCTGACACACTTACATTTAACATATTTAACATACATCCCTTACATAATCTCTTAGAAGCAGTTGTCATTCAACACAATTATATAGAATGCTTTCTTGTATGTGTATGAGGTGATTGTTTTGATTATATTCATGAAGATTCACACCTCTTTTCTATTTAAATGTTTTATATTTTATTCTTTCTTACCTCAACTAAGATGTTGCCAACTGCTCTTGCAGATATAAGGTATACATTGTATATGTATTAAAATAATTAAGCAGCAGCGTAGACAGAGCATCATTCCGAGGGCCTGATTCAGAGGTCCATGTAAAAATAGAAATGTGTTGTTTCAAGCCGGAACATCACCTTTCTTACATGAACCATATTGTGACGGGGAAAGAATGTGGTGCATGGACATGATACCCTGCATGAGCCCGCCAAATGCCCTAGCATCCATGAGTAATGCAGGCCAGCCACATGGAAGGGATTCTTCTCCCAGCATCTTCTCCCAGCATCACTGGCTTAGCACGACAAAAAAACGAGTAAAGATACAGTCCCTTTGAGGTTGCCGTTAAACTACACTGCACACTTTTCCCCTTTACAAACAATGCATTCCTTAGACTGCAGAACCACATTTCTAGTTTAAAGAAAGTTTAAGAAACTGTTCTTAAACTAGAACAGAGGCAGTATATGAAGAAATGCTCTTAATTTCACAGGAGCATGTTTCCCCCACAAAGTGTGATTTTAGCAGATGTTGCTGCTGAACAGCACAACATTACTCCTCCAATATTTCCACCCACCTCAGAATGATGTTGCTATAAACTGGAGGGGAGAATGTCGTATTTCCACACACTTTCTATCACAAGCTCAGAGTCAGCCCCCAAATGAGCTGAAATCTAAATATGTGCTCAGTTCTAATGCAGTTCAAACTGAACTGCACTTAGCCAGGCTATATTTTCGTGTTTGCTGCCTAATTTTTAGTTTAATGCAATTATAAAGTAGGTTACTGCAAAGATATAGATCATGCCTTGACAATTTACTGGAATGCACACATGGCCATTTAAAAGGATGCCAGTTTGCAGTATGCAGCAAAGTTATCATTAAAATGGCCTGTCAATAAACATGACCATAATAAAAAAGAAAACATGCCCCTGGTGAGACAGCACATGGCATAATTTTACTTTATTTTGTTTCAAATAAGTTTTAGTTGTTTTGTACTTTTGTGTAGCAAATAATGCCTTCAGTGTGATTTCATGCAGAAAGTGACTACAAAAGGGAAGGGGCATAACAGAATCGCAAACCGAGATGATCAAGTCTCTCTATTACAAGCTTGCATACAATGTGCAATTTCACTGAAGAGTCATGGACTTGATTGGGATTTCAGCATAGAAATGGGAGCTGGTGTCATACATGTCCATGAATAGCTTCACTTAAGGACGTCTGTTTTGTGCTTCGATTCTGAACTGGCATGCAATGCATGAGCCCTTATTTACAAATAGTTTTTCAAACGCTTTTGTAAATTTGGCCACTGATTTCTTGCTACAAATTTGAAAAAAAGTTTTGTATTGTGCTTTGCATATATAATTTGAACATATTTTTATTTCCAGAAATAGCCACACCATTTTTAATATTTTAAAACAAATTCAGTAAATAACCAACATTGTGCTCTTGTACTGTAAACCAGAACAAACAAGATGATTTACATGAAAACCATGCACCGCGCTTTCCAATCATATTTCTACGGTTGCTGCCACCTGCCAAATACTGTAATTCTCATCTGTTTTCCATGTTCAAAAAAATGGTGGCGTTGTTGCAGATTGTCATAATTTCCAATGTAAAACTATTATGGTGAGTAATCGTATTGCCAAGGCATCAGGTAATGTTCACGCCAGCTTCTTCACCACTAAGAACATGGCAAATATTCATATTTTCCATTAGTTAAACTAATATTAGAAAATGGACAAACAGTGACATCTATTATTACCCTGAACTATAATTCTAAAAAATCAAAACAAACTGTCCCACTAACTCGAGGATCAAGAGGGACTAATATAAAATATAACACAACATAATCATTCTTGGGATAAATATATTATATAAATTACATTATCAATACTTCTTAAATATAGATTAAGGTGGTTCATACAAGGTACAATGCAGACAAATAGTCCTGACTACCTTGAAAAGGTACACTGAGAGATGAGAACCCTTGCATATCCCAGTCCTGGGGACGTCAACTCGAGCCAACCACAGTTCAGCATCCTAGGGGTGGGTAGCAATGTGCAATAACCAGCGTTAAGACACCACACTGCAGCATTGTTATAGATTGTGACTTGGGGATGGACCAGCCAGCCACCTGACAGGTGAGAGCCAGTAGAATAACACGTATACGTGACCATATATGTTATTAGGCCCCTGACGGGCAATCCCACACGTCAATAGGTTTTTGGAGAAAGGCCCAATTAATAACACAGCAGTGAGTTATTTTTGCATCAAAACTGGCCTGCGAGAAAGGAGAAATTGAGAGGTGCATGGATTTTCCTTGTTTCTGGGCTGATCCCTGTTGCTTTTGTTTGTAATAAACCACAATTTGAACTTGCTGTTGACTGAGTTCTCCGTTTATCCTGTGGAAGGTGTTGGGCCTTCCGAGAGTCGGCAAACTCCTAGTGGCCCCCTGGCATACCTGGGAGTTTAGCAGAGGTATGGTTGGCTGCACCAGCCCAACACCAGGTTGCCTCCTTCGCCACTGCAGGACCCTCGCATATTTTCAGAAGGTGGGAAAACACATGCCCGTGTACAGGTCATCAGGAGCCCTTTGTGAATCATCCTGCTCAAAGTCAGTTAGTTGTCCAGGCCTTCCAAGATGGAGAGGCGAGCGCCTTGACAGGGAGCCAGCAGCCGAGCAGCACTAGCAAACCACAGAGTGGAAGTATTGACTTACTCTAACTGCAAATGTGGGTGTGAGGGAGGGTATCAAGTATTATGGAGTATTGTTTAGCACTGTCGCGTTTTATTAACGTATTGTCTAGTTTTGTCAAAAGTGAGTAGGGAAGGTAGCACAGGAAGAAGTCCCTTTTCTATGTTTAGGGCATATTCGGTCTTAGAGGTAAAAGGTTATGATGAATAACCTAGACTATTCACTTGATGGCTCGGTCGACAAAAGATATGTAAGTAGTGGCATTCCTGTGGGTTGGGCATTTTAGCTCGGGCCATAGATGACGGTATTCCCATCAGGGTTACCAAGGGAGCTGGCCTAGATTGCGGAAGATGAGTCGACTGGTTAAGACCCCTGGAGTGAGACATTTTGCATGCTTGGCTGAGCAGCGATGCAGTTTGATTACAAGAGAATATTGGTATACTCTGCCTGAAGGGCAGGAAGACAGCTGTAGGGTTCTTTGTGTGGTTTGGGAGTAACAGGCTATTGCATTGTGCATGTAGTGTTGATATTTTCCTATATCACTTTCTTACCTTGGTTACATCACCCTTAGGTTTGCACATAGGACACAGAGAGCTTAAGATGGTGAAGAGCTATTATTGGTACATTGGGATTGGCAGACGAGGTGAACGAGCGGTGGAACTCGCAAGCCCAAGATTGTGGGTGTGACTGAGGAGGCAGCGAGTGTAAAGGCGGGGCAGTGCGCGTAGCACACATGTTACGTTTGGAGCGTGAGAGGCTTGTAGACATTGAAAAGTATTGTTATTACATTGTGCCTTTTTCCCTTAACAGCGGGCTGCCGGAATCCTCGACTTGAGGTCTGGTAAAGGTGTCGTAGAATGTATATGAGCAAATGTGGGGGGGATACGCACCTTCAGCACCTGTGCAAGACACTTCCACTCTGTAGAGAAAAAAATCTGTAAATATAGCATAGAAAGGTCCAATGGTACCGAGGGAAAATTGTCTAAACCATGGCCACCTTGTGGAAGATTCTCCAAAGACGTGCAGCAATCGCTGTTGATACACATATAGAGGACCTATGAGGGGAAGAAACTTACCAAGCATATGGATATATTTTAGTTATGACACATGTTCCAGGAGGGCAAGGGGGATGCCGCAAGGCATCAGTCGATGCTAAGAAATCACGAGATGAAGAACCCAGGGACCCATCCCTCTGCACCTCCCCTGCCCCACTGAGTGTAGCGTCTGACCATACAGACGTTGAACAGGGAATGTACTCAATGAGGGAAGTAAGGGCAGCAGAGTGGTATTAAAATTGAACATATAAGCCGCCCCGATACACAAAGGAGGAGAAGCTGAATGGCGCAGGGTAGCCAGCTGGTGACACAGAGATAAGCAGCAAGGTGCAGCAGAGTGTGACGGATGGGCACGAGGACATAACTACGAACAAATGGATAGCAGTACAGTTATTGTTGAAGCTTAAAGGGAAGACCAATGGAGAGGCAGAAGGGGCAACCAAGGTGATTGAAGCCTGAAGAGGAGCAGCAACAAGACAGATTGGGCAGATAGAACGTATGAGGAAGACAGGAGGGACAAGGAGAGGGAAGTGAGGTTAGAGTGCGAGGACAGAGAGAGAAGGAGAGAGGAGAATCTGGAGCACAAATATAGGGAGCGGAGGAGGGAGGAAGAGAAGGAACACTTGGAAAGGGAACGGGAAAAATTGATCGAGAGGGATCTCAAGGAATGGGAGAGGGCAGAAAGAGAGATGAGGGAGAAGAGGGATAGGGAGCTGGAGAAGGCAGAAAGATGGAGAGAGATAGCAGAGCAAGAATAACGCAAGTTAGCTAAGAGGGAACAGAGGAGGCTGCAGTTGGATAGGCTGGCAAGGGAGTGAGCGCGCAACGAAAAGGATGAGCGACCAATAAGGGCGGTGAAGGCACAGTAGGCCTAGATAGGGGAAAGAATATATTTGAGGAGGACAGACAAACAGAGCCAGCTATCACAAGCTTTCGGGACAGGGACACAACCGACGGAGGAGGCTCAAGCCTAGGGGCTTGGAAAGCGAGAAGTAGGTATGGCTTGAAATACATCAATCTCGGCATGAAGTCCAACACAGTCTTGACATCGAGGAGACTGAGTTTTACAGATGATTTCTGTAGTAACATGGATACAGGGTCTGAAAATGAGGAGACAGGGACAGACAAATGGGTGTCACAGGAGTTTAGGACACTGTAATGCTTACCTTCTACCTTGCAGGAGCGTTTGGACCCTCTGGTTTCCCCGAGTGCTGGGTGTGGTTGGGCTGTAACTGCAGGTCTGGCCTTTGTACATTCTAAAACAAGAACACATGTTAGCAGTCTATGTGGCCTGTGTAGTCCCCCTTCCCTCCTGACTTCCTTTCCACAAGCAGTCTGGCTCACCTGTTGGCTTAGAATAGGAGGCTCTCCTTCCTGCATGATTGTTACAGGGGCACTTATCTTCTAGCTTAATGTCTCTGTTCCAGTTACCTCACTGGCTAAGCCCAGGCCTGTTGTGGATTAGAATTGCAACTGTCCTCCTATCTTTTCTGAATTACTTGCTTGCTTGCCTTTCAGTTCACTGTTTTCCACTATGTACACTTTCTTTCCAATGTTTGTTATGCTCACTGTTCACTATTTCCTATGTTTGTTATAGTCATGGTTGCTTAACAACAACCTTCCGCTTGTCTGAGCTGCTGTGCTTGTGACTGTTGCTGCTGCACATGTGTTGTAGGGCTGGTTATTACTGCCCCTCCCATTGCATACTTTGATAGTTATTTCTGTGCTAGATTTGCTTCATTGGCTTTCCTGTCCAATTCCTTTTTCTTAACCTTCTCCTGCCACAGCCTGCAGTGGTGAACTATCTTGATCTGTATATCTGGCCATCCCTTTGCCTCCATCCACACTAACATCCTTAAACTCTTCTGCACTGCTACTGGTAACCCCTGTACTAGTATATGATAGAATATGGCTACTATGTTATCCCATGGCTATCATGTTTTGAGGCACCAAAGATGTTCAATCTCCTGAATGTACTGCACCGGCTCTTCATCTTCCCTCATTTTGCATGACATAATGGCCCCAATGTCTGACGTGTCTGGGTATTGGTCCTTAATGCTTGCCATACTGTCGCCCACAGTTTGCTGCAGAGGAACCCTGCATAGGGGTGGCGATGGTTTATGGTCTTTCCATCGATGGAAATGCATTGAAATGCAAATTCATCGATGGAAATCCATTGAATGCCATTGCATCGAAATGCTATCTTTTCCATGTAAATGTCCATGCCATCGACACCAGACCATCGAATATATAAATGGACATGCACTTTAAAATGTAAAAAAAAAAAATTGTAACATTAAAACGTTACATGGAGCTGTCCAGTGCTGACATTTCAGAACTGGCCAGCTGTAAGAGGATTCAATTCAACACTACAGCTAAGTCAGCGCCTAGTCTATAATACTGAATGAAAACCCTTATTGATATATCTTTAGGTCCAGTTCATGCGTTCTGGATGACTACCCCTGTATAACACCCCTCTCTTGGAATCCCCCTGACCCCACTGAGCCAAGAAGTAGTTCTGTTTTGCAAGTTTAAAAGGTTTATTTGATAATTTAAACAATATATATTATATCACGCTTTATAATAAATTAATAATTGAATATCACACTTAACCTGATATGATAAAGATCAACAACGGAGAATCTGGCACTAGCACACTTCTTATAATCAATAAGGAGTTGACATGAATGGATAAGGTAGCACACTGGTAAATAGGAACAAAAGAAGAAGGTGGTACAAAATGCTTTATAGAGTTCAAATGGATGCAAGGTTGAATGAATGAAATGCAGTATAGAAATACTCAATATGATTTCAACAAAACAATGTAATCACTTTTCTCTGGCAATTCCCTCCCCCCCCCTTGATGCAAGGCAAGGAAATGGAAGGAAACACACAGTTCTCAGAAATGCAATCAAATGTGATTCAGTTCAATCCCAGCAAGCTTAGACTACAGAAGTTTGAAAACACAGGCCCAAATTGCTTTGATATGTGCTGGCAATGAATTAAAAAATATGCTAAAATGCTCTTAATTCCCTTTTCAGAGGTTCAGGGTGAGTGGTATCTAGTTAATATTAGTCCAGGCTCACACTAGCAATGAGGCAGGGATAGTTAGCAGGTTAAACGAATTTCTGGCAAATGGAAGGCAAGCAGCAGCAGTTTTTACATGTGAAGAAATTTGCAAATCGCGGTAAAATTCGCGGATGCGTGTTCCGCGATTGCGGTAAAACTATAAAGGGTAGGAATGCGGTTCTAGGTGCGATTCAAAGCTAAGATTCTAAGCTTTCAAATAAAAGTTATTGCAAGTCTCTAGCACAAACGGTTGCGGAGATATGAGCGATTAAATAAAGGTCGTTTTTGGTTTTGCAAATTTTAAAGTTCAAAATGACAAGTGGCAGATTTTGCAGCTAAAATGACAGGTGACAGTTAGGAGGCAGTTCTACTTAGATTAAATAGATTGAATTATATTATTTTAACTAGGAGATTGGTTCTGCACAGTTTCTAGGTACTCACACTATATTCTTGAGTGAAATGTGCCTCGCCACGGATCTGGTCAGGGTTTTAGACTGGACTCTGGTCTGGTCTGGTCTGGCCTCTGCACTTCACAGTGATCTGGGTCAGCTCTCTCTGCTGGTCTGGGTCTCTCTGGGTACAGCACTGCTTTCTCTCTGGTCTGGTCTCTTAGTTCTGGATAGATTGAAGTCTCTAGTTTGGCTTTCTGGAGGTTGATGGAGGTAAGTATGGATTTTTCCGGCAGAGCGTCCCGCTGCAGATGGATTTGGAAAGTCCCTATCTGTCCTGTCTGTCTGCTTTTATGTGTTTAGAATGTGGGTGTGTTCTAGCATCACTGACCCTACCTCTCTCTCAGCTTCTAATTGGTCAAACTTCCATTTATCATTTGATTGGGGAATGAACTGTGAGTCAGAGTGATGTCATTTTACAGCCTGCCGAAAGTCCACTCCTCCTGTCAACTTACACACAAATCTAGATTTGAAACAAATACATATTTGCAGAGGTACATATTGTTTTAAAATCATATGCACCCATCATGCATTACAGGAGGTATCCCCTGTTCAAACTCTGCTCTTCCTGGGAGCTTGCATTCAGAACTGGCACATATTTCACTTTTTAACTGATTTTGCAATTTCTGACATGGACCCAACTTTACATACATGTGTGCAGGGGGTAGGGACATTAACTGATGAAGTTTCAGATTTTTAACATGCACACCTTTATGGTAATATCCACTTTTCCGCTAAAACCCCCCTGAACATACCACCGGTTCCTACCACGTCTTAAACTGTGGGCAGAAAAATCACAAGAATTATGGTATCATTTATAAAATTTTCACATGTCCGCACTATGAATTATCCCCCTTTTTATAAAACCATATCCTTGCTGCAGGGGTGTGTCTTTTCAGGTCACATGGTACAGAAACCAGTCTTTCCAGTTTCTGCCAAGCCAGCTTGCTCTCACAGGCAGTGCTCCTCCCAGCTCCTGCCAAGAGGAAGCTACAATTTATGACTGCGGTAATAAAAACCTTTGCCTGAGTGAAGAGGGCTTTGTCCACTCTCTTGCAGAGCCCAGGTAATTCAGTTATCAGATAGATGGCATATCCTTAGTGGGGGCAGCAAAAGGAAGGTTGGCCTGGGAACACAGTGGTGACTCAAGTTTCACTGCTGATGGGGGTAGTTGCCAGGCAGAATCAAGTTCCTTAAGCCAGACTTTCAGCTACTGTCATGTTATTTGTTGCTTTTTAAATTAACTTGCAATTTTACACATGCAGCTAGAATGCTGATTCTAAGTGCAAAACTATGACATTTAAACAATTGCAACCTATGTGACACTCAAAAGTAGGTCACTCAGTCAATTTAAACATTTAGATTTTTTTTTTTTTAGTGTCTTTCAATCCAGTGCAACTTAAACTGCTGAAATCCACAGCGCAGCCAGTCTTGTTATAAACCTTGTCTTATGATCTTCATTTCCCAGATTTTGTAGGCACACAAAACTCCATTCTGCCAAATGTCTGCTGGTGTAGAGTAAATATTTTGCACATATTGCAATGTTTGAAAATAGGCATTTTGACTTGCCTTCAGGGAAACAGAGTGGTTTTAAAACGCCGGCTTTTGGATAGGGGTGAGTACTGGTACTGCACCCATTTTTGGGATTTAAGAAATGAATTCCCCACAATTCTAGGTTGCATTTGGCAATCAGCATTGCCATTCCCAATGGTTTCAGACTACTGTGCGGGTAGTCCAATGGTGGTTTTAGGCAGTGTCCTTCTGTGCCCATAACATCGGCAAAAATGAGTGGCAGCCTATTCTTCATGCATTTCCCTGTGCATTTTCTGGGAAGCTCTGGCCATTATGATGTTTTCCATGTCAGTACTGCACAGTTTTGAGGTAGGGCTAGGATGCATGGGTAAATACATCCCACAAGCCCCCCTCTTGCGATGGCCATTCTATTTCACGAATGGGACTCGCAAGACCTGGGATGTTTCCTCATCTTCTTCCAATAGATGGCACAGTTCATCATCTTCTTCTCCATCCGGTACTGATCATTCGGTTCTCCTCGCCAGTCCTGATGGGAGTATTGGGCGGTACCCCGGGCCCATTGGATCTTCGTTCCCGGTCTCCGGATCGTCCTTCTTGGTCATTCTTCATGGTTTTCTTTCTCCTAGGACGACAAAGGAAGAGCGGCAATACCTACTCATAGACGTTTTTCCACCACTGTTGAGATGGTGGGGCAGCATATGCATTTCATCATAACGAAACATTACATTCTTATTTTGAAAAAAAACAGTATAACTAAGGGACAGTTTCATGCAAATCACAATATTTTAGAGACTAGATGTGGTATGTTTTATGATTGGAACTGAATTAGTCTGATACAGTACCCGCTAGGATTCCAGAGGATTCCTCCAGTTGTTGCAGAGTGTGCCTGGGATGGCAACATTTCAACTGGTTTATGTGGACCCACTTGTCTTCCCCCTCTGCCGAACCGCCTTTGGGGATGCGGATCTTGTAGGCCACAGGGGAGATCTTATCGACGATCTCAAAGGGTCCCTTCCATGTAGGCAAAAATTTGCGCTGCTTGGCCTGGTTCCTTTGGAAGATTTGTAGATAGACCCGGTCTCCCACCTGATATTCCTTCCTGGAAGTTTTCAGGTCATAATGGGTCTTCATGCTATCAGTCGATCTTTCTAGATTCCGCTGAGCATAAGCAAAAGCATGTTGGAGGTGTTTCCTTAAATTCTCTACATACTCATGAGTAGTGGAGGCATTTATCAGTGTCTGCTCTTGGGTCCTGTAGAGCAAATGCTGAGGAAGCACCATCTTGCGCCCAGTCATCAACTAAAATGGTGACATTTTGGTTGCAGATGAAGGGGTAGATCTGATAGCCATTAGGACCAGAGGTAATCGGATATCCCAACTTGGCCCAGAATCTGCCACAAACTTCTTTAATATACTCACAATTGTCCGGTTATATCTCTCTACTGCCCCAGAAGAAGCTGGTCTATAAGCAATATGCAGCTTTCTCTTGACCCCCAGTATCTCCCACATCTTTGTCATTACTTCACTGGTGAAGTGGCTACCTCTGTCTGACTCAATCCTTTGAGGTAGACCAAAACGGGAAAAGATGTGGTTAATCATCAAGGCAGCTGCAGTTTCTGCCTTGCAATTTGGGGCTGGGAGACATTCCACCCACTTGGTAAACAAGCATGTCACAGTCAACATGTACTTATTCCCCCTAGCCGAGCGAATCACAGGGCCTACAAAGTCGATTTGTAAATCTGACCATGGCAGTGTCATTCCCCGCTTTTGTAAAGGTGCCCGGTGTGTGAGGGATGTCGGCTGAAATTGTGCACACACAAGACAACCCTTCAAATATTGGTTGAGGTCCTGGCCCATGTGTGGCCAGTATGCAACCTCTCTTAAGATTTCCAATGTTGTGTGAAACCCCCTGTGACCGGCAGTGGCCGCATCATGGGCGTGACTTAACATCAGGCTTCGGAATGAGGTAGGAACCACCCACTGATCGTGGCCAGCTTTGGATTTCCTTACCAACAAACCGTCTTGGATCCGGAACATTTTTGGACATTTCATCAACACTCTTAGGTCCTCTTTCCCAATGTAATCGGTATCCGTCAGGGGAAAGTTCTCAGGGTCCTCAAGGTGTTGGTAAAATTTACCAATTATTGGATCCCCCTTCTGAGCTGTAATCAAATCAGCATCAGGGGTCTCCTTACTCCATTGTGCAATTGAGAGGTCGTTGTGAGCATTTGTCTGGGACCTAGTGATAGCGGTGACCTGGATTTCCCCCAACAGGGACTCAATCTCAATTAGATCCCCTTGGATGGCCCCGGTTTTGGCCAGCTGATCAGCTAAGTCATTTCCAGTTTTGTCTGGTCCCTCTACTTTGGAATGACCCTTGATCTTCTTCCAATAGATGGTCATCCCATTCGAGGTGACCAGATCATCAATGTTTTGGATCAACTTCCCATGTTTCAAGGGTTTGTTGTTAGCACATACCATGCCTCTGGTCTTCCAATTAACCAGGTGCTCCACGAACCCGTTCCGTACATAATCCGAATCTGTGATTATGACCAGTTCGTGGAGTTGATGCTGGACAGCAGTGAGGATGGCCTGATGCACAGCCATCAATTCTGCCACCTGACTACTTCGGGGACCAATTTTGTATCCAGCGGAGGGTTCTGGGGACTCATTCACCCATGCATTCCCTACGCCGGCCACCAGTTCTTTCTCCCCGTTGTTGTCGACATGGTAAGAGCATCCATCCACATACACAGTGGGCATTCCCTCACACTTGTCTTCTTCAAAGACTTTGTGGGGGGAATTAAGGTATGCCTCCATGTTGTCCTTTATTTTTAGACTTTCGTCCTCGAGACAGTTTTCTCTGGCACAATCATGCAAGTCAGCCAGACCTTGCGCGAGGGGACTCTTCTTGTTTTGGCCATATCTGACCTCCACAGGAAAGCCTTGCATTGACAGAATCCAGGAAGTAATTCGGGAATTACTCACATTTCCGGCCCGGATTCTGTCACTTTGGAGATATTGCAGAGGCTGGTGTGGAGTCTCCACTATGATGTGTTCCCCCTGGATAAACGGGCGGTAATTCTTCAATGCCCACACCGTTGCCAGGAGTGCCTTCTCACAATCGTTGAATTTTTCCTCCACAGAGGATAAAGTTTTGCTCGCATAGGAGATTACTTTATTGACCTTGTCATGCTTTTGATATAATACTGCCGTCAAGCACGTATTAGAGAACCCCGTCTCCAGGAAGAACTCCTTGTTTCTGACAGGGTAAGCTAGGCAAGGCGCTTGTGAGAGGCTTCTTTTGAGTTGTTTTACTGCCTCGGCTTGTTCTGGACCCCATTCCCACTTGACCCCCCCCTTCAGGAGATGAATCAGGGGTCTGGTGATCTCTGCGTAGCCCTCAATGAACTTTCTGCTGTAATTAGTCAGTCCAAGGAGGCTCCTTAGTTCCCGCAGAGTTGTGGGGTCTTTCAGTTTCTGAAGTGCTTCCACTTTCTTTTCCTGGGGACAGAGACCCTGAGGAGTAATCTCATGCCCCAAGAAATTAACACGGGTTCTACACCACTGTGCTTTCTGAAAGGAAAGTTTTGCTCCGGCGGCCCTCAACTGTGTCAGAACATAACGGATCTCTGCTATGTGTTCCTCCACAGATGAACTTTTGATGAGGACATCATCTACATAAGCCAGGTTACCCCTCGTACCCAGGTCGGGCATGGCCTTATGTAGGAAAATATTGAACTCATTACCGGAGTTAAGGTATCCGAAGGGAGTCCGGGTCCATGTGTACTGCTGGCCCCCAAAGGTAAAAGCCAGCTTGTATTGGTCCTCCCTACTGACAGGCACGGTCCAGTATCCATTGGTCAGGTCTATTGCAGTGAATACCTGTGACCCCTGAATCTGGGCCAGCCCTTGGTCAATGTAGGGAAGAGGCCATCGGGAAGTGTGGACCCGTTTGTTGAGCTCCCTGAGGTCAGCGCAGAGTCTCCACTGGCCGTTTGGCTTCAATATTCCCAGCACCGGATTATTGAAGGTGCTGTGGACTGGACGGATTATTCCCCGGGATTCAAGGTTCTTAATTATTTCAGTAAGGGACTCCATTGATGCGAGAGGCAAGCGATATTGCTTCACAAACACTGGAGTCATGCCAGGGTCCGTGGGGATTGTTGTGGTGTGGATGTCGGTGCGACCACAGTCATATGAGTCTACCGCAAAGAGATCTTGGAAATCCAAGAAAACTTGTTTCAACTTTTGCTTTTGTTCCAGAGTCACACAGGCATCAGCTAGGTTGACTCTCTCTTCCACCATCTGCCTGAAGCCTGGAAAGACTTCTGGTTTGGCTATCTCCGCGGCCTCCTCCAGCTGGGTGGAGAAGTCCCTGGTCAGAGTGCTGATTTGGACCGGAGGCTTCAGGTGGGAAAGGCAGCCCTCATGGACCTGGAAAATCACCTCATCCCTCCTGAAGTCACAGGTCACATCTTCCTTACCATAGGGGCAGGAAGTGTACACCAGGAAGTTCCCCCCATGCCGGGTAAAAATCCTGTCTGGTGTTGCGTTGTCATCACTGTCACTGTCAAAACAGTCCTTGGGGATGGGTCCTAACAGTTCATTTACAAGATCAATGGAGAAATGTCGGTCATCAACCGCCATTCCAATAATGGTGCCTGCGGCTAGAGTAATACTCTTTAAGTCGCTGTTATCCACCTCTATTAGAATGGGGTCATGTTCTATGTTGACTAATGGAGTCGGGTTTACCCCCAACCCTTGCTGTTGGAGAGAAGCATTTAGATGTATGTAAGCATCAGGGTTTTTCAACTCTTGTCCCCTTTTAACTTTCACTTCCAGGGAGAATTGTCGGGTCCTTTCTGGGATGGTGACTTCCTCTTTAACCTGAATTTCAACTGCATAAGGTAGCAATTGAGCTGACCTAAATGCTTTTTCTGGATCATCAAAGCCCATGGGATTATCCGCTAATCGGGACCAAGCTTTGAAGTTTATTAGGTCCAAACTAATGGCAAAGCGATTGAGAATGTCACTGCCTAAGTAAAAGGCGGCAGTGACGTCTCGCACGACCCAACAATTATGGACTATGCTCTTGTTTCCAATGGAGATTTTGAGCATACACCTGCTTGGCAGGAGATGTTTGGAGTCAGGTGCTTCCAGGTCCATTTCCCATTTGTCTATCAGTTTGAAGGCTGGAATGGCTGGATCTTTTGGGAGTTGGCGGAACATGGCTTCGCTGATGAAGCTCTTACTGTTGTTCACACACACTCGAGCGAGAACAGAGTCCTTCCCATCATTTAACTGAACAGGGATGAACAACTGCTCTCCAATTTGCTGAATATCAGCCAGGCTTTGAGCTGATTTCACATCTTTCTGGACTATAGGAGTGGGGGTTTCTGATTGTGGATTAGTATAGAATTTCAGAGTGTTTCCTTCCAGCGTGGAATACCACTTTAGACTGGAAGGAAGGTTGATTTTCAGAAATAGAGAGGACCCCCCATCACCAGTCTGTTGTCCTACTGCTATTACCGTCACGTCTGGAATTTGGTTGTTCTGGAAGTGAAATTCTACTTGGTCAGATTTTTGTTCAACCATGTGGCATGTGCCGTTTAAACTAACATGGTTGACACTCTGTTTTAATTTTATGGGTCGGCTAGTCTGAGTCCAGAGGACCTTGTTTACGCAATCTATTAGGGGTGACAACCTTCTCAGGAGGTCATTCCCTAGTAAACAAGGGGTGCCCTCTGGGGTCACAACTATGACCGGGTGTTTCAACTTATGTCGCCCGATCTTAATGTCCAAGTCTGCCGTCCCCTCGACGGGAATTTCCTTCCCGTCAAAGTTCTGCAGTTGTCCAGGAAGAGAGGTGAGAGGAATTTGGTAATTCTCTCCCCTTCCTGCATTCAGTTCGTCAAAGGCCCTTCTGGACAGAAGGGTAGCTTGAGATCCAGTGTCCACCAGTGCTGAGATGGTACCCTGCCCCTGTACTTGTACCGGGGCATAATATCTTCCCTCCTTCTCCTCAAGGGGGCACAGATAATGTACATTTTTGGACAACTGGTGGGCTAATTTTCTGGTTTTGGACATCGCTAGCGAGGAGATTTGGGCAGAATTCTGTGGAGAGTCTTGGGAATCTGAAAGAAAAAATTTGCAACTGGAGATCAGAGCCATTGTGGGTTCCCCTGGCTCCGTTTCTGGGCCGCCCCCCCCTTTTTGGAGGCAGTCGCCAGGATGGGTTTGAACCAGGGGATTTTCTTGCTGTTGGTTCTGGGATGAGATGGTGGGCGGCGGTAGCTCAGTCTCCACATCTCCCCAGTCTGGATTTGCATTCCTAGGGACCCATTTTTCTTTGGGAGGAGTTCCCCCCTCTCTGAAGGAGAAGATCCTTTTCTCAGGATCCTCTGAGGATCCCTCTCCCTCAAATTGGAAGATCTGTACCTCCTCCTCAAACTGAGTCTGTTTGGGTCTTTTGTTTCTCCTACCCCCCCTCTGCTCCTTAGGAGGCAGACTTTCAGGGGCAAGAGATTTTGTTTCCGGTTCCTGGGTTTCCAGGGGCTGTTTACAAGTGAGGAAGGAAGCTTCCTCCAAGGCTTTACACCCCCCTTCCCTTTGTGCCTCCTCCCTGGGAACCGGTGAGTTATCGGGGTGCTGCCCCCGTCATTGTTCTGGAGCACCAGGTCCAGAGTTGGGTGCGTTCTGCGCCGGCACGCCCATCTGAGGGCTCTGCTGAGCCCTCAGTATGTGACCCAGATCCCGCGCCATGTTTTGAACCTGGCGCTCTAACTGGGAAACCCGCTCAGGCTGATACGGGGCCCTGTTTTCTCCCCTGGGCTGATCCCGGGAAGGGTAGCTGTCCCTTCTTTGGTAGTACCCCTGGTTGGGAAGATTTGGGTACCCCTCCACCCTTGGCCTCCCCTCTCCCGGAATCAGTGGTCTGGGCTCGGGGAATTGGGGAAAGAAGGATGGATGATTTTGGGGTTGGAAGTCGGGTGGATATCTGGGGAAAAAGTTCTGCCCAGGGTTTGGTAAATTTCTGCCCTCCTGTGGGAAGTTTGGAGGGAAGTTCCCTGGGTTAGGTGCTTGTCTGGATCCCCCCCCTTGGGCTGGAGGAGTCCACACATAACCCAGGATGGGTCGATTTCCCTTGTAACGGGGACTTACATAATCAGGAGAGCGAGGGACCCCATTTGTGGGGCTGCCTCCCTGGCTCCCTGTCTGTGACTGGCCCGAGGACCTTCTGGGCCTAGCATTATTAGGTGCAGGTAGGTTTTTAGGCCCCCCCATCTCCAAATCCAAAACGGGGGTGACCTTTACCTCTGCCACCTTGGCAGCAGCAGGGGTGCTGTTGGCTTTGGGGTTTTTCTGGGCATTGCTTTTATTTTCTATGGGCTTCTGCACCTCATAGATGCGGGTAGCCTGTTCAATGACCCAGTCTAAAGATCTTTTCTCGTGAAAATCCCTCACGAGCTGGGTCATGATATATTTGGGCAAGGCATGGAAAAACGTGTTTATAAATTCACGGCTATCCGTGCGCACCCTTCTTGTGGTCTGTGCAAAAGCCCGCTTTAACTCCTGCACAAATTCTTGTGGGGCCTGATCCTCCCCACATTGCAAATTGTAGGCTGCCTTGCGAGCCTCTTGAGGATTTCTGTGAACAGAAAAATGTTTCAGGATGGCCGCCTTATAGGTGGACCATCTTAAATGATTTTGGTCCTCCAGCCCCGCAAAGAAACTGGAGTATTCCGGGGAGAAGGTCCACTTTACATATTGAATACAGCTTTGGCTGTCCTTCAAATGGAAAGTCTCCATCATTTGTTCAAACAACTCTAAGTGCTCCCAAACAGAATACTTAGCGTTCTTATGGTAAGGCGTGATGACGCTCCTGATCGCCTTAATCTGCTTTAAGGGGTCCTTAAGCAAGGCCCTTTTTGCCTTATTGGCCTTTTTGGTTCGGGTAACCCTTGTCCATTCTTCCTCGGACTCAGAGGCACTGCTCCCCGAGGTTCCCATCTGTTCTTCCAGGTTTTCCCGGATTCTGCGAGCCTGGGAATGGCTGGCAGAATGTGGGGACCTGGTCTCCTGTGTCCTGCGCAGTTCAGAGGAGTCTTCAGATTCCTCCTTGCTGCCAGGATTTGATGGGTACCCCCTCCACTGACCTAAGTGGGCAGAGGTTTTCAGGATGCCCTTAATGGGCCTACTCTCCTGGGGTTCCCCATTGAACTGTACTGTACTTGGGTGACCATACCCGGATGCCCACCCCTCCATTCCTGAGTGGTACTGGCCTATGAGCCCCATACTCTTAGCTGGATAGTAATCTGCCATCCCTGTGGCCCTGTGCTCATGTGCACCAGGGCACATGGGGGTGGCAGAGTCCAGGGACTGAGAGGTATGAGGGCCTCTAGTACTAGGGCTCCTGAGGTTATGCTCCGGAGTTTCCATTTCCCAGCGAACCTCATCTCTATCCGCCCCTGCTCCCTGTTGCAATGCAAGAGCCTGCATTTGTGCCTTCAGTTCCTCTGTTAAGGCCTTACTCGACTCTATCAGTTTCTCCTGCATCGCTACCTGTTGCTGGAGCCTATCATTGTGTTGACAGAGGGCCTCATTCTCCCTCTGTGCTTTCTGGTTTGTCCTGGAGAACTGGGCCAGTCTTTGCTGCAGGAGGTTTACCTCCTGGGCAATGTCCCTATTGGCCTGCTCCTTTCTTGCTAGAGCATCTTCCACCCTTCTGGTGTGCTCTACCAAGTTCTGGTTTTCTTTTTGGAGATCACCCAGCCCCTGGAGGGCTAGGTGATTTCTTCCATTTTTCTTTTTAAATGGCAGACTTCCTGGCCTAAGGCGTCTCTTTCCTGACTAAGAGCCTGCATTTGTGCCGCCAGGTCGTCCCTTTGCCTTTGGAAGGCACCAGCTTTCTGGCGCTCCTGATCAAACTCTGCCTGGGTATCCAGGTCTTTCAAAATTAGTTTGTTGCTCTCCTCTTTCTCTCTGTCTAGTTGGATTTGCAGGGTGGCTACCTGCTCTGTGCATGCCCTGTTGAAATTGATCTGTTGCTCCAGCTTTTTCTGGTTCTGCAGTAAGGAGTCCAAACTGTCTTGGTGCTCCTTCTGCAGGGCCAGAAATCGGGTATCCTGGTCTGTCTTTTCCTGTTGTAGGATGCCCATATCCTCTTTTATTTTAATGATATATTGCCTACTATCATTTTCTGCCTCCTGGCTCCTCTGCAGCCTCTGCTCAGAAGAGTCCAGATCAGATTGGGCCTTCTGTAATGCCATCTGTTGCCTATTTGCCAGATTTTGGCTTTCAGCACATCTATCCTGCATGTCTCCCATATATAGGTACAGGTATGCCGCTATCCTGGCAATCTTATTGTGTTCCTCTTTGGCTTTAGGAGCCATATATAGTTCACTCAGGGCCACATGTAAGGGACCCTGATCTCTATATATATCTGACCCTGTTTCAGTGACCTGTTGTGTGATGGCCTGCAACCACACATCCTGGCCCTGTTCGGTCCATTCACCTCTCACAAATAGCTTATGCAAGAGGTGCTCTCTGGCTATTTTCATGTCTACTAAGGTCGTCATTCTAGAGATTGGTCTCTGTCCTGACTTACAGAAGTTTGTATTTTATTTTTGCAGAACAGAACTTTTCTTGGAGTGTCCCTTTTGAGGAATGCTTCACAGCGTAATGCAGCGTGGTGATCCGACCGGATGTATGTATCCCGTCAGTTAGCACACTGTATTAAGCTGCACAAGTGGTAAATCTAACCCAACGTCTCGGCTCGAGCCCCCAATTTGTAAGAGGATTCAATTCAACACTACAGCTAAGTCAGCGCCTAGTCTATAATACTGAATGAAAACCCTTATTGATATATCTTTAGGTCCAGTTCATGCGTTCTGGATGACTACCCCTGTATAACACCCCTCTCTTGGAATCCCCCTGACCCCACTGAGCCAAGAAGTAGTTCTGTTTTGCAAGTTTAAAAGGTTTATTTGATAATTTAAACAATATATATTATATCACGCTTTATAATAAATTAATAATTGAATATCACACTTAACCTGATATGATAAAGATCAACAACGGAGAATCTGGCACTAGCACACTTCTTATAATCAATAAGGAGTTGACATGAATGGATAAGGTAGCACACTGGTCAATAGGAACAAAAGAAGAAGGTGGTACAAAATGCTTTATAGAGTTCAAATGGATGCAAGGTTGAATGAATGAAATGCAGTATAGAAATACTCAATATGATTTCAACAAAACAATGTAATCACTTTTCTCTGGCAATTCCCTCCCCCCCCCTTGATGCAAGGCAAGGAAATGGAAGGAAACACACAGTTCTCAGAAATGCAATCAAATGTGATTCAGTTCAATCCCAGCAAGCTTAGACTACAGAAGTTTGAAAACACAGGCCCAAATTGCTTTGATATGTGCTGGCAATGAATTAAAAAATATGCTAAAATGCTCTTAATTCCCTTTTCAGAGGTTCAGGGTGAGTGGTATCTAGTTAATATTAGTCCAGGCTCACACTAGCAATGAGGCAGGGATAGTTAGCAGGTTAAACGAATTTCTGGCAAATGGAAGGCAAGCAGCAGCAGTTTTTACATGTGAAGAAATTTGCAAATCGCGGTAAAATTCGCGGATGCGTGTTCCGCGATTGCGGTAAAACTATAAAGGGTAGGAATGCGGTTCTAGGTGCGATTCAAAGCTAAGATTCTAAGCTTTCAAATAAAAGTTATTGCAAGTCTCTAGCACAAACGGTTGCGGAGATATGAGCGATTAAATAAAGGTCGTTTTTGGTTTTGCAAATTTTAAAGTTCAAAATGACAAGTGGCAGATTTTGCAGCTAAAATGACAGGTGACAGTTAGGAGGCAGTTCTACTTAGATTAAATAGATTGAATTATATTATTTTAACTAGGAGATTGGTTCTGCACAGTTTCTAGGTACTCACACTATATTCTTGAGTGAAATGTGCCTCGCCACGGATCTGGTCAGGGTTTTAGACTGGACTCTGGTCTGGTCTGGTCTGGCCTCTGCACTTCACAGTGATCTGGGTCAGCTCTCTCTGCTGGTCTGGGTCTCTCTGGGTACAGCACTGCTTTCTCTCTGGTCTGGTCTCTTAGTTCTGGATAGATTGAAGTCTCTAGTTTGGCTTTCTGGAGGTTGATGGAGGTAAGTATGGATTTTTCCGGCAGAGCGTCCCGCTGCAGATGGATTTGGAAAGTCCCTATCTGTCCTGTCTGTCTGCTTTTATGTGTTTAGAATGTGGGTGTGTTCTAGCATCACTGACCCTACCTCTCTCTCAGCTTCTAATTGGTCAAACTTCCATTTATCATTTGATTGGGGAATGAACTGTGAGTCAGAGTGATGTCATTTTACAGCCTGCCGAAAGTCCACTCCTCCTGTCAACTTACACACAAATCTAGATTTGAAACAAATACATATTTGCAGAGGTACATATTGTTTTAAAATCATATGCACCCATCATGCATTACAGGAGGTATCCCCTGTTCAAACTCTGCTCTTCCTGGGAGCTTGCATTCAGAACTGGCACATATTTCACTTTTTAACTGATTTTGCAATTTCTGACATGGACCCAACTTTACATACATGTGTGCAGGGGGTAGGGACATTAACTGATGAAGTTTCAGATTTTTAACATGCACACCTTTATGGTAATATCCACTTTTCCGCTAAAACCCCCCTGAACATACCACCGGTTCCTACCACGTCTTAAACTGTGGGCAGAAAAATCACAAGAATTATGGTATCATTTATAAAATTTTCACATGTCCGCACTATGAATTATCCCCCTTTTTATAAAACCATATCCTTGCTGCAGGGGTGTGTCTTTTCAGGTCACATGGTACAGAAACCAGTCTTTCCAGTTTCTGCCAAGCCAGCTTGCTCTCACAGGCAGTGCTCCTCCCAGCTCCTGCCAAGAGGAAGCTACAATTTACGACTGCGGTAATAAAAACCTTTGCCTGAGTGAAGAGGGCTTTGTCCACTCTCTTGCAGAGCCCAGGTAATTCAGTTATCAGATAGATGGCATATCCTTAGTGGGGGCAGCAAAAGGAAGGTTGGCCTGGGAACACAGTGGTGACTCAAGTTTCACTGCTGATGGGGGTAGTTGCCAGGCAGAATCAAGTTCCTTAAGCCAGACTTTCAGCTACTGTCATGTTATTTGTTGCTTTTTAAATTAACTTGCAATTTTACACATGCAGCTAGAATGCTGATTCTAAGTGCAAAACTATGACATTTAAACAATTGCAACCTATGTGACACTCAAAAGTAGGTCACTCAGTCAATTTAAACATTTAGATTTTTTTTTTTTTAGTGTCTTTCAATCCAGTGCAACTTAAACTGCTGAAATCCACAGCGCAGCCAGTCTTGTTATAAACCTTGTCTTATGATCTTCATTTCCCAGATTTTGTAGGCACACAAAACTCCATTCTGCCAAATGTCTGCTGGTGTAGAGTAAATATTTTGCACATATTGCAATGTTTGAAAATAGGCATTTTGACTTGCCTTCAGGGAAACAGAGTGGTTTTAAAACGCCGGCTTTTGGATAGGTGTGAGTACTGGTACTGCACCCATTTTTGGGATTTAAGAAATGAATTCCCCACAATTCTAGGTTGCATTTGGCAATCAGCATTGCCATTCCCAATGGTTTCAGACTACTGTGCGGGTAGTCCAATGGTGGTTTTAGGCAGTGTCCTTCTGTGCCCATAACATCGGCAAAAATGAGTGGCAGCCTATTCTTCATGCATTTCCCTGTGCATTTTCTGGGAAGCTCTGGCCATTATGATGTTTTCCATGTCAGTACTGCACAGTTTTGAGGTAGGGCTAGGATGCATGGGTAAATACATCCCACACAGCTCCTTGTAACGTTTTAAAGTTTATCATATATTGGGGTTCCCCCAGCCCCCCTAACACCCATGCACATGCCCCCTAACCCAACCCCAACCCTACCCCTAACCCTAACCCTAACCCTAACCCTAATCTAACCCTTAATCTAACTCTAAATCTAACCCTGAATGTAACCCTAGCCCCAACCCTAACCCCTAAACCCAACCCCATCCCCATCCCCAACCCCAACCCTAATCTAGCCCTTGTCCATCAAAATTAACCTTTGGAAATGATTCAATGAATATTCTTTTCGATGGAAAGGCAATTTAATTAATAATTTTCAATGGAAAGATATTTGATGAATAAGTTTTAGATGGAAAGACCGGATACCGGTGGTGATAGGTGAAAAAACATTCTCCTTTCTTGTTGACACGAGAGCAACTAGGTCCTGCATTAGGGAAGGGGCTTTTACATTGTCAGGTGAGGCCATGAACACTCAAGGATTCTCTGGGGCTCGGGAAGTGGGTCCTGTTACTGATTATATCTCACTATAGGAGATTACTGCCTTTGCTCTCCCCTCGACAGACACCTGTACACATACTGGGACGAGACATCATGAGCAGACTAAACATGACCATCTGATTCACAGACAAGGGCATAGTGTGCTCAACACCAGATATACACATGTTAAATGTAAGGCAGATTGTCCAAGCATATTGTGGCCACACAGTACAGTGCACGGTGCCAGTGGACAAAGAGATATTCCAGTATGGAACGGACATTGCCATTGCATGGCGCCCAGGTCCTGCAGGGAAAGTATGGCGAGTTCCAAATGAATACCTGTTCAGGCCAGAAACACCATTGGATGAGCCAGAAGGAACAATAGTGCCCATAGAAATAGAGGAAGTGGTGACAAAAGAGAAGAGTGGATTCCAGTGTGTGGGATGGATGACACAGGACGGGTATGGAGAGCAATAATTGCAGTTGCAGAGGGGTGCAGAATAACCCCAGTGACAGATGATGAACTATTCAAGGAAGAGAGACAGGAACTAGAGATGATATTCAAAATGAGTGTAACCTACTGATTACAGACACACTACAGAGAGGTACCACAGAGAATGGCAATGGTGCTGGAGGCACCACCCTCATTATGGGAGGAGGATATGGCCAAGGTACCCAGCAGTTGATGGACCACAAGTTCTTATGACGTGGGGTACATAAAGAGCATAGGGGGAGTGAAGATCAATCTGAAGCCAGGAGCGATTTTGCCAAGAGTAAAACAGTATCCCTTAACAAAGGAAGCAGATGAGGGAATTTATGAGACCATTGCAGCACTGATTGAGAGAAGCATCCGGGTACCATCAGAATCCCCATGCAACACAGCAGTGTACCCCGTGCACAAGGCAAAAGGGAGGTCATGGCATTTCATTCTGGATTTAAGACCTCTTAACCACATTGTAGAAGCAGAGTATCCTTTAGTTACAAACCCAGTGACAATCTTGTGCAGCATTCCAGCGAAAGCAGCCTGTCCTTGACTTGAAGAATCCATTCTTCTCAGTACCACTCAACCCAGACTCAAAAGATTTGACCATATTTATGTATAGAAACCAGAAGTGGAAACATATCGGCTCCCACAGGGGTTCTGTGACTCACCATCTATCTTTAACAGAGTGCTACAGATGGACCTGAGCAACATAGAGACAGAAAGCAGAATTGTACATATGTAGACATCATTTTGATTTGCAGTGAGACAGGAGACCAGTACAGGAGGGACTCAGTGCACATGCATACTGTGTTGTTTGACAAAGGTCACAAGGTGGACAAGGCAAAGTTACAGTACTGTCAGAAGGAGGTGCTATACATTGGACAAACGATATCCAAGGATGTCTGACAGATCACCCTGCTGAAAGCAGAGACAATATGCAAAACACCTCAGCCCACAACAGTGAGGGAAATGCAACAGTTCTTGGGGTTATGTCACTACCGCAGAGCATGGGTCTTCGACCACAGCACTTACACAAGGCGACTATTGTGCACCATGAAAGAGGCACAGAAGGGTACAAAGACACTGACATGGACCACAGAGATGACTGAGGCCTTTGAGGAACTGAAGGAAGCAATAATCACTGCCCGAGTGTTAGGGATCCCAGACTACATAGGAATTAGGATAGGAATTTTTCCTATTTTCACACACTGATGGTGTTGTGTTGATGGTAGTACTGACAGAAAAGACGAGCATGGGCCACAAGCATATAGCTTACTACAGTGGACAACTTCACCCAGTGATGAGAGGACATTATTTGTGCGAACAAGCTTCGGCAGCAGCAGCCTTCACAGTGGAGAAGTCAGCAGCAGAAACAATGGGGTGCACCACCACCCTCTATGTGGGCATGCCATATTTGTGATACTGCAGAAGCCAAAGAGTACACCGACCACACAGAGTGCATCAGGGCATGAGGTGATATTATCGAATGTAGGTTTAAAGATAGTAAGATGCAAGACTGTAAATCCAACAACATTTTTGGCAGATGTTCTCCAGGCAGGAGACTATGCACACGACTGCATACAGAACATAGATATGTTCAGTGGGACACACAAGGTGGAGGAGGACATACTTTAGGGGGAGAATTGATCGAACTGATGGGGTCAGACATACTGGGACTGCAGTGGTAAGACCGAAGGAGGACGAGACAAGTGAGGTGGTTGTAAGTGTGGGACTACCATCCCATTATTCAGAACAAGCAGCAGAACTAGTGGACCTCATACACGCAGAGGAGAGCAACGTAGAAAAGGAGGTGATGATTTATTCTGACTCCGCCTCCATGACACCAACAGTCCACAAAAGACTAGCACAATGGCACAGAGAGGGTTCAGGAAGGCAGACGGAACCCCAGTGCAGCATGTGCTATTATTAGACAGGTTGATTGAGGTGATTGCTTATCCAACAAAGGTAGCGCTAGTAAAGTGCCAAGCTCACACAAATGGGAAAGACCCCATCTCATGAGGAAATGAAGCAGCAGACTATGAGTAAAAATGTGCTGCGCATTTTGGGGAATTGTGGGAACTGAGAGAGACAGAAGGCACAGGGAGAGGTGAGAACCATGGTACTGAAGGAGGGTTACAAAGTATTACCAGAGATACATATTATGGAACTGCAGGAAGTTGCACTCAAGGAGGAGAAGGAGCTATGGGTTAGGAGAGAGTGCTCAATGTCTCCAACAGACAACTTACGGTGACAAAACAACACAGGGAAAGTGGTCATGCCACTAGCATTATTGAAGACAGCATTAGCACAATTGCACTATCCAACACACACAGGGAAGGAGGTCATTGCTACACGCATTGGAGAAACGTGGTTCTGTCCAAATTTAAATGAACATGTGACTGAGTTTGTGAGTAACTGCTTGACCTGTCAGCAGTTTATAGAAGGGCATACCTTGAGAGTTGTGAGAGGAGACATACCAAAACCAGTAGGCCCATTCTTGCATCTACATATGGATTACTTGGACATGATCCAAGTTTCCAAAGGATACTGCTACATGATAGTGGTTGTTTGCCCATTCCTCAGGTGAATTGTGGCAAGTCCCTGTTCACATGCTGATGCCCTTAGAGCGGCCAAGTTCCTGGTCAGGGAGGTTTTCCCAAGATGGGGGATGTATGAGGTCTTGCTGTCTGACAACGGCCCTCACTTCGCCAATGAAATGTGTCAGAATATAACAACCCTGCTAGGCATTCAGCATAAAGTCGCATGTGCGTACCATCCACAAGCAAATGGGATGTGTGAATGACTTTAATGGTCTCCTAAAGGAGTGCATAGCCAAGACACAGCAAAGCAGCAAGAAAAAAATGGTTGCACTGTTTGCCCCTTGTCTTGTTTGGACTGCACAATAAGCCAGGGTCTGACCACCATTTAACACCCCATGATGTGGTGACAGGACGGCGCATGCATCTTCCCCTGGATCCTCCCACAAGAGCACTGAATGACTGTAACAATAGTGCAGATGTGTTAGGGCAGGAAATGTATGAGTACATTACTTCTCTGGTGGCTAGCGCTTCTTTTATCTCTCGCCAGATACATGTCACAATCTCATCCCCACCGAGGGCTCATGGGGCCCTGAGGACCTTATTCGGCCCTCCTTGGATTCCTTGGTGTCAGTCCTGGTGCTGTTGGCATCGGAGACACATGCTGGGTCGAGGTTTCAATGGGCAATGTGCAAGTATGGCCGCCCCCAGGTGGAATACTGGGGAACTGAATTCAGCAGTCTAGCATCCAGGGCAGCACCTGGGATACCACCTGGCTATTTAAACCACGCCCAATCAGAAACACGCGCTTCGCTTTATTCTGCTTTTACAGCGTGACGTTCACCGGGTCCTGCTCTGCATCCAGACTTCAAGTGCCCTCGCCATCCTTACCAGCTCTGCAGCATCTCTGGCACTCGAAGTCGCCCAAGGCAAGAACCATCGCCATCTTTACCTGCTCTGCAGCATCTCTGGCACTCGAAGTCGCCCAAGGCAAGAACCATCGCCATCCTTACCTGCTCGGCGGCATCCTCTGGGAATCGAAGTTGTCCAAGGCAAGAACCATCGCCATTCTTACCTGCTCTGCAGCATCCTTCTGCGATTGAGTCACCCAACGTTCGTTGTCCTTATCCACCATCTTCAAGACATCTTTCGTCTCAGGATTCCTGGGAACCATTCACCTTCGGATCTTCTCGACCTGTAGGACGAACAATAGCACAGGTTAGCCATTTGCAAGGACGCTATCAGTGGCACTTGGCGTTCCATCTTACCTTCTCAAACTCGGCTCCGGCTTCCATCGCATCTCTTAGCACCTGCAAGAAGAAGCTAGAAGGTTACTAGTGCAAAGCCAAACAAAGACATTGTTTTCTCCAAATAAGACTTACCTGAAAAGAAGGAGTCACAGCCGGTCCGGACTCCGGCCCTCGCCAGTGAAGAAACTCGGCGGTATGGAGCCATTAACGACACGCCCCTGCCCAGCGCAGCAGGACGGAGAGCGCACCCTTATAGAACACAAGGTGAGAAACGTCTCCTGGGGAAACTGCAAGGGAACTCGGGAGGTGGGTTGCCACGGAGAGAACAGCAGTTAAACTTCACCTTCTATCTTCCAGACCCAATCCTCGACAGCCTGAACTCCAAGAAGGGTGGAGAGGTCCCGAAGAGCTCACTGTCTTGTCATGAGGCGTCCCCGTGGAAACAAGGTGAGCGTTACAATACATCAAATCCATGGGGGCCCAGAAGACGGCAAAGAGTTCAACTGCGACAACGTACCACAAGACTGTGAACTGAAAAACTCTGTGAAGGTCGGCGATATCGTTGTCTTGCACAATTTTATAAGGCGCTGGACTGCACCCCAGTTTACCGGCATGCATGTGGTCACAAATGTTGCCGACCGTGCTGTGAAGCTGGGATGCAAAAGCGTTTGAAACCACCTGCAGGACATCAAGCCCTACAAAGTAGTGGCCTCACCTGGAAACAGAGTCTCCCTGACTGACAGGGCCAATGTTCAGCACTTAGATGAGATGCAAGTACATTCTGATTGTACACGACTAGAGAGACCCGGACAGCCCATGGTCACACGATCCTAAGTAGCAGAAGCAGCGACTGGAATACTTATACAAATCGACTAAGGATACACTATTGGTTATTTTCCCTTTCTGCACACACAGGATCTATCTGAATGTCATGGGGATTGTACTGTTTTTCACCCATATTACCTTCCACAAGTCACCCAGGAACTTTCTCTGGTCAGTTCATCCACACTGTCAGGAGACCCAAGCGATCCAGAGCACGATACACTGAAGTATATTATTTTGTCTTCGTAGAGTACCTGGCCCATACATACCCACAACTTGAGCACAGTGAGCCCCCAGTGCTGGCCACATTAAGAGACCCATCAGTAAGAAATGTCCGGGAAGAGGTGTTTGCCTTCACAATTAGTGATTATTTGTTCCTCTGGGTTTGAGGGACATGACAATACAACCACAGTAACGCACTTCTTTGCGCACTTCAGGCAGGCAACAGTATGACTGAGCTGTCAGGATCAGGCAGCGTAAGTGAAAATGAAGGGAACAATAAAGAACATTATTGTTATGTTGTGTCTATTAATTCCCAGTGGATTGATGGGATTCATATTCTGTAAATTATATGTTGTTGTTACTGCTACCGCTATACCCTTTGCTAACATTTCCCACACCCAAGCTGGTGGAATGACCATGTCAGGTGGACGAGAGAACACTGCTGATAAGGTAAGGAGAGGTAAGCGTAGTGTTGACACAGGCATGAAGGGAGTAGACATGTATCTCACTGAATCTGCTCGAGTGTCCAACATGTGGTACAAACACATGACAAAAGTAGGGAAGGAAACCACTGGGGAGAGCTGTTATGTCTGCTCCTTAATCCCCTACACAATGAGTGCCCCTTAAACATTCATAGGAACTGAAATACCAGCAGCAAGAGCACAATCCCTGATGTATCTCACAATGATGCAAATGCACAAAATATTTCAGGGGAAGTCAGCAACAGTGAGATGGATGCCCAAAGGACCATTTCCATATGCAGATAATTACATAAAGACATTAGTCATGATGAACAATTATTGGCAGCTAGACGAAGCCATACAGTACGTGACTGACAGACCTGAGAAGAGAGAAACAAAGACTATCATTTTGAAGGAACTGCCATGTCAGTGGACAAGAGTAAAGGAGATAGAAGGAGAGCCTGTATGCTGGGAAAGACCACAAATACTAGTGTATGGTGAGTGTACACAAACAAGGGATGGCAAGATAGAGTGGTGGGAAGCAAGGCACTGACATTAGCACTGTCATCATTGTACAAGGTGCAGGAAGAAAATAACAAGTGACTGAAGGAATTGAACATGAGTGCAAAGCTACTGACATGGGTGGAAAATGAACCATGCCCGATGCCGATAACCCCTCTGAAGACACCAGGCCTGTGCTATCAGAACAATGGTGAGAACGTTGGTTGCAAAACGATTAAACAACTTGCAGCCATGAGGGCGGGAACAGCAGTACTGATGGATCACCAGTGGGTTTGTGGATTGAAAGCATATGAGAAGCTGCCACCTCAATGGGGAGGAGTTTGTTCATTGGTACACATCAACATGCTCTCATTGGTCGTACCAAGGAAGGATATACAGCTCAATTAATTCCCGGAAATGAACAACAATAACAGAAGGAAGAGATAGGTTGAGGTGCCACCAACAGCTAAAGCAGAGATGGCAGAGAAATAGGAGGGATTGAGCAAAGTGAAGCGAGGAAGACATTTTTTCTCAGAAGCATCAGAAATGGTACTGGAGGAGATTCCAGCAGAGCATAGGCTGTTCAGCAGGACACAAATATTCTTTGCATCAATACTACCATCCATACAGACATAAACGAACGTCAAGTGGTTACAGATCACTCGCTGGGAGCTGATGGTAATGATCAGCCCTACTGCGCAACAATAGGAAGTTCCTGTTGCACATTCATACCTGCCAATGACAAAGATTCATGCCAAAATGAAAGATGAGGCACAAGGAATAGGGAAGAGCAAGAGCTGGCTGGCGTACATATGGTCATGTATGCCATCATGGCTGTCAGACGGACTGAAGGTGATAGCAGGAGCTCTTGTGCTGGGTGCAGCGTCCATGTGCAGGATCAAAATCTACATCACAAGATGCAGAAAACAAATGCAAATGAGGCAATCAGGATGCAAATCCTGATGGATGTAAACATAGGAAGAACAAAAGACAAGATTGTTGCAGAACGGGACAAGCTCAGAGGGAAAATTGCACAGTGTCAACTATTCCCAACTGAATCCATGAGGTTGGACATTCTGCATGATCCAAGGTACTATAAAGGCAAGTGGGTTTGGTGGTGGGTTTGGTGTAATCCAGTAACAGTGTGCTGTTACGTGCACTGGTCGTTTTATGACCACACAAACTAGTATGGACACCTAGGAGGAATAACAAAGATATGACAGCCCAGAGGAACATGACTGTCATATAAGGATGTGGTTGACAGGTTTACCAGAGGGGGGTACAGATGAGGGATGGGGAATGCTACCACCCCCTCCCACTCCCACAAAATTCATGGCACAGAAAAAGGCCAGGAAACACTGCAATCACCCATTCTATTTTGTTTCAATTCCCAGTGGTCCAAGGGTTGACAGGTATGTTGAGAGGTACCCCCTCAGCCATCTGTATGCCCTCAACCAGCCCTAAAGACCAGGTGCAGTACAAATTTACCCCAGCGTGGATGAGGAGCCCCAGGCTATGACCAAAGACACCTCATTTGCTAGTCTTGATTAAAGCACCAAGATGCTGATGTTGTTAGAGACACCACGACTTAGCAGCATTAGACACAAAGCACACATGCCATCCGCACTCCGGGACATAAACAAGCACTCGAATACATGATAACATGGGCGTACAGTTCTATAGTTAGAGGACATACACATATACATGCTGTCATTGCATGTATTACTTTTGCCATTAGTCAAATGCAGCAACCGCAAGAAGCAAGCGATCCTGAGAACTGCTTGTAGATACTTACATGCAAATAACCCTATGGGACTGCAGGAGCACCTAAGGGACCTGACAGAACGACTAACCTATGGAGAATATAGTTTAGCATGCATATGGTAGAAACCGTGTTGTAATGGTTTAGTAAAATTACAACAGGCCACAGGCTTCTCAGCAAGAGCGAGCAGAGCTGAATTCAGGCTGAACAGAGAGCAAGATGTGTGAGACAATACCTGCTGCCAATGCCACAAGATACGGATGACATTCCATTCCCTAGACAACAAAGGCACCAGCTGCAGTAAATACGAATAATTCCTCATAATTCAGAGCTGCACAGATCAAAATTGTGGTCTCAGAACATGTGACCTGGTCGAAGCAGACAATGGGCATCAACACGCGCTGAGAACGAGAGCCAATCTCAGACTACCAGATAGAGAACTGCAACAAAGATGCTACAATGTGAAACAAGTGTTGCACCGAGCAAAAGAACACTCTTATACATTAAGGTATTACACACAAGACACAATGCAGACACATAGTCCTTCATATTACCTTGAAAAGGTACACAGAGAGCTAAGAACCATTGCAGATCCCAGGCCTGGGGATGTCCACTCTAGCCAATCACAGTTCAGCATCCTAGGGGTGGATAGCAACGGACAAGAACAAATGCTAAGACCTCGACACTGCAACATTGTTATAGATAGTGACTTGAGGCTGGACCAGGCTAGCCACCTGACAGGTGAGAGCCAGTAGAATAACACATATAGGTGACCATATAGGCTATTAGGCCCCTGGCGGCCAATCCTTAACATCGATAGGTTTTTGGAGAAATGCCCAAGTAATGACGGAGCAGTGACATAATTTTGCATGAAAACTGGCCTGCAAGCCCGGAGAAATTGAGAGGTGCATGGATTTTCCCTGTTCCTGTGCTGATCCCTGTTGGTTTTGGCTGTAATGGACCACAGTTTAAACTTGCCATTGACTGAGTCTTCCGTTTATCCTGTGGAAGGTGTTGGGCCTTCCAAGAGTCTATGAACTCCTATTGGTCCTCTTGCATATCTGGGAGTTTGTCCAAACAATGTACATGTGAAGCCATGGGACCATGAAAAGCACCATGTGTGTGGTCAAAGTCCATGTTGCAAAATGTACCCCATGTGCCACCACAGCAACAAGCCATAATGGCAGGCCAACAGGCAATTTCCCCATGTATGTGCCATGTACACCCTCAGCAGGCACTTCACCTACCTTGCATTAGCTGTACTCATTGGCCTGAAACTGACCCTGCCTTTCAAGTAGAGTATGTGTAGGAGGACCATACTTCATGTTGCATGAGTGTCTTGCTAGCCCACTTACTAGTATGCATGATGACTGGCAGCATGTCATTATCCACCCAAAAGGTTCACAGTGAACTCAGGCAGCTGAAGAGGTGGGGCCTTCCACTGCCCAGGAAACCTCCACCCCTGGCAGCACATCTACCTTCACCTCTGCACAGGCGATCCATATGAGTAGTGGGAGGAAGAGCAGGAGTGGCCACATGACAACAGCCCCAAGACAGATGCGGTTGCTGCATTTGACTAATGGCAAAAGTAATACATGCAATGACAGCATGTATATGTGTATGTCCTCTAACTATAGAACTGTACGCCCATGTTATCATGTATTCGAGTGCTTGTTTATGTCCCGGAGTGCGGATGGCATGTGTGCTTTGTGTCTAATGCTGCTAAGTCGTGGTGTCTCTAACAACATCAGCATCTTGGTGCTTTAATCAAGACTAGCAAATGAGGTGTCTTTGGTCATAGCCTGGGGCTCCTCATGAAGTGCAGAGACTGCCAGTGACCCCTCCACCAGCTCTGCAGATGGCACACAACACAATTCACATGCTGTTGAAGGTGAAGTACCCCAATTAGCTGTGAATGCCATATCACAACCAGCCCCTGTGGATATCCCAAAGGAGCAACATGTGCCACTCTCACACACGTCCTATTCATTTCCTCATGACACGCCCTTGTCACCTCTGTCAGACAACCAGTACCAGCACCAGACTCAGCTAGACCTAAGGACTGATGGCACACTAGATGATGAGGAGGATGACACAAGCTTCAAGTCACCCTGCGTCAGCCCTCATCCTCTGCAAAGTACACAGACTGTGCCACAGCACTCACTGGCTGAAATCTGGATCAGGATTGGGTTACAATAGAGAACCTTGCAGAGCACAGGTGCAGCACCTGCAGGACATCAGAGACAGTTTCCAGGGATCGTGCATGAGGATTGCCAGGTCCGTGGACCACCAGTGCCGGCAGCTGTCCATGGTGACTGCTGCCATTACATCAGTAGGGCAAAGGATGAGGAAGCACAGAGAGGGCATGTCAGTATTTGCAGAATCCATGCATGCCATCATGCCCCTCATAATGCAACACATCTCGGGCCAGTAATCTGAGCCTTCCATCTCCATCCCCCCTTGAAGGGGTCTTTGCCTGGGATCCCAATGAACTGCTCATTGTGCAATCTGTCCTATACAGTGCCCGAGCAGGCGCGCAAGGTGTCACTAAAGTGACATGCCACTGTTTTGTTGGGCACAATGGAGATGGGTGGCAAGGGCTGTTGGGGATTGGGGAGGTGACTGGCGAGGGCTGTTGGGGATATGTGCTCACCACAGTTGATAATTGGAAAATATGTTCACCAGAAGAAATGCGAGGACATCACTTTTTGTGTCAAGAGGATTTGTTAAAATGTGCATATCTACTTAAAGGTGATGTATGTGTAAAGTAAATTGTGTAGGAAAAATGTTCTATTGGTTTATGCTGCCATGTCTGTCCCTGGCTTCCACACATTTAATGTGCACTAGCACTGCATCTACAGACAGTGAATCATTGTCTTCTGGGTGTGGCATGTCCAGATCAGGGGCCAGGGGGACATTTCTCCTGAGGTAGATGTTGTGCAGAATGGCACAAGCTACAGATATCTTGTATACCTCCTCTGACCTGTACATCAGGGCCCCTCCAGTATGGTCCAGGCACCAGAAACTTGCCTTCAGCAGGCCAGAAGTCTGCTCAATGGTCCAGGTGTGTGCCTCATTGTAGGCCACCACTTGTGGTATACATTGATTGCACACATGTGTCATCGACCATGGGAGGTGGGGCTAACCCGAGTCATGTGCAAGATCATAGGACACATTTGGCAGTCACAGTGCATTGAGGATGCATGTCCTGTTACATGTCTTGTTGAAGGACCCTTCTTGGGGAGGTTATGCAGAATCTGTGCAACAGTATGACAAATATGCAATACAGCAGTATACATTCAAGTGCGGCAATCAAGTGTGACATGTGGGCTGCTGCGTAGACACAGAGTGGCAGAGTGGTGGCAGGGAGATGTGCCACGATGCATAGCACATCAATGACTCCAGCACCTGTCCGAGCATAAGTGTACAAGTGAACTGGAACATGCCATGCAGCATGCCCACAGTGCGCTGGAAAGTGCTAATGGCAGGCAAATGTGACACAGAATTGCTGGTCTCATTTAATGATGACTGATGGCAGCATGTTGTTTTCAAGTGTGTTTGGGTCAGGCCTTATGTAGACTTGCAGAGTGGATAGGGTGAACCTGTGACTGTTTTTGGTGGAATTACTACTGAAGTTTGGCAGTATTTAATGTTCTGCTTCAGCAGAACTACAGTTTGACATATTGACGTAATTCCAATGGTAGAATTAGTGCCGGTGCTAATTCCAACTGAGGTTGGTGGTAATTCCACTGGCAGTAATTGCACTGGGGCTAATTCCACCAGTGGAATTTGCACTAACCTCTGTTTCGGCCGTGTGGTAAATGTGGGGGTAATTCCATTACTATCACTTTTACTGTATACCACAGAGCTCTTAATGATACCCAAAATCCTTAGGCTTCATCATTGACAGTTCCTGCCTTCCAGAAAAAGACGGCCCGGATAGCCTGGCACCCAATTTCCACCCTTCGCAAAATCACACCCTTCATCGTGCGGCAGCACTTTCAGACCTCAGTGCAGACCCTTGTGGCCTCACACATCAATGGGGAAAATGTCCTCCTGACAGGGCACCCAGATACTCACTTGGATCCCCTAAAGGCAGTCACCCATGCTGCAGCAAGTCTTTTTACAGGTGAACAGAAATGTGACCAAATCACCCCCATCCTATGCCGACTAGAGTCTTCCTCCCAAGGCCATAGTACTGTTCAAGATTGAATGTACCATCTAAAAACAGTCTCAAGTAGCACCAGCATACCTGGCATCTAAGCTACACATATCTGTGGCACACACTCCTTTCAAAGCATATCACCCAACCAGCTCCAATCACAACTAGTCTGCAATGAGAGGACACACAAACATTCCTTCTGTCATCACACACCCACCCTCTGGAACTAGATTATAGTATCGGCGTTGAATGCCCCCGCACTGCTCCAGTTTTGCAGATCTCTCAAAACCTGGCTTTTGCAAAAGCACCTGACCATGGACTAATCTTAATGGATGCACAGAATGAAACTCACAGTTCTATGCTACTGTTAAAAGATACAAGCCGGAATGCTGGCTACACACATCTTGTACAGTGCTCCTCTGCCCTGAAGCTCAGTCTATGATTTTAAGCAATAAGATACAAAATAAAATAAAACATTCAAAGGTGCTCAGCATTACTTTCATTCAGACAGTTCTGAGATGTGCAAATTCTTTCAACCACAACTTCCATTCTACTCTCTCTTTAGAGAACTATGTTCTAGACATCTTGCTGTCAGAGTCCTTCCGAAGATGCTCAACTCCTATCATTCATCACCTTGAACACAACTCTGACTACTTCATTCATGAATGCAAAAACATTTCTGTGCTCACAATAGGTGCATTGTAATAATGTGTCTTTTCTTTCAGTATCTAAGTCCATTTGTCGAGATACTTAGCAGCAGAACTGTAAATATCTCCAAAGGAAATCGAATGCATATTACATCATATTAAATATAGTCCTGAGAGACACAGACTAGAGGAAGAGAAATGAGAGTTCTGACAAGGAACTGTCAGGAGAAACGCACATCTAAATCTGCACGGCACTTTAGAGATCTTTTCAAAATCCTTGGAGAGATTATAGGAGGGAGATGGATAATCATTTTGTGGTTTTCAGGGGCACCTGTTCATTTGGTGTCCCTAGCATTGCCTACTGACTTCCCTTTCAGTGGTTACTCCATCCCCGCTAAAAAAAGAATGTTAACTGCTATTGAGCTGAGGAATGTTCATTTTCTGCACTTCACAGTCTATGTCCTTCCTTTGCCAGAACCTAAAAGGAGGCTGCTAAGAGGACACAGTAGGTTTGGGGTGGAGGCTGGCCAAGCAGTGAGCTGAAGAGAGTACGACCAACTACTGCAACCATCACAAGGGCACTGTGTAAAAGTTGTAGAAGTGCAATCTGTGCTTGCTTCCCTTTTATCTCCTATAATGATGGATTGCTCTGGTGTCCTGCATGCAAACATAAGCAAGTATAGCGGTGTGATTGTGTGTGTCTGTGTGTGTGTGCGCGCAGTGTCATCTTAACAATTTCAGGGGCCTGGACACAGATAGAATTTCCCCCCCGAAACCCCAGCAGGGCCACCCCTGAAACCCATGCCCTCCTCCCACCCCCTGAAACCCATTGCAACTCCCCAATCCATGCCCTCCAAGCTGCAAAATGAAAGGATTACTTACTTCAAGCCAAACTCCACATAAACTCATCTAGGTAAAATGATAATCTAACAGTTCAACCTGACCATTTATTTCTCTATGAATGTGTTCAAAGTGCATGCCCTTGGAAAAACATAACATGACTAGACAGCAGAGAAAACAAAAGTTGTGTAACAAACATAACAATGTACTGTATGTCAGTTCATTCCCACACAACAGAGAAATGGTATTAATCATAGAAAGAATGAAATGAGAAGCACCCAATTCAATCTGGCTTCAATCATAAAGATAAAACAGGAACAGTTAAGAGATACACATCCTTCACCATTTGTGGTAATGTGTGCCAGGGAAAGCTATGCGCTTAATAGGGGTGTGAAGGTAAAGCAGTAGTGACACAAAAAAAAAACAGGATCAAAGTCCAAAATAAAGGGAATGTCCAATAAAGGTTCTATAAATATATATTTATGTTATCTAAAAACACCACCTGTAATGGAACAAACAGAACATACTGTACGAAAACCTACAGAACAGAGAGAATGGAAGAAGCAACAAGCACTCTGAATGTGGCTCTAGGGGTGGTTGGAAAATTACTAGCCACAAAAAGGATATGTCAATGCTGAAAAAAGTGTGATTATGACCTATCCAGTCTCTACAGCCCAAGTGCACCAAGGGGCAGTTCTGGGTCAATAGTACCTGTATTCATTTCTTGTTGGGTGCTGAGTAGGGGTGGATGTGGTGCCTCTGTTCAGCAGAAGGGGTGATCTCAATCACATAGGTCAGAGCAGTCCCAGGATTACTTTGCATTTGAGCCATGCTGATTAAGGCATTAGCTGCTGGAACCGGTCGATGATTGATGCTCTAGTAATTTGTGTCAGTGGGCAACAGTCAAAGTGCTGACTTTGGGGGCGTCGATGTGCAGGCCGATGAGGTTGCTGTTCTAAGGCTAGCTGGACTGAGCCATGGATGTAACCCCTGGTCAGAGTCAATGTGTGACTCAGCAGTGATTCGGAACAGGTCCCTGCATCAAGTAGTCGATTCAAGCCTAGCAGGTGATGGGCTTAGATAGGACACGAGGCAGCATCAAGCTGGTTCAAGTGCAAGTAATAGTTACATTTGGTGGAGGAGCACAAAAGACAGCACTGGTACCTTCCTTCTTGTTCATGGTGCAATAAACACAGAGTGACCAGTTTGGTATAACAGAGAGCTTTGGCTGATCTGTCCCTCCAGCTGCTGTGAAACCCACTCAGGTGGACTCGAGAACACAATGGTTCCATATAGGGTCTGCTCTCCCAGCTTCTGGAGATTCTGGGGCAATGGTATATTTCCTAGTCCACCACAAAGGTCAGCCCTGATATGGCCTGGGAGTGGGTAGTGGGCAGATCTTCCGTGGACCTAGGATGGCTTCTTCTTCACCTCAGGCTGAGGACTTTAGAAAGTACAACTTTCCCACAGGAAGTCCAGTTACTTCTTCTCAAGTGAATCTTTGTGTCTTGAGAGGATCTTAGAGAATCTGAGAGGATCTAAAGAAGGCGTGGGAATCCCCTTCTTTTAAAGGCAAAAGTCCTTGGATGATTTGACTAAAGTAGCCTGACTTAGTGGTCAAAACCCTGTTCTTGAACAGAGTGGACCTGGCCCTTCTGATGTCATACCCAAAGTGCTTTGCTCGAGAGGACGTGGATGGGAGAGGAACAAGAAAGAGAGACAGAGGGAAAAGAAAAAAAGATGGTTCAAGTCTCCCATTGACCAGGGACTTATGCTTACTCTAATCCTGGCCCTTCCCTCCCCAATATGAAAAAAGGCCCTTAGAGATGCAGCACCCTGGTGTGAGGATGCTCCTTTTGAATGTGTGTGCTCATTGATGCCTGGGCACAGGACAGCTGCCTCTGCAAGAGTGTGTTACTTGCCCTCACAAAGAGATCAAGGAAGAGACCCGGTCCTCCAGGTTCCTGTTCTGCCATTTTGCAGTCTCCGCCCAGCTGGTCAAAATCCACATCAACTTCCACAGATGAGCTGACTTAAAGTAGCCGACACATCTGCAATATCAATTGGCATGTGGTGGCCATGATCATAAGTAGTACCATGCACCATGCTTAAACTCAGCTATAGTTTTATTTATAGTTTACCATAGCTTCATGGGTTACTCATGATCAACGTAGTTTTAGGTACAGCAAGAGTAGCTCTTAAATGCTGCCCCTGCACAGCAGAAACTTGGCTGTCACTGTGGCTGTCGAGTGGGCATCCTCTAGCCTTTGAATCTGCTCTGTGCCATGAACAGAGCAGGCACTATGGATCAGTCCACTGGTGCAGCAGGGTACAATTGAATAATGATTTTGGCATGGAGTTCACGAAAAGGGGATTCTGGTTGGCAGATTACCCTTTTGGAGATGGAATTATCTGCATCATTGTATGTATTAACAAAAATAAATAAAGCCAGAGATGTTGTTCTTGCTACAAATAATATTGGTGCAAGGAAAGACACGCACTGCCACTAGTTTACATAACTAATTATTTTATTTGTAGGTGTGCTGTTTAGTACCACAGTACGTGCTCCTACCAACAGCGTGTATATTCACAAATATGAACCCCAGTACATAAATACAGATCTCTGCAACAAGTACTTAACAAGTGCTTAACTCACTGAGATATCTTCTTCACCATGGTGGAGCTCAAACGTATCAATATTAATTTCAACTTTCATTAATGCATTTCATTAATATATTCCACAAAGAATGATGGAATCACCACAGCCGTTGTGCTGTAATGAATGCACAAACCTGGCATTTAGAGGTTCAGTTGATCTGATATGAACTTGTTTGTAATACCTCATCAGCACAGTATGCATTATCAGGATGTGTTTAAGTCTTTAAAAAGGTCCCTCCCATAGTGCAACATAACAGTGTATGCAGGCAAATAGATCACACTTTTTTTCTGGCCTGTAATCACTCTCTTTTGTTGTCAGCCATCACCTTAGATAGGTGCTGATTGAGATTTACAAGGTGCAAATGGCTGGGGTGTGGATGCTAGCCCTGCACCAAAGAGGAACATTAACAGGTGTGCAGCAAAGCGCACTCTTGCAGAGCAGTAAATATATTGTGTTTTTTTCACAATTATTGCCAACATTGAGTGCCAAAGACTAAGGTGATATTGCAACCTATGAATGTGTATTCCAATGTGTACAGCTCCTCCTACAACAGTTTGACAAGCACATAATTCCCAGAGAAAATATTCTCAAAGAAAGCCTTCACACACCAAAACATATTTATTGTGTATTTGGATCAACATAATTTCCATTACTATTACTTTCCTGATACATCTGGGGAACTGGTCAGTGACCTGCCTTTGTTTTCTATTGGAGACATAGGCTCCAAGGAGATTACCCTATCTAATAACAACTGTAAATCAAAGGTGCCATCTCTTAGAAGTTGCCCAGTATCTGACTGAGATGGCATTCCCCAGCCTATGTGTGGTACAAGGCGCTATACAAACCATTAGAAGATGCAGACATAATTTAGCTTGTACAGCATGCTGGGCGAAAACTATTGTATTGTATTTTAGTTGTACTGTAGTTGTCATTTATAAAAGCACCTTTTCACATTTGTATGGCCTCAAGGGCCTTTGTGGTAGGAACGCCATCAGGGACTGAAGTCCAAGTATGGGAACATTCTCAGTAAAGAGCTTAAAACGTGTGTGTGAATTTGGTCAAGATTAGAAATTAAGTGGGCTAGCTAGGCTCCAGTAAGAAACCCAAGAGGTCAGACATGTGGACGGGTGCTGTGGGAGTTCAAGACAGAGCACTAGTGCAAGAGAATCAATGTTTGCCCAGCTAGATTGAACATTGGCATAGGTTGTTGATGTATTCGAATGGCAGAGGTGTTGAGGCAAGTCCAGTGTGAGGTTGAAGCCAGTACGTATCAAGCTAGACCGAATTTGTCATAGTCTTAACTTCATTCTAAAGTGTGTGGAAGGATAGCCGTGCCTGCGGCAGATGTCCACCAAAGTGATGCTTTTATACATACCTTAGGCTCAGGTGGAGCTTATCTTTGATCTCAATGTGTGATATGGTTGTCAGTGTGAAGAAAACAAGCTACCTGTGGTATTCTATATGTTATGAATGATGTCTGTGTGAGTGCAGGGACCTTGCAGAACCCTCTAGTGGATCTTGGAGTGTTGGGGGCACCTGGGGGTTCCCTAACTGACGGTTGGGGACTTGGAGCTGATCAGGGAACCAGGGTGGAAGCTACTGATCTTCTCTCTCCTGCTTTCTGAAATGAACCTGTAACTAAGAGAATAAAGCTTGTTCCTTTTCCACTTACCTGGGTCAGCCTGGTTCCTGCTCCTTGTTATTACTGGCCCAGGGCAGATCCTGCAGGAGGCAGGATACATCATTTGGCGACAAGGATATTTGAGCCCAAAGAAATTGAGTATGGGAGACAAGAAGAAGTGTAGGAGAGGCAATAAAGAAACAAATCCAGCTTTTAAAGGCATTTTCCTGGTGTCCTGGAAATGGAAAAACGCAGCTGATCCCTATCAGGGAGATGGTTGCAGCTACAGACATCGGGCAAGCCATGGTAGCCCATCCATGGGACTGGAGGAAGAGTTGGGCCTTGGAGAGAGCATAGAAGCCGTGTGGCAGGGTGAAATTGCCATTACTGAACAGACCGGAGATCTGAGAGCGCTATTGCGCTTATTTGGAGAGGTTTCTGGGACTTGCAGTCCTCAGAAGGTAGTTTTCCTAAGGTACTAAAAAATCTGCTGCATTTTGGGTATCCGGCAAGAGGCAATTTGGGGACATGGGTGGCGCACGGCCTTGTGTGTCCCATGTGTTCCAGCCAATGCCGTTAGGCTGGAACACACAGGAGGAGCCTTTGCGCCATTGCTGGAGTGAATGGGGCCTCTGGAGCTGTGTAACTATGAAAGGCCACATCAGAGGAAAGGCCTTAAGGACGTGGGCCAGTGTCATGACGTACACGGAAGCAGCTGCGTACGAAATGAAGTAAGTGCAGCAATAAAATGCTTGAAACAGGAAACTTAGTCAAGCGTTAGGTGATAAAGTTTTGGAACTTTGGAGGTGGCATACAATATTAGAACATTTGGAGACAGTAATGAACAGCAACGCAGTTTGGGATGACTAGAAACTGCAGATACTTTCTTGAATGGGGGCAATAATGAACGGCAACAGATTTTGAAACGACTGGAGTGAAGAGCTTGAGAGGGGAGGTATTTGCGGAGGGATAGCTGAAGGTATTTTAGAGCCAGGCCCCAGAAAGCCTTGTGAACAATGTAGAGGGTTTTGAATTTAACCCTTGCATCCACTGGGAGCCAATGGAGAGATTTCAGAGCTAGAGAGATACGGTCCCAGGGCTTGAGGCCAAGGACAAGCCTCGCAGTCCTCTTCTGGATTAGTTGCAGAGGGCTGAGAGTAGAGGCAGGTAGATTTGGAAAGAGGCTGCTACAATAGTCCAACCAAAAGAGAACCAGAGCTTGGGATACCATGAGCTTCTGGGGGAAGGAGAGGAAAGGCAGAGTACCTCTGAGGAGGTGCAGTAGGAAGTTTGACTTTTTAGAGACCTCAGAGATGTGGGCGGAGAAGGGAAGGGTGGAGTCAAAGATGACCCAGAGGTTCCTAGCCTAGCAGGTGGGGGTAGGAGGGTCAAGGGAAGCCAGCCAGAGAGTGAGGGGAAAGGATGATGAAGATGTGCCGATGAGGAGGATCTCCGTCTTGCTGGCATTCAGACAATTATCATTGGCGGCACACCAATCTTGAATGGCTTTTAGGCAATCAGAGATGAGTGAGGGAGAGGAGGTGGCCGAGGGCAGCCTGAAAATGAGTTCAGTGTTTTCAGCATAGCACTGGAAATACATTTGAGCAGATGCAATGCAGTGGGCAAGAGTTGTCAGGTATTGTTGGAAAGCCAGGGGGAGAGGTTAGACCCCTGGGGAACACCACAGGTAGAGAGGAAGATAGATGATAGGAAGGACTCAAGTTGGACCTGGGAGGGTCGATCAGAGAGGAAAAAGGTCAGCCAGGCTAGAGCCTGATCAGTTATACCCATGTTTTCACGGAGACGGTTGAGCAGGATGGTATGGATGACCATGTCGAAGGCAGCAAAGAGATTGAGGAGGATGAGGACAGAGGGAATGTTAGAGTCAAGGTTGGAGAGTAGATCTTCACGATGTTCAGGAGAGCAGTTTCTGTGCTTCTGGCAGCTCTGAAGCCAGACTGGTGGTCATGGAGACAGCCAACAGAATTGGAATGAAGGTTAAGCTGAGCGATGGCCAACTTTTCCAGGAGTTTGCCCATAAAAGGAGTCATGGAAATTGGCCCATAGTTAGCTGGACAAGAAGTATTAGCAGTGGGTTTCTTGAGAAGAGGATGCACAAGGGAATGCTGCAGAGGGGAGTGGAAGGATCCTGAGGCAGAGGAGTGGCTGCACAAGCGAGGGTGTCAATGTAGTCCTTGATGGTTTTAGAAGAACAGGGATGACCTGTTTTGATAAAGCTTTCATAGATTGGACTTGCCTAGCGACCTTGTCAGGGGAGAAAAGAGGAAAGGACGAGAAGGATGGTGGGGGGGTGGCTAAAGGAGGGTCAGGAAGTACAGATGGAGAGGGGAGAGGAGCGGTGGGGGTAGAGAGGGTGGACAGGATGTTCTGGGTTTTTGAAATGAAGTGAGAGGCAAGGGCATTGCAAAGAGCCTTGTAGGCAACAGGAGGGGTAGAGACTGCAATAGGGTAGGCCAGCTCCTTGCAGATTTTAAAGAGTTCAGCCGAGTTGTAGATGCCGCAGAGACACGAGTTGAATGTGGACTCTCTTCTTGGTGAGGACAGAGAGTCAGTATTGCCTTTGTAGCAGACGACAGGCCAGTTTGTCAGAGGATGAACAGGAAACCCTCCATTTCCTCTCAGCCGCCCTACACTTACGTTTAAGTGTAGCTAGGTCAGAGTCATACCAGGAATTGCACTTGGCTTTGGACTTCAAATGGATCCTCGTCACAGGGGCAAGTGTATCAAGAGTATCAGAAATTGAAGAATAGAGACGAAACAGAGCTGTATCAGGATGTGAGACAGCCAGAGTTGGAGGAGGGGGGGGAGTGACGGCAAAAGCCTCAACTGATACACACTTCATGGGCTGGATGTCCGAGAAGGTAGGTGGCCGTGTTGGGATACACTTGGCCTGGGTGAAGAGAGGGAGAGATGAGAGGAGAGGAGGGAGTGATCGCTCCAGGAGAGGGGAGTGGTCAGACGGATGGAGAGGAGGAGGTCAGAGAAGATCATGACATTGAGTGTGTGCACTGCAGAGTGAGTCGGGCCAGAGGGGAGGATGGACAGGGAGAGGGAGTCGCAGAGGTCACGGAAGAGTACAGCGGAGGAACAAGGAGAGTCTTAATGTATATTGCGGTCACTGAGGAGGCGGAGTTGAGTCGTAGAGGCCAGGAGGGAGGATTAGAGGTCCGCCCACTCACATAGAAATGAGGGAATTTGACCAGGAGGCCAGAAGATGGTAGCTACAGTAAGAGAATGGGTAGGTGAGAGAGAAAACCTTCAGACAAGGCATTCAAAAGAGGAGTAGGTCTGAGTGTGAATGATAGAGGCAGGAATCCACTCAGGAAAGATCAGGGCTACCCCCACCAGACCGGGATGATCTGGGTGTGGAGAGGATCTTGTAGCCATCAGGGAGGAGAGTGTCAAAGCTCGTGACAGAGCTGGCCGTGAACCATGTCTAAGTAAGACCAAGGACAGCAAGGTATAGTTCTTCAAGGAGGTGGCAGATGTCAGAGGAGTGTTTGACAGCAGAGCGAGAGTTGAGAGTGGCAATATGAGGAAGGCTGCCAGCCTTAAAGACCTTCCATGGAGGTGTACAGATCAAAGGTACGGTCTGCGGAGGAGAAAGAGCCCTAGGAGGGGCAGAGGAAGAAAAGGAGAGAGAGGGCAAGGCAGCCAAGGGAGGAGAGGAGGGGACAGCAGGAGATGGGAGGAAATTGATGAGGCGAGGGAAGCGCTTATCAAAGAGGAGGAGATTGGCCTGAGGGCCTTCGACCATGACAGCGCCATTTAGGTAGACATTAATAATTAATTAATAATCGAAGGAAGCCATGAGAACTCCCCAGCGAGTGCCACCATTGATGGGAGAGGAGGAGATAGGACAGAGCACAGAGATCATATGAGGAGTCCATAGATCTGGTGAAGGAACGACAAAGAGGATGTCAGTGAGGGTCTGTCTGGTAAAAGCATTGGAATAGGTGTCGTCGATAGGAAGACCAGGCTTAGAGGCCAAGGTATCCTTTTTCAACTTCTTCCTACCAGACTTAGTAAGAATGGAAGGATAGTCAATGGAGAAGCAGTTGGAAAAGATAGGAGAAACGGAAAGCGCCATGGGGGTGGAAGTGAGGAGAGGATGGAGAAACTGGGGTGGCTAAGGCAGGTAGGTGTTGGACAAAAGAGCGTGTTGAGGTCACTGGGCTGGCAAGCTACAGAGACGCATCAGTGAATACAGAGAATTTTGCAATGGGCAGCAAGATTTTACTTATTAGCACAAAGCAAAAACAGCGAGATTTGACTTTTTAGCACAAAGCAGAAACAGCAAGATTTGACTTTTCAATCTTGGATTCAGACGCTACAAAGGGTTTTAGGAAGCACTGCGCATCAGGATGACAACATTGGAGTAACAAGCAGAAAGAACAGTGATAGTCAAAGGTGGTAGGAGTGAGTCCATAAGGAGGGAACTAACACATGGTTCTGGAGGAGGCAAAGTTAAGGCAGTGCGGAATACTTAGATGAGTGAGGTGGCAGCATCATTGTGGTTAAGGTGCAGGGAGTAACCCAATTAGCGTTCCGGAAGCGGACAGGGAGCAGACAGGGGGCGTAGAAGTGGGCCTTTGCTGAGAGGGCTGGCTAAAGCCTGGCAGTCCCTGATTGGAAGGAAGTAAACACTCAGAAACCAATGGGAGTGCTGCACAGGGAGAGGTGGTTCAGCACAGTCTGCCTATACAACAAAGAAAACCAAGGCAGCCATCTTGGAACATCCAAAAAAACAGTCAAATAAGCATGCACAAAAAAATGGCAGCACGATGAAAATGGCAAATAAAACAGTCCTTTCCCCCAAAAATATGCACATTGCATATTTTTTTTTTATTTCAAATTTTGATTTTACAGGTTCAATAATTGCACTGGAGGTGCAGTAATGCACAGAAAGTACACCTACATAATGGAATGGTCATCAGCCAGGCACAAACTCCACATGTGCATGAAAACAACAGATGGCCAGCAGGGTGGAAACAGGACCTCACTCTTAGTGAAAAGCAGATGAAAGATGTAATTCTTAAGATTAATCGTAGAATCGATAATGAGGAAAAGAAGTAAAAAGAGAAGGCTGTAAAATGTAACAGATGTTGTTTGATGGGGCATTATGTTTACATTGTGTAGTAAAGATATTATGACAAAGTTTCAAGTGTGGGCTAGTGAGCAATCAGAGACAATGTTGTAATGTGTATAAGAGAATAGCACAAGCATGAATGTATTGGTTGTTTCAGGATCAGCAGATATCTTTATTTCAGAAAGGGTTTGCTGTAAAATATGTGTATGGGTTTATCTAGCACTTTGAAACCACTCAACATGAACCAAAGAGTCATTAACGGCTTTGCATTGAGAGAAGGCTATTCAGTGGCATATGTCGAGGAGAATATAAAGGAAGATCTTATTCAAGACCTATTTGGTCCTTTGTCGACTGCCCCTCTCCCTCATAGCCAATTTCGCTATTCGCTTCCAACCAACCTTTCCCTTGACAACCTGTAATGGGGGACAGATCTTGGGAAGGAAGTAGAGAGAGCCTCCTTACATCAATCTTACCAGAACATATAATTAAAAATGGCACTTTTGAATACTAGCATATCAATAATCATGCTCAGGACAGCCACAACTTCATTGCACAGAAGGACCTCGATATCATGTGTATCACTGAGACATGGATGAATGAGGCCAGTGGAACCATGATAAACCTGGCTGTCCCAGAAGGGTATTCCTTCTTTGGTAAAAACAGAGAATCAGGCAGGGGATGGAGAAGTAGCGTTTATAACTAAAAATTAACTTCAACTTTTCTCTTCACCATGTCACTGGAAATCACGCAACTTCTGAGCAAATTTAATAGGCCAAACTGTTCCACTCTATTTTTGGGTGATTTAAATCACTGGCGAGGAAATATCCTGGACAGAGAGGCCATCGATCTGGAACAAGCAGTCCTCAACATCGATTATCATGTCATGAATACCGAACTCACAAATGACAAAAATGATATACTAGATTGGGTCACGACCAGAAACCTTGTAGCCCATATTGACCAAACCACTCCATGTTACTGGTCTGGCCACCATGTTATTGACTTATCTTTAGAACATACGACCCTCTTGTCTAAACCGTCTAATGCCATCAAGAATGTCGCGCCATGCAGTACAAACTTCTAAATAGACTTTATTATACTCCGTATAGAACCTCGAGGTTCGCCCGTACTGCGGCGCACTCCTGCCCCCGCTGCGGGGCGACAGAGGCTGATCACCTACACATGTTCTGGTCTTGTAACAAACTGCTTGGATTTTGGGAGGGTATCCTAGAAACACTCTCTGCTATCACTGAAACGGTAATTGACCCGGATCCTCTGGCCGTCCTGTTTGGTGCCTGGAGGACCGATGACACTAGATGTTCAGCTAGATTTCTCAATATTGGTTGTATGATAGCCAAAAAATCCATTCTTCAGAATTGGAAATGTCCCTTCCCTCCGGCCCACCGGAAGTGGCTCCATATGCTTACTTGGTCACGCAATTGTGAGGAGGAATTTATATCCATGCTCCCTGCCACCTCTCGCCCCAAGAACATCTGGATGGAATTCAACTCATACCTTAACAGAAGAAGCACGAGCACCTCCAGCTCTGGCTTATCCCCCACTCCTTCCGTAACCACCCCTACTATATGAACACATACTTGTATAAATCTCATGTGACCAATGCCTGACACTACTGTTACCATTGCACTATGCTTTATGTATTGCTCCACCTTGTAACGTAAGCCCATGCTTGAGGCCTTGCTGTTTGTACCATGTAACCTTCTGCCGCCAAAAATAAAAGTTTAAAAAAAAAAAAAAAAAAAAAGAATGTCACAAGTCAAAACTTCAAAAAGATCCAAACCACTGACATCCAAATGTGTCTAAAATCTATTATGTCATCCACATTTGATTCAGATTTGGCAGTATCCCTAGTAAATTTCTATTCTCTAGCTCTTCAGGAAATGATTGATCGGATCGCCCTGCTCAGAATGAGGTTGACTAGAGTTAACTCTAGGCGTCAAAGTTGGTTTACCCCAGAATTATGTTCCCTTAAAAATGCCAAACGCTCTCTCAAAGCCAAGTGGCTTAAACATCCTACAAATGAGAACAAGGAGCTCTGGAAAGCTCAAGACAAATGCTATAATCTTCAAATAATAGAAACAAAAAATAACTTTTTCAAAACTCAAATTGAAAAAGCATCAAATAAATCTGGAATCCTTTTCAGATTTTCAAATCGCTGGAAAAACCTAAAGCACTCTCCACTCTTCACATACCCACAGCATCAGATTGTGTCAAAGTGCAGGCAGCATTCAAAGCCAAAATTGATAAGGCCAGGGACAAGGTCTCGATTGCTCAAACATCCTTGAAACCAAGTGGAAGCCCACTAAAAGCCGCACAGGATCATTGTGCTTATATTCAATTCTCCCTATTACCGATCTCTGTTGCAGACATGGAGAAAATACTTTCCTCTAAGAAACCGACATCATGTGCAGAAAACCTTCTCCCCCTAAAGTCATCCTTGAACACAGAGCTGATTTTGACCCCTTTGTACACGGATAGTTAACTCCTCATTCTGTGCTAAGCATATCCCCACTTCCATCAAGGCAGTTTATGTGACCCCTGTCCCCAGAAACACCGGCTGTAACCCCAGAGACCCCACAAACTTGAGACCAATCACAAATTACAACTTCCGCTTGAGAGTTCTGGATAAAGTTGCAAATATACAATTACAGTCTTTTGTGGAAGCCAATAATAACTTCATAATGGTAAATCTGGCTTCAGGCCTGCCCACAGTACTGAAACCACACTGGTGGATGCATAATCTCACATACTGGGGATTATGGAGAAAGGCAAGACGGGCCTCTTTTTCCATCTTGACCATGAAGCAGCTTTTGATATGATAATCACCAACGTCTTCTGAGCACACCTAACTCGATAAGAAACTGCTCTCAAGAAGCAGTCAAATGGTTTTAGTCATTTCTTACACACTGAGTATACAGAATACATTGAGGGAATGCTTTCTCACCTCCAACTCCCATCCAATGTGATGTGCCACAAGGAGCCTGCTTATTGCCAGTGTATTTAGCATCTATATCCGACCCCTTTGCTCCCTCTTGTACAACTCAGGCTTATTTTTACCAACTATGCGAATTATGCGCAACTGGTTCTGGAACTCAGTAGTGATTTATCCCACGACTCGTGAAAGCTCCCCACCTATATAATCTGATTGAGTCTTGGATGTCTCAAAATTGGATGTGCCAAAATGGAGGAAAAACCGAGCTTCGGATGTTTGGCTTGCCCCAGGCTAGATCCAACATTAATGTAGAATATGACAGCTCTCTTATTAACAAGGACATCAGGACATCATTCCCATGAAGAGTAAGGTAAAGACCTTAGGTGTAGTCCTAGAATTCTCCCTTAATGCTGATGAATACACCAATCTGATTAGTAGAAATTGCAATCATTACCTTTGATTACTAAGAAATATCAGGCCCCTCCTAATGGAGGTATATTGTGCCATCATCTCCCACGCTACCATACTATCACTGCTGGATTATTGTAACGCCCTGTTACTAGGGGCCAACAGCTCCTGCATCAAAAAATGTCAATGCATGTAGAATGATACCATACGGTTTATCAAGAACATTCCATGGTCAGAACACATATTGCAGCACAGGAAAGATCTCCACTGGCTGCCTGTACAAGATTGTATTAATTTCAAAATGTGCACTCTTGTCCATCGCTGTCTTTATGGATATGCCCCTTCCTACCTGAAATCTACCATCTACTGATTCTGCCCAGCTAGATCGCTGCACTTGTCTCAACTTGTTCAAAATTCTTCTCCTGCATTTAAACTTTCCAGAGGTCTAGGAAGATCCTTTCCAGTTCATGCTGCCCAGCTCTGGAACTCCCTCCCTCCTAAACTGATACTTGAGAAAAACATGTCCACCTTCCGGAAAGCACTAAACACTTAGTTATTCAAATAATAGGTATCCGTAGTTCAACCATTTCTACACTGTACTGACCTGAAATGGCCTGTCTTCCTCTTGTTGTCCTTGTGTATTTGTGCGCCCCAATGCCTGTGGGCTGCCGGTGTATTAGAAATAAACAAATAAATAAATAAAGTGGTGTCCCTGCACTCGGAAGGAATATATAAAGACCATTGGAACTAATATTAGACCCCAGTGGAAACGAACATCTGTTAATACAGGGTTACATAATGTTTAGGTTTTATCTAACGAAATCAGAAAGTTTACAGTGTATTCACACATCGTATGACATGAAGAAGGGTGTGTTTTCAGCAGTAAATCAGACTTGGGGAATGCCTTTAGATTCAAAGAAGAGGAGAAGAGAGAACCAGAGAGGTTAAGAATCAAAGTTGTATTTGTTGGGATTCATCAACAGAATAAGGATGAGCATTAATATGGGGGATGTGAATGGACATTTTTGGGTATAGAGTCTGACATGCTTCATGTAACATACATTTTGAAATTGAAAGTTATTCACTTAACTAGTCCTGTATGACACCTTTCACGATCCCTTATTAAATGCAGAGTAAAACGTGCTAGCCTTAGCTTGAGCACCATTTCACTGAGTAATGTAAAATGTGCTAAGAATGTTGTGAGCTCAAAAGTTGCATACTGCACGTTTGCCAGGAGTCACCTTCGTGTGTACGGTTGTTCGTACTACTTAACAAGTCATTGTTGGGGAAACAAATCCCAAATGCAATCCTGTGATACCAAAAGCCTTTCAGGGCTAGAGAACCTCAAATGCATTCAGTTCCTTTGCCAATTACCTTTCAGAGTTGGCTACGGGAGCTATGGATCCACTGATGTGTGGCAAATATTGAGGATGTACTAGTGTGATAGTGTTAGGCTTCAGAAGTGGGACTTCAGGGAAGACCAATATGAGTATGCGCTGAGTGCAAAAATATAATAGAGTGAGGGCTCACACATGTTTCTATCTATAGCACTGACCTCTGCCACTGACCTCATAGTTGAATGGAAAATTGCATCCAGAGTTAGAGTAAGAGTAAGATTGCAGAAATATGGCCACTCAAATTTGAATGTGGTGACCCACTGTAACAGTGTGGCTGCCGAAGGTTTAAATGGATGAAACCCTGTGATTTGGCACTGATTCTGCACGCATCATCCAAGATTCATGTTTATACAGAGGATCTGCTCTGCACACATTTCTTTTTGGACCTGTTTCTGTGAGTGTCAAATAGCACAAAATAAGCCAAACCAAAGAAGAATCATGAGGAAGCCTTACCAAGCATGCACATCTTCAAAGAATCCCTTCTCACAGTGAAACGCTAAAAGTGTTGCAAACACTTGCTTTCTAGAATAGGCAGAGGAGAACCAGCGCTGGTGCCTTCTTCTATTGTCCTGACAGGATCAGCAATGTCGAGGGCCTTGGCAAAACACTTCCCTGAGAAGCTTGGATTCATTTCCTGTGTTAATAACGGGCCCGTTGTTAGCATCCTGGTCTGCTTGCGGGACCCACTATGGACGCCGGGCTCCCGCACGCAAACTCGTAATGGGGCCGTAAAGGTTTGATGGCTCTGGCACCTTTACCGGCACTGTTAACCCCTTACCGCCAAGGTCGTAATGACCTCCAAAGTCTTCTATTTTCACAACAATAACAGGAATAGTATAAAAGAAGGAAGCTTGCTAAAACAGCAGAGGGAATATTAGTATTGGTCATATCAGGACAGTTGGTTTACCTCCTATAACTAGAAAGTCAACAGAGTAAGAAGCGGCCTTCTGGTTGTAAAAATGATTTTGTGCAATAGATGCTGTTAGAAACCACAGAAAATTCTCTACTGCAGGTTCACAGACACGTTTGGGAACATTAAAACATACATACAATGATTCTAATACACATTTATGCCTGGCATTGATTATTATCAATTGATTATTATCCCTGTTTAACACATATAGACCTACAAACTGATCACACATATCTTGTTCTACATTCTATAGTAAATTGTGTGGATGGGGGCTATAGAAGACAATATTGGCTTTTTAGTTAAGAATGACCTAAATGAACAAGTTACCAATACATATTTAACTGAAAAGGCATACACACAGGGATGGCTGTGATGAATTGAAGTATCGAATGTTTCATCTAAAACGTCAAAAGAAAAATGCACTCATTGTGTTATTCAGCATACGACACTTACAGAAATAAGGAACTAATATAAGAATAGGTTCAATATTCCAAAATTATTAAGCAAATAAAACATAACCTCTAAATCCCTGCATATTTAAAATATTTGTGAAGATGCAGGAGCTGAAGATTATTCTCTTCTACTTTATATTCGAGTATTCTGGTTCTTTGAGGAAAGGTTGTGTGTGAAAAATGGGACTCGTTAATGAGATTAAAGAATTTCAAATGAATCATATTATATTAAAATGCTTCCAAATATTCTCCAGTTAGCTGAGCTTGCTTAAAGGTGGATGTTTCTAAAATCTCAGTGAATTAAAAAATGAGAGCATTGCCAACCAAACAGCGTTCCTCAAACACCTTGACCTGATCAGGGCCCTCAAAAAGAGCTAAGTGTCCTTCCTTAAGGTTGTGCTAATAAATGTTACAATACATTTAAGTGTTCTCTTTGGCAGCTTATGGCATCAACCAAGTGTGTTGTGCAGAGTACGTATAACACATTTGCCCAGCCTTCACTGTGCTAATAAATTGGAAGCAAAATCCCAACACTCATGTTTGTTTGTTATTGCACTCAACCAAATCAGGCTTTAGTGTATGTTCGATCAACGAGCATGACCCAAATACATTTGCCCTTCCTTCAAACTGCACTAATACATTTGACAGAATTGATAAATCAGTGTGTGTGTGTCAGCTGCTGCACACAACCAAGTCATACACAAGTGCATGCTCAATCAACCATCACGCCCCAACGATGTGCACTGTTCCCTCAAAGTGTCCTAAGAAATTTGACAACAAATTCAAGTAATTGTGTGTGTCAGTTTATGCATGCATGCAATGTGTTTGTGTGTGAGCATTCAAATATGCAATGCACCTAAAATACATGTATCCATCTCTCACTGTGCTGATCTTAATGTACTGCACTCCATGAATTCATGCATGTGTGTTTTCTATCACCCAGCAAGCACCAAAAACATGTGCCCTTCCTTCAAAGGGTTCTAATACATTTAAGAAGAAATGCAAGTGATTGTTTGTGTCCGTTTGTGTACTCAACTAATTTTTGTGAGTGTGTGTGTGTGTGCGCGCTGTCTGGCAATCAGAGCACCCAAAGATGTTTGTAATGTGCTAATACTTTTAATGAGAAGTTGAAATGCTGAAGTGTATCAGCTTCAAGTCATGAGTGGGTAAATGTTCAATCAACCAGCACACCAAAAAGAGCTTTTCCTTACCTCAAGTTTTACTAATAGTTTTGACAAGAAATTCAATTGCACATGAGTGACAGCTACTACAGTTAGCCAAGTCATGTGTACACATTCATTCATTCAACGAGTGTATCCTAAAGGCATTTGCCCTCAAGGAAAAAGTTGTATGAGCACGCGTTCAATCAACCAGTGTGCCACAAAAACATTTGACTTGCCCTCAAAATATGTAAATAGATTTGAGAACAAATTAAAATGCTTCTGTGCGCATCAACTACTGGATTCAATTAATTCACACATGGGCACACACTCAATTAACTAGTCTTTCCCAAATAATGTTGTCTTTTCTGCATTATAAGCTAACACATTTGACAAGAAATGCAGGGGCTTTTTGTGTAAGATAAATATTTTTTTCGTTTTTTTTTTAATTAAAATGTTTCAGTTTAAAATAAACTTTTAATTTTGTATTATCAAACATCATACATTTGGGTTATACGTTTCAATCCATTTTCTTTTTCAATTTTGTCCATAATCTTATTCCAAAAATGAAAAATTATATAAATCATCCGTTTCTCAGTCCCTAGCAATATCCAGGCCCATCTTTCCTCCAGGATCAATGTCTTATGTACGATCTCAAAATAGCATCGAAATATGTTTCTCTCTTGGTCGAGAGCAGGACCGGACATAATGGGGGTCATTACGACCCATGCGTTAACCATGGCGCTATTAGCGCCATGGTTGACACCAGTATTTTAACGATTGCGCCATGGTGGATGGCGGAATTACCACCCCATTCCAAGGTTGGCGGGGCGGTAATTCCCCATTCACCATTGGCCCTTCCCCATTCCCATTTTTGCCCCCATAGGGCTCAATGGGAATGGGGAAGGCGGTAATTACGGAACCGCAAATTGCGGTACCGTAATTACATCCAAGCTCCCTTTGCGGGTCCAATCCTTAACGGCTGGTCAAGACCAGCCGTTAAGGTAGGGACCCACAAAGGGACCTCGTAATTAGGAAGTAAGGGGTTAACGGCACCGCAAACTTTTACGGCGCCGTTAACCCCTTACCGCCTGGGTCGTAATGAGGCCCAATAAAATGATAGAAGCTTTCTGTTTCCGCCTGATTTTTGCATATCCGACAAGAGGTTTCTTTGTTTACTTGCTGTTTAGTTCTTACTAATCTTTCCCTTGTGGTTAATATGTTTAACCGAAGTTTCACAAAAAACATTCTTATGTCTTTATCGGGGAATATAAACAAGTACGGTGGCAATTCATTGATGGCTCTGATTTCAGTTTTACTTGTCTGATTTTCTTTAGACCGGGTTACATATTCATTCATGTTTATCCAGTCATTATACATTAATTGTTTCTTGGCATGTTGAGGTCTCATTTGTAGTATTTCCTCTGTTATATCTTCTTTTCTTAGTGCTATTAATATTTGTTGTTTCCATTTTAATAATGCCCTTGCATTTATAGGATTAGGCTTTGACTGAATTTTTTTTAATGCTGGCACTTTTTGTTCCCATGTTATTTTTCGGTAAAGATCACATTTTTTCCAGCATACCACAGAGGTAAGCGATTTAACTGCTATTTCGGCTGTGTAAGATATTGCACTCAACCAACCTGTGCATCAAGAATGTGTTCAATCAAGCCACACGTTGTTGTGTGTGTCAGCAACTAGGCACATCCAAGTCATGACTGTGCAAGCTTTCAATGAACTAGCTTCCCCAAAGACGTTTGCTCTCTCCTCAAAGTAATTCAAATGCATGTGTCTGCCAGGGAGTAGTGAACTCAAGCAATGTGTGAATTAGTGCATCTTCATTTAACCAGTGCACCCTAAAGATACTTGCACATTCATCAAAATATGCTATTACATTTGAACATGAATAGAATTGTACATGTGTGTCATGTACTGCAGTCAACCAAGTTGTGCATGAGCATGCTTTCAATCAACCAGTGCATACCAAAGATATTTACCCTTGCCTCAATACATTTGAACACAAGATCAAGTGCTTGTGTATGACATCTACTGCACATATCCAAGTCTTGCATGAGGTGCTTCAACCAGCATGACCCAACAACCTTTGCTATTCCTTCTTGATGTGCTAATACATTTGGCAAGTTACACTTATATGTGGCAGCTAGCTAATTCCCTCAACAAAGTTGTGCATACAAATGCATTCATTCAACCAGTATGTCACACGTATCTTTGCTTTTCCTCAAAGTGTGCTTATACATTTGACAAGACATTCAAGTCCATATATGTGTCAGCTTCTGGGCACAATCAAATTGTGCATGATTATGACTTCAATCAACCAGAATGCCCCAAAAATGTTTGCAATAATGCAGTGTCCTAATATATTTGACAAGAAATTCAAATGCTTGTGCCAGATATTGAGTGCACCAAAATTCTGAATAAGCACACATTTAATCAATCAGAATTCCTCAAAGAACTTTGCCTTTCCCTCACAGTGTTCAAGTAAGTTTGTGAAGAAGTTCAAGCAGTAAAAGAAGTTGAAGCGGTCATCTGTAAATAGCAACTGACAACAACACCAAGTCATGCATACAAGTGTGTTAAATTAGGTGACACCCAGCTCAAAATGCCCATCCACCCAGACAGATTGTTGTGTCATAAACCCAGTCACGCTTCACCTAATGCTACTGCCCGAATCATCAGCGAGACCGTATGTCTTCCCATGACACCCAAAAGAATGTCCTCCTCCTTTGATGTGTATTAATACATTTTAAAAGGGCTCAGACCATGATTAAAGCCTGCATGAGCATGTGTTCAATCAAGTCACCACAGCAGACCATATACAAGTAAGTTGCCCTACCAAGGCATGCCTAGCCTCCATTTTTTCCAGGAAAAAAGAACATATGTCAACAATAGTTTGAAAAATGCAAAAACAAAATTTGATTCTGTTGAGCAAAATCACTGCTATAGTTCCAAGTAAAATGGCTCATCTGTCGTATATACAGCACATGAAATCACTCTCCTCCATCTCAGAAATATTGTCAGTGACTGCTGAAAATCTCTAGTAACATATTGCAACATAGACCAGTAAATGTGGCTACCCATTCTCAATTCCGTGAATCACTTCACAATCCATTGTGTGTATCCCAAATTTTACAGAAATTCTGGTTATTTGTAATTCAGCCTAATTATGTCGCCCATACTTTCCCAGAAACCACTTACCATTTCTACAAGAGCCGCTGAAAGATTTAAGATATGCTATTTTTGGAACAAATATTACAATTAACTAGCAATGTTTGAGAAAATGTCAAATGTTTAGTAGTAAATGTGTTTCATGTAGTGATAACCAGATTGGTCATTATATGTTGTGAAGCTGTCTTTAGGAGAGAAGGATGTCCAAAATCTGATTTTAGTGATTTTTAGGCATCTTCAAAGCTTGCCCGCTCCTTTCTTTTTTTCATCTGCACCTTTAATCTCAACCCTTCTACCTGCTTTTCAATTGGCTCCACCTTGTTGCAGCTTCTACTCTTATATTCATGGGATTTTTGTCTTCCAACAAGTGACTCTGTACATTCTGTTTTCCATTATATTTGTTGGCTTTCCTTGGAAAGTTCTCTTCTTTTTAAATCCCCCAGTATTATTTATAGTGTCTCAATTGTTCGTCATTTAACTGTTCCCACTCCCCTTTACATAACTTGAGATCTCAATAGCATTTTCCATAGTTTTTTTTTACAGCCCCCTTGTGGTAAATATTGTGTTCACCCTTTCTCTGTATTAGCACCCAAACACTGGAATAAGCTTGTGGTGGTCATTTGCTAAATGTCCCCTCTTTCTCTCTTTCATTCTTTCACTCTTTCCAAACTATCTTGTATCTCTGTCCTCCTCTTGACCACTTTACTTTGATTTTGTAGGTCTGTATTTGTTAATTTCAGTTGACCGCCTTAGTATAGGCACCACTTTGGTGAAAGTGCTATGACAATCAAAATGAATACAATACATACAAATACAGATGATTTTCTTCACTGATTGTATGATGATCCATGTGTTATTTGAGAGTACTCAATTCACAGTCAGCCAGGAATAGGACTGTATATTTGCATTCAAAGAAAACATGTAGGGATACTGTGGTAATGAACTTCTCCCTACTGGCAAAATTCCTTTCAGACTGTGGAATGGTAGCACTCCAGCAGGAGTGGATACAATCCAAGAAGAGTTTGTGGAGAAAACAAGCAATGACATCAGTGAGGCAACAGAAGGTTACAAAATGCTCCATGATTGACGAGTTGGCAATGTTCAGTTTCCAGTTTCTACCCTTATTCATGAATGTGAAAGTATGGAATACGACATTACTCAAAAAATGTATGTTGGATAGAAGAGATAAACAATAAACTTAAAATTGTAATAAGGGCATATAATCTTACACATGAAGCCCAATAATTTAGTATGAGTTCTGACCTTGAACATAGTTAAAGATCATGAATATCCAATGGTGACCATCCAAAATCCCATCCTAATATAGGTTCAGATGCACTTACATTACTAATTGCATTAAATGGGAAATACAATAGTTACACGACTTACAGACATGATAGCCGCACTATAATCACGGCCAAAGATTATTTGCCAAAGGACTATCCACAGAAGCAGGATTTGAAGACAAACACAGAACTCACTAAATAAACTCAAATATGTGTTTCACCCTTCTCTCCCAACAGCTCATCCCTACCATCACTATTCAGCATTGTAAGAACCTCGCTGCATCACCATAGACCCCATAAGCATGCCATCATCCACCACTATGCAAAGACTGATGCTAACCAATGTCCGCTCAGAAATCAATCATGCAGCACACATTGCAGATGTCATCACTGTTCATGACTTGGACAACATATTCATTAGTGAAACCTAGATGACATCTGTCTACACCCATATCCTAGATGTCCTAATACCCAACAGTTAAAGAATTCTATGATGAGAGCGCCCAAATAAGATCAGTGGAGGCCTTGCAATTGTTCACAATCCATCATGGCCATAAACCCAACTGCACGCAACCACCATTGGTTATTTCAAAAACATTTCCTACCACTTCCTTCTGTTCCCAGTTGACACAGTTACAGTTTACCTATCTGGACCACCAAAGTCCAACACCTCCTTTAGCGAAGACTCCACATGACTTGGTCAACCCCATGTCTCTCACCCATGCCAACAACATCTTCCTCAGCAACATCAACATCCCTGGCAACTGGGCAACCAAGTCAATGAAGGAAGATCTCTGCTACCTACTCAACACTCTGAACCTCACACAATGCATGAAACACACAACTCACAGGAAATGTAATAGCCCCAACCTCATCTTCACCTCCCTTCCAACCCCCATAACGGGTATCCAATCAAGCTTGACTGGTCAGACCTGGCAATACCCTTCGACATTAGTCTCATCACAACAATCAAGCAAATCCATCAGAAACCCAGAAAACAATCTGTCAGATAATTCAAAAACTTCCCAATTGTGGCTCTCATAGGACCTCTCCAAACTCCACCTCACATGGGCTGATGTATTTCAGAAAAAACAGGACTGAAACTCGCTTCTCCAAGAACTGAACACCACCCTTACAACAATCATCAACCACTATGCACCAGTGAAACAATGCAACCACAAGCCTATACATGCTGCATGTTGGTACACTGAAGAACTCAAATTCAACAAATAAACAATCTGAAAATAAGAGGTGCCTCGATGATAATCCTGCAGTGCATCCAACCTCTCCCTGCTCATAGAACTCTGTACCACATGCAGACAACTGATCATCACTGCCATGTCCAACTACTACCAAAACAACATAGCTAAGGCCAACAATGAAAGTGGAGTCTTTATCAAAGTCATCAAGCACTATTTTAACCCTCTGCCCAATCCATCCATACCACACTGCATCAGAAAATCTACCACCATCAATTAATTCCTTCTTCTTCAACAAGATCAGCATGATCTGCCAACAAATATACACCAACGCCAAAACTGGCAGCACACTATGCATCCCATTGCATACAACCACAAGTACATTTTTTAATGTATGGGTTTTATAAACATTAACTCCTAGTGCCCTGTGACCACATTCAACTTCTGGTATTGCGGGTAACGTGTTGGTGAAAGAAATCGGAGGACAACTTCCCCAACTCTGTTGTTTGCATAAAATTTGTTTTTCCGCACATTATCAGCGCCACAGGTATAGTCAAAGATTTGTATAAGTATTTTCATTAGGTAATTCAACTCCCACAGAAGAGCCCTTTTTGAGACACATGTTTCGGCACGTCATGTGCCTTTTTCAAATCTGGACAATTTGAGTTACAACATCACACGTAGCTTAAAAATGAACAACAAAACTAATCACCATTTCATATGACCATGCATAATTCAAAACATGTCATGTTTAAGGAAAACAATTCAAAATATTCACATCACAGAGAATAGGGAATGGTGAAAGGGAGGATGGTTAGGGTCACGCAGAAAAAGCCAAATCAGACAATAGAAAAGAGAGAAAAAATCATGTATACATTGGATTAGTAAACATCTTTATATGGCTTTCTCATTTAAACAAAGACATGTTTTTTTTTTAATGAAAAATGTGTCTGTCATTTTTGATTATATACTGTCCATTTCTTCCACTTTTAACATTGCCCCTTTTTTTATTGTGTCCAGACTGTACTCTTATGTTATGTTACCACTAGTTTTGTTACTTGCCACTGTAAGCCTTTATACTCTACCCTTTGTCAGAATAAAAAGTATCAGATGTTAAATGCTCACTTACCATACGTTTTTCTGTTCTTATGAATTCATGTCTTAAATTGCAACAGATCCTCGGGTTCAATCCCACCTGCAAGACATTGTTGTATTTCATTGGGATGCCCCCATATAGTCATACATTCCATATCTCCATCATAAATTCCAAATAATTGAGCATTCTGTCTGCCCTTACATCCTAGAGTATTAAATACAGACTTCCCATCTCCTCGAATGTAAAGAAAAATGTTGGTTAATATTACGTTGCAGCGGTTTCCCCAGCGCATGTGCACCTCTGACTCTAAATTGTACTATGGTATTTAACTTCATATATTCACAAAATTCAGTTTATTCTCGCATCCAATAGGGATAAGCGTAAGTATAAACGCGCCTCAATTTCTTCAATGTGTGTGTCAAGTGCACAGTCTTAGACGAACAGAGTTTCCCTGGCTGTGCCTTTTATCTATAAGGCTCCTTTTTCATACCTTTTTTGACTCAATGCCTATATTATATCTCGTCCAAGTGCCGATCATTCCGCAAATTCAATACTGGTTGTGCTCAGCAGATTCACTCCCACTAGGGCTTAACTTAAAAGTGTCATGTCTCGTCAGTGAGCGTTGGCTGTCCAAATTCCGTGGAGACGCCGGCTTCCAGACCTCTTGTGTACTCTGATTACCATTGTAGCCAGAAGTCCCTCATTCCTTTCTGTTATTCCGCATTTCATGTCGCCATGTTTTGGGAAAGGCTTATCTTGGTGCACATATATCCCGTGGGTTTGAGCCCATACTCATTAAACCCACTGAGTGTTCTCAATGACATCCTATGTACTGAATGGGAAAAGTTACATCCAATTTATAAGTAGGACTAGGTAAAAGACACTGCAAGCTTATGCCACACTAAAACACCCTTCAGAGTGTATTGTGCATATTCTGCCCTGTTCATTCCTCATTGGAATTTCCACTTAGATTAATGACTTTCAGATTTAACCTATTACTTAACTACGATGCATCAACTCCCATTCGCTAATTCAATTTCAACTCCTTTTGAAGTTTTCATGAATATATTCCAGCACCATCATCTCACACCCGTAGTGCATAGGTCATATTTACCCATTTTTGATTCAACATTGCATCTATGACCTTGATTATTCTGAATTTCTATTGCTAACACCATGTTTATGTCTGTGGTGGCCCACATATCCCTTTAATTATGCATTTCTTTAACATTCCATATTTTGGATACACATGAGACATTTGCTAAATACATTCCAAATGGTGGGTCAGACCATTTTCATCACTGAGCAACCATGCCCCATGCTCATTCTTGACCAATATTAGAAAATGTCTCATATATCCAAAAAATGTATCACATTGATAGTACTCCTTCCCTATGTTTGAGATTGCATAAGATAAGATTCTGGAACTGCCAAAACATCACATTTGATGGGCTATACCATATACATTACTGAGCAACCATATATCCTATTCATTACTCCACAACATTGGCATATGTTCATTCATCAGCAATATTATTCACATTGGGAACACTCTCCCCCTTATGGTTGGGATTACAAGGAAGAGAAAACTGTTCAAGTTCTTGAATTGCACATCTACAAAAATGCTGCCATCTCATTGTCTTTGTTTAATCCGCCTTCCAATGTTCTGAATCTGCAAAGTAGTCGTGCTTCCGCTTATGGTTGCCCGATAATGGGCCTCATTCAGACCCTGCCGGTCCTGAAACAAAAGTGCTGGTAAGCATACCGGCACTGTTGTTTCCAGACCGGCATAATACAGGTCTGCCTGCCAGAGCCGCTGAACCCAACAGGTCTGACCCTGACGGGCACAGCGAGCATGGTAGGCAGACCCATCACAGAAGCACTGGCACTGTTAGGAATGGTGCCAGTGCTTCTGTGGCCCGTTCTATGGGAAAGGGGATTAAAGAAATTGCTGGTGTCTGACTTCCCGGCCACTGGACTTGGGTAGCACCGGAAGTCAGGCACCAGTAATTTTTTACGGGTCCGGCAGCAACCCGCCAGTAGCACTGCCACGGTTACTGCCGGACCCATAATGAGCCCCAATATATGCACTTAAATCAACAACCGTATGACCTAGAAACAAATTGTTATGATCATGACAGTAATTTATACAAGGAATCCAAATTCAAATAGTGAAATGCTTGAATCATTTTTTTAAAATTATGAATACCAATAACGTCATGAAAATAATATGGCACATATTAACGTTGCATATATACTGAGGTCTGTCTAGGACGGGGAATCCAAGAAAACAATATTTCATTGATGTGGAATGCTGCAATAATGATATATGGAATGAAATGATTTTGCATTGAACATTTTGCAAGCAGCCAGTGCCCCTCCTTTCCCATAATTGAAAATGTTATCCACCTATAGTACTAATATAAATGGCACCCTCTACTCTCTCTTGACATTCCACAGTAGGTAAAAGGGTTCTGTACCTCTGGTCACTTACTCATTTAGCGAAGGGGAGAGGTACCCATCATTGTGTTAGAACATCATGAAATCATTTTGATTATGTTGTTCTCCTAACCCAAACCTGCAGAATTAGATGAAATTCAAAATAGCTTGCATTCAAATTCTATGGACATATTAACCCTCAGTACCGTATTTAGATGGAGGCATTGATTCCTGTTGCATGAGAATGACATTGATAGGCATGGAACTTTACTCTGGTACCAACACATGTTTTTTATAACGGAGAAAATGAAAACATCGAAATGTGCTTATTGAATATAAAACAATTCATTTTATGTCAATGTCTATTAAGAGGGTTTTTATATACTGGCCGGGAAGCAGTAATTTAGTTGTGTTGTGCAAGAGATTGTGTTTATTATATTTAGTGAGGCACTCACAGGCAGACAACTTTAATTGTGTAAATCGTTTATTGACATTTGTATATCTTAATGTGTTGATTTTCCTTGAATGAAGTAAGGGCATCGCTTTGAGTATCTTTTATATCAATATATTTGGATTTCAATTAAACACACCTCTTATTTATTGTCCCAGAATTGTGGGATGGGGTTGTACACCAGGGAAAGTTAGATCATGGATTGCTGCATAGCGAAAAGATCAATATGTATCTCAACAGAGGTCAATCCATTAAAACGATTTTACTTGTTTAGTTAGCAAACCAATGAGGTTCAATTTCTGGATCATCAACCGTTCTGTGTCTTTGTATTGCATGAATTGGAAAATATTTGCCTTCATATGCCAAACTGGTATGTTTCAATGAATTAGCTCTGTCCGTATATAATCGCTTTGCTCATTAAACAATGTTTTCTCCGTTATCTGACTGTTTAATTATAATATTATCTTGTTCTAAGAAATTTAGAACAATCTTTTCTAAAATTCTGATTTTAATTGTACCTTTTGTCCTTTTTTGTGTGTGATTTTAAATTTCTAAGGTATCTAAACCCTGCTCCTTACCAGCAGGCAGTGTTTCAATCAATACGGATTTCTTTTTCAATTATATATTTATTGGCACTGCTTTATCTATAGTATTCTATTCTAATATTCTATGAATTCCACACTCCTGTTCCTGTTCCTGCCATAGTAATTATTAAATGTTGTTAGTATCTGTCTTGATAAAATATGTTTTTAGATTTATGTGGATTCAAAATTTAAAACAATTGACATATGTTTTCATAAATCTCATGCTTGTTTTTTTTCCTGATATTTCTTCCTCATCTCTTTCCTCATTTTCTTCAACAGATATATCTACTTTTATGATATTGGTCTCTACATCTTTCTAAAAACGTAGCTGTTTCAACTAGTATTAGGCTTAGTCTGCTCTTCTGTATCTCTTTGAGTTCAATAAAAACAGACTTTCCTCTGTTGCTAGTTCTTGATGATTGGTTCCACAACTTCCTTCCATTTCTTAACTCTTTTCTCTGATTCATCAGTCTGAGCTTACTAGTGACAAAGTAACCATATTGGTGTGCTGTCCTTAGAATTAGTTTTGTTCACTGTATGATCACATGTGGGTTGGCATATGAATACTCAATCTTCTTCATAACCCTTTTAATCTATGAAACATATTTGGGATTGTTTTCAATGTTGTATCATTTTGGTAGTCTTTTGATATGTGGTCTAGGGTTTAATAATTGTTTGACACATTTTATGAAACATTTATTTTTTGGAATTTCCTTTTTAAGTTTTGAATTTTTATCCTTTGTTCTATTATATTTTTTCTCTGTATGTATAATTACTGTTGAAATCATGGTGACTGACCTTTGAACATGGTTGTAAATATAAAACTAAAGTGGTGAGGCTGGTTCTTGTAAAACCTTCTTAATTAAAATAATCTGTACATTTCTATGATACTTCACAAACAACAACCTTTAGGATGTTGTAAAAGCCCCCAAAGGTTTAGATGCCTGCAACATAGGAGGTGTAACATTTCACTGACTACTGCTCCTTCCGGTAGAACACCAAAACAATAAGAATACTACACATTATTAGCAGAAGCTGCTACTGAAGTATGCAGAATTCTGAAACAAATGGAAGTGCTGTTAATAGATGAAGTAAGCATGGTTTCCAACCTTGTGTTCATTTTAATTCACCTCAGAATGAAATAAGTACTAAAAATCAACTACAAAGAACTGTTTGGAGGAAAACATGTTATTGTTTTTCAAGGCGCTCATACAGTTAACACCAGTAAAAGGTCGACCTATTTTCAAAACATTAGGACACAAACAATACTGCAACAAAATCGGCAGCTTTGGAAATGTAAATCTATGGCAATATTTTCACTACAGAGAACTAACTCAAAACATATGTCACTCTGCATAGATCATCTATGCTAACATTTTGAAAAAACATTATAACTGGTCTGCTTACTAAGATGCAAAATCCACGTTAAATAGTAGACTAATCCATGAGCCATATGGGAGAAAAACACATCTGCTTCTGATATCATGGAACAATGAACTTAACACAATATAAAATGTATGCGCTTAATGCCAAGTTATGCAAACAGTAGTCAATTCATGAGACAATGTAAAAAAAGAAATGCAACCCATACTGCATATCAACTCTACAGACAAACTAGAAGTGCATGACATGACACTCCATATGTGCCATCAAACAAAAGCACAACTAAATAGCTTTTCAAAAATGGATCTCCAACACAGCTGGATTGGAATATTTATTAACTTTGTGTCTAAATTGGACAGTAATTCTAAAAGGTAACCTTGACGTAGAAGAAGGTTTAGTCAATGGATCAATTGGTTCAATAGTTGGGTTCCAAACATATCCACATGACAGCAACATCCAGTTTGTCAACATCAATTTGACCAAACTTGCAGAAGTTAAAAGAATTGGCCACACAATAGCATGTTTTTTTCTTTTTCAAAGACATATATGTATGTAGAGAATAATTCTCTCTATCTCTTGAGTTTGCTGTCACTATTCACAAATTGCAAGGTCTATCCCTAGATCACGCATGAATTGAGATTGGCAGCACAGTTTTTAAAGACGATATGAGTTACGTTGCACTTCCATGTCTCTGTATACTCAATTGTCTATTCCTAGTTAACTTTAATGCAACAAAGTCAACGCTGACATTCCTTGCATCGTAGAATACCACAGGCTACATGCACTCTACACACCATCTAGATATGTACCCTGTACCTCAAAAAATAACACCTTTAAAATGAAAAATAATACAAACAGAACATATCTCCCAAAAATACAGCTGAAGAAACAGCGATCAACTGTTTCTCCATCAAACAATACAACCACAACATTGTCTACTACAAACTCAACTGCACGCCCATCAGAAGACAAACAGACGAATATCTCTTCTCAAAAAAGATCTGCAGGCCTATCAAAAAATGAAGAGGCACAACTCTCTGGTTCATTTCAATTCAGCAAAACAGCTGAAGTAAATTGCTATGCAAGTGTAACAATCAATCTTTGCTTCAAATTGCCACCAATTAATTGTTCACAACATTTACTTAAAAAGCTTGCACCAATTGTGGTTGCAAATTCTCATTCTTCATAGAAATTCCACAAATAATCCTGACAACACTTAAAGTGTCTCAGTTATAAGGCAAGAATTGGACTACTGTGTAGAAATGGTAAACCATAAACACACAGGAAGATCCACAAGAATTCCTAATGTACTAACTACAAGTACTGGCAACCAAAAACATCCAAATATATGAAATCTTCTAGATTTGATAAACGTGGAAACGTACATGCCCTCTCTGCAATCATATTTCACACAAGCACATCCCTAATGAGTGCTTTGTACATGTAGCCATACCAAATTGTGAATCAATTCCATTTCACCAGCTTCTGCAGAATGCAAATCATGGCATATTATGCCCTTTTTGTAATTCAGACAATTGTTCCAGCATACACATAAATTCACATAGCCAATATGTCATTCTAATGCTGCTAAGGTAAAATGCAAATGGTACAGAAAATAACTGTAAACTCACTAGCTTTATACACAGCCTAGTATCATATGGCAAGAAAACCTTCACAACATCAGGCATACTATACCGCATTGGTGCCACAACCACTTGAGGTCACTATACTGCATATGACAAAAAGAGAAGGGGTTGGTTTGAATGTAACAACACCTCTGTTACTGCAAAACATAGGTTAACAGCAAATCTAGCAAATGCCTACTTAACATTCCTTCAACCCTTACGTACTCGCTAAACTGTAGCACAATAAACAGTTAGAATATGCCAGCAGGTATCTAAGTACATCCATAATACCACAATACTACTTTTAAAAGTCAAGATAGTTAGAATACACCAACAGGTATCTAACTACTTTAAACATTCCCTTAATTACAACACACTTCAAACATACATGCTATCACACTTGCACTCACATAATTATAATAGTATTTATTTTTATCCGTTAATGGATTTTTTCCTCAAGTCCCATGATTATTTATATTTAATGTCAATACAACATTGTAGCACACAGTAATGTACCAAACATAGTACATAGAATGTACTGTTTTTGAGGGTAAAAACAGTCAATGTATATGTAAAATTCTATTCGATTAAAGCTTTTAAACTATCCTGCTTAACACATTATACTGTTTTTCTATCACAGACAAGTTTCACAGAAAAGAACCAGAGATTCAAGCTTTATTACGCTATGCAACTAAGTAACCATACCAAGTATAAACAAATACATATTACAGAAGCATTATCCTCAATTGTACAATTATAAAAATCATATACACTTAAATTAAATCATTCTACCATGTGACAAATACTGTATAATCCCCTACCCTTTACACACCGTCTTTCAGATATCAAATAACACCAAATATGTTTTCCAAATTTTTAGTTCACAGCGCTGTCCGTGGACTATCGCAGTATCCGCAGATTATCACGGCACCTGTACGCCCTCATTTCACTGATAATAACAGCGCCCTATTATCTTTATTCCACCTCAGCACCCTTTCCAGCCCTGCTTTTGACAACCAAATAAACCCAAATGTGTTTTATAAACTTTTTCCAGTGCATCCAACCTGGTGGCCATTCTGAAAAATATGACGCACCTCACGGTTTTCACCATCCAATCAGCGAGCGCGCCTGATGTCCACGGACATCATGCCGGACCCTGATTGGTCTAGGTGGGGTCTGTGGACCAAATAGGGAAGTGAATCTGTGGTCTGGACCCACATATCACCATTTTCTACCTACTTTTAGGACAAAACCGCCACTCCTGCTGCAAATTTGGTGAAAATCTGTGCAGCTGTTTGAGCTGTAGGTGCAAGCAAAATGTTTTTTCCATCGCATCTATGAGGATTTTTTACTTTTGGGACCCCCATATAACTGTGCCCTCTTGACAAAACCTCACCAAGCAATGCAGAATCATTCCAATAGGGCCATGTACCTTTTTTCCAAAGTTTGTTGTTGACTCGTCCAGGGGGTGCGTAGTTATATGCCACCCAAAAGTGTTCATCCTATTGGTTGAGGGTGAGCAACTTAACCATAACTACAAGGCCGCTACTGCAGGCCCTGTAAAATATACATATATTCAGTGAAAAAACATTTTTAAAGGGACATTATGGTTAAGTTGCGCTGATAAAAATCTATCAAATTCAGTGCAAAAACTTTGTTAAAGGGACATTATAGTTACTTTGCACTTTTAAAAACTTATCCATATTATGGTTACAAGTAATATACAAAAAAAAGCAGAAATGTGCCCGTTATGGTAAGCTAAGCAACCATAACTCACTCCACCACTGTGCACTGCTAAGACTAACACCCATGACATCAAAGATGACATCACAAATGTCATTGATGACAAGCCCTGTAAGCAAAGACGTTATGATGAGACTTCAATCCCTTCCTCCCCTGATGACCAGCCTATGCAAACCCCAATTCCCCTGTATATGTTTCCATTTCCGCAAAGCCTTCCCTTTGATAATTCTGTGTATTTGTGTGTGTAAATAAAGCTCTATGTGTAAACTGTTGCTGTGTGTATGTGTTTTCTTTTTTAAAAGCCCCATTAGAAGTCTGCACAGTGCGCGAATGTCCGGACTGTCTGTAATCAAAATGGAGGTGTCCTATGGACACCATGCCTGTCTGCAATGTCCTCAATCAAAATGGAGGTGTCCGTAGGACTCCATGCCTGTCAGCATGTCCACAAAGATGTGACGTACACATGGGCACACGCGCATCACATTCCCTGTGTCCTGTCCGGCATGTCAGCAAAATTGTGGCATACTTTGAATTAGTTCAGGGAGCCCACCCATGTCTGGCGGACACCTAGGCACATGCACATCTTGTCCACTGGGTCCTACGAACAATGTGCATGTCCGGCATGTCCGCAAAGCAGTGATAAACTCTAACGAGTTTGGGGAGCCCACCCATGTCCGGCAGACACCTAGACAAATGTGCATCACACCCATTGGGTCTTAAGAACACTGCGCCTGTTTGGAACTGTCTTCTGCATGTGCGTCACACTTATATTTAGTTCGGGGAGCCCAACCATATCCGTAGGACACCTAGGCGCATGCGCACAATGTATCCCATGCAAAAGGTGTCCTACAGACAGCTGTCCCATTCGTGAACTTTCACAATGTTACCATGTGACCCCAGCTGCACTCAGAGTCTGCCCTTATTCACGATTAGGGTCTGGGCTCCCTAACACCAAAAACATGCTTTTTGGGGTGAACCAAGGTGTTTTACTGTGAGACTTCACACTTGCAGAGGTCCTAGACCATGTCCCTGCCAATGTAGAGGCTTTTTGGAACTTTCTGAGCCCAGCTTGGGGTTCGAAGTGTTCACAAAGTATGCGACTGTCCTCACAGCGCTCCCCAGAACCCCTATAAAAGGCCACACCCCAGTGGTGCTCCTCATTCTGTTTTTGTATTTCCTGGATTTCTGGATTGCTGCCTTACTTCTCCACATTGCTGGATTGCTGCAGTTCTGCTCCACATTGCTTATTCCTGCATTCCTGCATTTCTGAGCTGCTGAGTTGCTTCCTGAATAATGGCATCCACTGCTGTTACATCTGCTGCCTTTGCCGCAGCACCACCCCAACATCATCAGCACCACCGCTGTGATGATGCAGAGGGGAAACAAGAGGAAGAAGAGGATGAGGTAGTAGATGTTCTGACTACCAGCTGCCAACGTGAGTCTTGGGTGTGGAGGCATTTTACCACCGTTGGGGGTAAACAAGGCTCAAGCAGCCAAGGTTCACTAGTTGCAGCAGTTATTGCACCACCTCCATGGGGTGACACCTGAGATCCAACCACAAAGCACCAGTTCAGAGGGTTGTCCCCTATGAACAGTGTAGTAGGTTGAGTTTCACTGCAGCATCCTCGACATCTGTTCCTGTCACCACAAGGGACACTCCTGTGGGGCAGCAGATCACTGACTCAGCCGCTCAAGCCATACACACTGCAGTAGATCCTTATCTTTCAAAGGTCACTGTTTTATGTGTGTACTGTGATGCGGTAATCTGCAGGGGTGAGCAGTTCCAGAGTGGTTTTGTGGCTTCTGTCCGGGACAACGAAGGAAAGTGCCCCCTACATCAATGAAACCCACCGAACATCTTCCTCTCTCCATCTGCCCTTTCTTATCCCTGTGGTTGGTGCCCCTTCCCTACCCACCCTTCACTTCCCTCCCTTGTGTGTTTGTGTTTAAAAAATCACAAAACACAAATATCATCAAAAAAGGTCTCTTTTCAGAGCCACTTGCCACAGTTTAAAAATAGAAGTGCCAATGAAATGGAGCAGGCCACTGCGCAGTCCGCGAAGTCCTCGGACAGCATGGTAGTCTGTGGAATTTGAAAGCATGCAGATGGTGGCAGCATGTAAATCATTGCATTATTTTCCGGGAGAAAGTGGTGGCTCTGAAAAGAGCCTTTTTTTTGTTCTTGGAAATTTTGAAGTGGCCCACACCTACTGCACACATGCGTGCTATGCTTGCAAGAATGGCTGCAAAGCATTTTGGATATTGTGGAAAAAAAAGCTGATTGCCAGCATCAGTAAAATGGAAGCCATCTCTGCGGAAAATGTTGGTGCTACAAAATGTAATGTTTTGATTGTGGAAGGAAGACATACCAACATCTCGCAAAAATGTGTAAACATCCTTGTTGACATTGTGCCTGACTCTACCCATTTGCGGACCAAATAATGTAGAGTGCAGCCACATCTGTCTCTGGGCAATGCGTGAAAAATTTCTTGAGAGTTTGGAAACATATCCATGACTTCCCCAAGTTCCTCCTTCATCGCAAACTGCAGAGAGATTCCAGTACTGTGGCCTAAACTTTTCCCTCCGCAATGAGCACTAATAATGGCTGGCTGATGCTGCATCACCAAAGTGGCACAAAGCGGAAGCAATCCAGCCACTTCATGCCACGCAGTCCATACCAGTGCACATTCACATGAGGGAATCCAAGATATGCAGCTACTCCACAGTGCTCTGCATACACCTGCAACCAAAGAGTCCCCCAAAATCCAGACACTTTGCCTCCTGAAACACACAGGCATATCCACATCCATCTGCACTTCTCTAAGAGAACAGAGCCTCTCCCACCCTCTATCCTTGCACACCACACTCAGGGAACCTTATTGACCAATCCCCTGGCCTCCACAGTCCCATGTCCATGCCTGCCATCCTTAAAAGTCCCAGATTTGGCACGTGTGATCCGTGAACTACTGCAGAGTTTGCAAAGAGACATTTAACCCAGAGTAAGATATTTCCCTTTATTGTGGTGGCTCTGAATAGAGCCTTTTTTATTATATGTATTTTTAGTTTCTACTGACCAAACACCTTTTGTTTTCTATTTTTTAGCGATTTTTTCACTTCTTTTCTTCTTTGCCTTACATCAACCCCTGCAAAGCATCCCTTAGATTGTGAAAAAAAAAAGCATTTCCAAGAATTGACAACAAAACGGCATCTGTGGTAAAATAGTGCACACTAAGGGAGTCAATGTTGTCATTGGAGAAAACAGACATCTCAGCATGTCGCAAAGGTTCCATGTAATAATGTTGCAACAAAAATATCGCCATACAAAAATATTGCCGAAAAATGGTCATTTTTTCTGGCGACATTATTGCATGGAACATGCGGGGGACACCCCTTCCATGCCCATTTATTTATTTATTTATTTTAAAACATTTCTTTTTTTTTGCCCCTATCGCCACATATATGGTCACCCAAATAATATCTATAAAGAAGAAAAGTAAGGTAGTGTTACCTTACTAAAGGCTAGAGCTCTCAGTTGACCCTTGGCAGGGTTGCAATATGTTTTCCTCTGTTGCAATCTCGTATTTGGTTTTCCTTTTTGCTTTTCTCTTGCCCCTTCGTGTTCTCTTCTTCCTTCTCCTAAAAAAGGCACTCTATCTCTGTTAGGTGTCTCTGTTGTACCTGTTGTATTTGAAGTTCCGGAGATAACTTCTTCCCCCTGGTTGGATGTTTCTCTCTCTGTGTCAGTACTAGAGCTAGAAGATTCACTAATGTGATTCTGTTTCGGTTTTCTAACCTGTGGACCATATTTCTCCACCCAAGTATAAACTTCATCCTTTAAATAATCATAAGTATCACGTTTGAATTTTCGGATTTTCTTATCCTCTAGTTCTGACTTATATCCAGATAATTTATTGTTAATATCTTCCAAAATAGAGTCTACCTCTTCTCGGTTCAGTGTCGCCACTAATGCTCTTTCAATTTCTTGAATTTCTTCTCCTACGTTTTTCAAATCTTTAGCTAATTCTTGTATGGTTAGCAGAATAAGGTCCAAGGAACATTTATTCAATATAGCTTCCCATTTCTTTACAAAGGCTTTGTTTTCCTTGCATAAAGTTGGTTGTAGCTGTAACCGTAGACCTCTAGGTATTCTTTGGCTTTTATGGTATCTCCCCAATGTAATTGCATGCAGTTTACGATTAATCTCCTTCTTTATAAGATGTTCCAATTGTTTTATTTGATTAGTTGGATCTTGTCTTTTGTTGCCTGTTACACTGAAACCGCTGTCAGTGATAAGATTCAGAATTTCGTTTGCCTCCTCGCCTGTAAAGCCTAGTGTGTCGGCTCTATTTGTCGTCAAGCTTTCTATGTCAGTAAATGACATTATTTATAATGACAATATTTGTTATGATTTAGAATCTGTGTGCCTCCACCTTGAGTTATGCCTAGACCAAGTTCAAGAAGTACAGAGTTTTGGCGGGCACTACTAAGGTTTTTTGCACAATGTCACTATATTACTTGTTCTGTGATATTTATAGATGTTTTAACCCGAGGCGTACGTACAGCATCGCTCGCGCTGCTCTGCGTCGCCACGCCCACGTTCCCATGGCGATCTTTGATAGCGTCTGAGTTCACGCGCATTACACTTTCGCTTCCAACGCGATCGGTTCTGCGTGCGAGCTCTACACACAAAGGTAAGATACCCTGTAGTATAGAAATATTAGTTATGTGTAAATGTATAGATAGAAGTTTTCAGACTGTCTTACTATTAATCAACAGGAGTGTTGGAGACAACTATTGAGAATACTGACACGAGAGGACAACGAATCTAAAGCAGGTATAGACTGCCGCAATTTGGGAATAGTTAAACACTGGAAACGTATAGGTGTTTAATAATATTGAGATACTTTTTGTTTATTTTTTTCCCTTATTCACTTACACGGATCCACCTGGGGGTACGTGCTTTATCTGTTTTTGAATTATCCTTGAATCATTGATATATGTTTTGTGTTGAAATGCTATATGGTTTTATGAAAAAGTAGTTGGTGGTATATCCACTTAAGCATGGCCCTGACGAAGGTTGTAGACCGAAATGCATTGGCATATGTGCTTATTGATAGAACAACTTATGCTTTTCGAAGTTGCCTCACTGTAAGAAAATGCAACTGGTGATACTAAACTAAGGAATGTGAATAAAACATTTCTCGTTGAAGAATTTTACTACAACTATTTGATATCTTGGAATTAACATATAATACTGGATTGTATATTTAGAAAAATATTGCAACCCTGCCAAGGGTCAACTGAGAGCTCTAGCCTTTAGTAAGGTAACACTACCTTACTTTTCTTCTTTATTGTCTATCGAGATCCGTATGCCATAGGATCTTCTTCAGACTGGAAGCTCCAGGTTAAAACATCTATAAATATCACAGAACAAGTAATATATTGACATTGTGAAAAAAACCTTAGTAGTGCCCGCAGAAACTCTGTACACCCAAATAATATCACCACGACATTTTCCCGGCGATATTATTTACGGCGACCATATATGTGGCGATATTAATACCTGATATCGTCGCAAAACTAGACCCATGCCTCTATTAACATGGCACCTTCCAACATTTTGCTGGGGATTGAAGACATTGGGGTTGTTCCATTGTGCTCTTGGTAGTATTTCAGAAAAACACCTTTGCAGTAGGGAAAAGCAGCATTAGTTCTTCTCCCAACAACTTCAGTACAAGAACCAAACTTGGAGCACTAATGTAGCCAAAATGCTCACATCCACAGTGTACCACCAAAACATCAGGACTACCAAAAGTAGCCATGTTTCTGCAAAGAGCAAGCACTGATATGATATGATATGGCATTTATAACGCGCCTATACACAAGTGTTTCAAGGCGCGACGAGGCAAGGGAGGAGAAAGAGATGGAAGACAGGCAGTGATCCTACTAAGCCAGGTGACATTGAGATCATGCAAGTGCAGGGGAGGAGGGAAGGGGAAAAAAGTGTGGGGGGAAGGGGCAGTGCAGTACATAGGATAACAGTTAAATAAATAGAGACCATGAATAAAAGTGCAGCCAGCTGGTGGCAAGTGCAAGGGTAAGTGCAGACATCAGGGGTCAAGTGCTAGTAGGGGCTGGAGGGATACAGAAACAGTCCTAGAGTGCAAGAGTTGCCAGGGGGCAGTGCAGGTGTGCAACTGGTGGGGAGGGGATCTGGGCCCAAGATCAGAGGGTAGCTAGGTGACCAGTGCAGTTTCAGATTCAGCCAGGAGATCAGCATGGGAGAGGAGGAGAGAAATCAGAAGCAAAGAGGAAGGTCTTGAGGTACTTCCCGGAACCAGAGACGGTTCTCCTCAAGTTTCAGAGAGGCGGGGAGGCTGTTCCAGAGGGCGTCCCCAGCAGAAGAAGAGATCTACCACCAACTGGCTGCTTGGAGAAGTGACAGACCCTGAGGGAGTTGGTGGTGGATGAGCGAATAGCTTGAGAAGGAAGATATTTAGGAAGAGAGAGTTAGAGGTATTGGGGTCTCTGGCCCCAGAAGGCTTTGTGGACAATGCGGAGTGTTTTGAACTTAATACTCGCTGCCACTGGGAGCCAGTGCAGAGATTTCAGACCTGTTTTGGATGAGTTGCAGAGTAGAGACAGGCAGATTTAAAAAGAAGATGTTGCAGTAGTCCACCCTAGAGAGAACCAGAGCTCTCGAGACAGTGAGTTCTGGGGGAAGGAGAGGAAAGGAAGAATACCTCTGAGGAGGTTCAGCTGGTAGTGTGACTTCGGAGATGTGCGGAGAGAAGGAAAGTGTGGAGTTGAAATTGACCCAAAGGTTTTTAGCCTTAAAGGAGGGAGGAGGAGGAGGGCCAAGAGAGGATGACAAGAGAGTGGAAGGAAAGGAGGGAGCAGGTGTGCCAATGAGGAGAACCTTGGTCTTACTGTCATTAAGGCAAATATCATTGGCGCACGCCACTCCTGAATGGTGGACAGACAGTCAGAGATGAGAGAAGGGGAGGATGTATCAGAACGGATCCTGAAAATTACTTGAGTGTCATTTGCATAGCACTGAAAGTTGGGGTAGAGTGTGGCAATGCGATGGGCAAGATGTGCCAGGTATTGGTTGAACAACCAGGGAGAGAGTTTAGGTGACTGGGGAACACCACAGGTAGAGATAGAGATAGAGCAGAGGAAGGACCGAAGATTGACCTCGGAGTGTCGATCGGAGAGGAAGGAGGTCAGCCAAGCCAGGCCCTTACCAGTGATACAACTGTTATTGCGGAGACTGTTGAGCAGGATGGCATGGTGTTAGGCAGAATTGCATGCAGTACCCTTTGGTAACACCACACACAATTAGGACTACAGGTCTAAGCAAAAACCAACCTTTGTTATAAGTCTGTACCAAATACTTTTGGTAGCGAGCTGAGCAGCCAGGCTTATCTCAAGAGGGAATGTGAGCAGTAAAGGATGTTACACGGAAGTATCACAATTACAGTGATTCAAGTAGACACTTACACTGAAGGTTTCTTGGTAAAAATTACTTAAACATTTATTTACCTAGGTATTTAGTAAACATTCACTAGTAGAAATCAACTCAATATTAAACACCAATATACTACAGCACAAAACTCTTAGTTGTAGGGACAATTGGAGCTCCCATGAAAAAAGAGCCAAATGCCACTTCACTTATTTTAAATATGAATAAAAAGGCAGAAGTTTCTACAATGGGTTAGAAAACACTTATTTTAGATAATGCAAAGGTTTAATGTACCAGGAGGGTCAGTTCAATTCAATAGGCCAGGCCAAAGTCAATAGTCTAGTGTTCTTGGGTAGGACGCAACACTTCTGGTACTGATAGAGAAGTCTTTGTAAAAGTTTCTAGAAGTAGTTTAGACGAAAGTAAATGATATGTTGGGTCACAAGCTGATTAGGCCTGCAATTTGGGAAAGTTTTACAAACTTTCGCCGCAAGAGTTTGGCTCTCTCAACTGGATGGCACAGTACCGTAAAGTGAAGCAAAAAGATGTAGCTGAAGAGGCTAGTTCCTGGCAGTTTCTGCAGATCTCTCTGTTCCTGAGCCACAGTCTTGGGGATAAGAGGGCGGATGTTGTGGATTCCTGCACTGCGCAGGATTGTCGTCGGAGCAAACAAAATGGAGTCACTTGGGTTCAGTATCCGTTGCTTCAATACACAAACTTGTTTACCTCTCCCTGACTAAACCTTAACCAGCATTGAGAATTGTATCCAGGTGTCTTCTGAGCTGATTGGTCCCACCAACTCAAAGGAAGAAGCCGTCCTTGAAGGAGCTTCTCTGTCAAATGGAGATCTGGCGATTCGGAGGTGCAGCAGGGCTTCACCGGGCAAACCAACGGTCAAGTGATTGCAGCAGCCGTATTCTTCCAGCTCGTCTTTGGTTCTTTCATTCCAGTGGTCGACTCTGCCTTCCAGTCCTGGAGACTTGCCTTTTAAACAGTTTTCTCCCATTCATTCCAGCCTAGCTGTCACTCACCCATAAGGGTGGCTGTCCTTACCAGACAGTCAGCCAGCCAATCACACCAGAGTGCATTTGGGTCTCCTAGGAGCCCAAGCACAGGGAGTTTTGGGCACCTCCCTCACTTCCTGCCCACCCCAGACACTCCGAAGCCATGGGAGGACTTCAGTCCTGAAGCCCGCCAAAGGATCACGAACAAAGGGATCTAACCTGGTTTTGTCCACACAGTTAAACACCAGAAGGACCTTTTTCACAAAGAAACAGCGAAAAAAGATGACCGGAGTCTGTTTTTACAGAGGGGTCTTGGGCACCATATGGAAAAACATGGGGGCCCCGATTTTTAGCTACCGGTGTTCGCGGTCGGAAAAATCATGGTAGTTTGTTATAAAACCACTGCCATCAGCCATTTCATTAGTAAAGGGTAGCTTATGACAGCTACAAGAGTGTTTAGACATAGGGGATACTAAGTAACCCCTAAACGTACTCTATAGGAAGATAGTGTGTGCTGGGTCTATGAATTTAAAAAGACTAATAAAGTCAATTTAACTTTAAATTCTCGGGGGAACAGTAGTTCATCCCAGAGAAGGTATTTAAACCTTGGGAAGTCCAAAGACACCCCTGTGCCACTGCCCTAAAGGTGTCGTGTGACACAACACTAAAATGATGATGTCTATGGAGTTATCTTAAATTCCATAACCAAAGAACACAAGAGTAAATCAAACATCAAAATACATGAGCGGTTGGGAAATAAAGGCTCACACTCTCACCAGGGGAAAAACCAAGTCCTCGAAATCCAGCAAAATCCAGCAAAGTTGCTGGAGGTCTCTAAGGTGAAGGGAAGAAGCACATTTCTGAGAATTCTCCCTAGCACATGGTTGACCGTGTCAAAGGCAGAAGAGAGATCAAGTAAGATGAGGACACAGAGAGTGTGGGAATCAAGGTAGGAGAGGTTTTCACTGATGTTCAGGAGAGCAGTTCCCATGCTTCTGGCAGCTCTGAAGTCAGACTGATGGTTATGGAGACAACAACAGATTCGGTGTGAAGATTAAGCTCGGAGATGGCCTGCTTTTTCAGGAGTTCCAAGGGAAGGAGTGATGGAGATTGGCTGATATTTAGCCGGGCAGGAGGGGTCAGCAGAGGGTTTCTTAAGAGGAAGGTGCACAAGGGAGTGCTTCAGGGAGCAAGGGAAGACTACAGTGGCGAAGGCATGGTTGCAGAAATCAGCCAAAGCAGGAGCCAGGGTGTCAATGTGGTCCTTGATGTTTTGGAGGTACAGGGGTGAACCTGTTTTGACAAGACATTCATAGATCAGATTTGTCTAGAAACCTTGTCTTTGGAGCAGGTGGCAGGCCAGTTCGTCAGGAAGCACACCATTTCCTCTCTGCCATCTTGCACTTACATTTAAGGGTGACGAAGAGTTGCACTTGGCTTTGGGTTTCAAGCGGATCCTCATGACAGGGGTGAGAACATCGAGAGAATCAGATATAGCAGAGTGGAGCATGGAAAGGGCTGTGTCAGGGTGTGAGTCAGCAGGGGGTCAGGGGGGGAGAAAGTGATGGGTCGGATAACCGAGAATGTAGGTGGCATTGCTGGAGGTGGCTTGGCCTGAGGGGTAGAGAGGGTGATATGGGAAGTAAGGAGAAAGTGATCGCTCCAGGAGAGAGGAGTGGTGAGAGGGTTTCGGAAAGGGAAGGTCTGAAGATATCAGAACATCTAGAGTCTGTCCTGCAGAGTGAGTCGGGCCAGAGGGGAGAATATAGAGAGAGAGGGAGTCACAGAGTTCATGAAAGAGTCCAGTGGAAGGACAGGAAGCATCCAGGTGGATGTTGAAGTCTCCCAGAAGGAGGAGTTGAGTGGTTGAGACCAGGAGGGAAAAGGAGAGGTCCGCCCCCTCAGAGAGGAAGGAGGAGATCTGACCAGGTGGCTGATAGATGGTAGCCACAGTAAGGGAATGGCCAGGAGTGAGAGAGAGCCTGCAGACGAGGCATTCGAAAGAGGAGTAGGCCTGCGTAGGAATGACTGGGAGAGGAATCCACTCAGGGAATATCAGGGCTACACCCCCTCCGGAATGGTTGGATCTGGGCGCAGAGAGGTTCTGTAGCTATCGGGGAGGAGAGTATCCAAGCCTGTGACAGAGCTGATCGGGAACCATGTCTTGGGGAGACCGAGGACATCGATGTCAAGTTCCTTCAGGAGGCAGCGGATGTCAGAGGAGTGTTTGACAGCAAAAGAAGAGTTTATAGTGGCAATAAGGACAAGGTTGCCGTCCTTGAAAGACTTCCGGGGAGGGGTACAAATCAGAGGTATGCCCTGTGGAGGTGTAGAAGAAGCCCGAGGAGGGGCAGAAGTGGAAGGAGGCGAGGGCAAGTTAGCCAAGGAGGAAACAGCAGTGGTAGGCAAGGAAGCCATGGAGGGAGGAGAGGGGACAGTAGGAGAAGAGAGGAAATTGATGCCATGCTGAAAGCATCTATCAAAGAAGAGAAGGTTGGCTTGAGGGCCTTGGACCAGGTGGTACCATTCTGGTAAATATTAATGTTGACCTTTGAGGAGTGGAAGGATTCCAGGAGGGCCTCTCACCAGCTGTTAGGCAGAATCCCGTGCAGTTCCCTCAGGGACCACTACCCAGGATTAGGACTACAGGTTAGAGCAATACATCCCCTTTGGTATCAGTCTGTACCACAAAGATGTAGTTGGTAACTGTGGCTAAGCAGTCAGACTTATCTCAAGAGGGAGATGAGCAGTATTCTGGGTTTGCACAATAGGTGTCACAGTACTATGGAACAAGGAAACACTGACCAAAGCTTTGTATGAAAAAGGGAATATATATTTATTTTATACACATCTAGTTCAACAAATGAATCACAGTTGAGAAAGTAAGTTAAAATGTAGTCAAGGAAAAGTATATACAACTCCCTATTCAATTGTAGACAAATTTGCGAAAGAGTGAAAACTGAGCAAAACGGCAGAGTGAAAACCAACTACAAATGGCACTCTATCAATTTAACGAAAGGAAGGGAAAGCACAAGTTAAACCGAAATATCTTCAGGCACCCCCTAGCAACATTTCCCTGAAGTTTTTTGAACAAGTAATGCACAGTAACACATTAGCATAAAGATAAGTGAATGAAAACTGAGCAAAATGGCACTCCACAAGTTAAAACAGTAGGAAGGAAGAGGGGTTTAGAAGATTCAGGTACATCAACACATTTCTCATTGAAAATCAATCTAGTGAGATTAGATCTAACAAATCAGCCAGCATCAATAGGCCTGAGCCAGGGTTAGTGGTACAGGACCAAGAGCTTAGGAGCAAAAATGTTCTTGTAGCTGCAGTGAAGTCTTTGGTAGATGAATATTGAAAAGGTAGATGTGAGGCGAAAGACAATGTTAAGAGAGAGGGCGGCCAACCCAACAAGTAGATAAAGGATTTCAAACAACTTTAGGGCTACCACGGAGAAAGGGAGGCCTGGCGGAACAATGTTCCTTAAACGTGAAGAAGTGGCTACTGCGGTGGCGGTTGTTCCTGGTAGTTCCTGCAGGTCGAGGGGTCCAACAGAGGAAGAGAGGCTCTCGTCGTGGAGGAAGGATCGAGCGGCTGCACTACCCAGGGATGAAACCAGCTGCAGTGCTGCCAAACAAAGTTTACAAGGTACACTCCTTTTAATCGCAGTCTGGGTCGATAGCTGCCTGGCTATCTGGTTTCCAAGTGCTGGGCACTGTCGATTTGACCAAGGCAGGTTCGGGGAAGCGATAAGTGAACTGGTTGGTCCCACCAGCTCAAGGGAACAAAGCTCTTTTGCTGAAGATCGCCTCTCGTCGTGTGGAAGAAAAGTGGTGAGACGATCCGGCAGGGCTTCACCAGTGGTGTAGATGCTGAAGATGTCTGTGGCTTCTCTCCCCTTCGGTTCTGTAGTTCCAGCGGCGACATCTTGCTCTTCCAGTCCTCAGGACCCTGCTTTTATGCAGAAAGAGACCCATTCATACAGCATAGCTGTCATTCACACAATAGAGTGGTCTTCTTGGTAGGAGACCCTCCAGCCTTTCAGGTTAGAGTGCGACCTGAGTTGCTGTGGCAACTCTGTCCAGGGCTTCTATTCCCCCTCCCAAACAACAGACCCACCCCAGACTCAAAGGCGCCGAAAGGAGGGCTTCTTGGTAGAAGCCCATCAAAAGAGCGAACCAAGGATCCCCGAACTGGGTTAGGATTTTAGAGTAAGACACGAGAAAGAATTTATATTAAAGTTCTGGCAAATCAAACCTACCAGAGTAAAGTTAATAATAAAATAAACTGGCTGTATGTTAGAGGCTGTCAGTAAAAGTGTTAGCCTCGAACAATGGGAAAATCCATAGGGAAATATTTGCGGTCGAATATTTATGGTAGTAACCACTGAAAGCAAAGGATAATAGGTTTCCTTCCCCTACCTTAAGACCCTGAGTCACACCAGGTAAATCCAAGGTAATCTCATGTAATTTTAAGATTATTCATACCACAGGTAATTTACAAAACTATTTTCTTTTTATTGTTCAGACAACACATGCCTTAAATAAAAAAGGCATTCAAGCGCCTAGATCTATAAAAACAAACTGTGCTGGTCACTTACAATCTAACTGGTGCAAACCCACCAGACCTTTCGGGATGCCAGATTACATGGAGAAAGGTAACGGGTAACACAGTGTGTAATACTGCAAGCATGGACACATATAATTTCAGGGAAGAGTCAAATATATTGGAGTCTCCCAACTGTAATGTATGCCTCAAAGGTTTTTTGACCAGAGCGGGTGATCTAGTTCTGTGTTTTATTTATTAACCACTCTGTTCTAATTTACCTAATTTACCTTGATACACGCCAGCTGCCCTTTTGCAATTTACTGAAAGTGAGAGATAGGAATCAAGAAAGTATGAGACAGAAAGGCAGAAACATATGTCGACTTGCGAATAGGAACTTTTTCACTTTCTTGAAAAAACCTTTGAGGTTCACCCTTACTCATTGCACCTTGGCAGGTCCACTCTCTGCATTGTCATCAGACCACCAGTATGGTAATACCCACTGGTTTTATAAATACATTGTAATGTCCATACTTCTTCAAGCACACTACACTGTCATACACACTGAAGCAAACTTCTCCCACAGGAACATACAGACATACCAGTGCAACTTCCCCAATCAAAAGTAACAGCCTTTTGGCAATCACACTCCTCTATGTATGCCTGCCCTCATATTCAGACAATCATGCACAGTACACACAAATACATTGCACAACTTCCAAACCCACACTTTCCTTTTTTCTCCAACAGACACAAGAAAATACCTACCAAAAACTCCATAGAAAACAATGCAGAAATAGAGCAAATAAAACTCAAACCATGCAAAATAGCCATCCTCCTCTAGCAAACTTTGTATGAAAAGTGCAAACAAAATAGTTAATAAAGTCACGAAAAGTGTGAATTCTCTTCCAAAATGTAAAACTAAAAGTAAATGTATTAAGAAGAATGCAACTACCAACAGTAATGCTAACACTACATCTACCAATGTTAACTCTGCCACAAGTAAGCATGCTTGATCTCTCCTCTGCCTTGGACACAGTCAACCAAGCCAACCTGCTCAACCGTCTCTGTGATAACCTGGGTATCAACGGTCAGGCCCTGGCATGGCTGGCTTCTTTCCTCTCTGATCGACCCTCCCAGCTCCACTTGGGTCCTTCCTCTCCTCTATCTCTATCGCTACCTGTGATGTTCCCCAGTGGTCTAACCTTTCTCCCTGGCTGTTCAACCATTACCTGGCACTTCTTGCCCACCGCATTGCCGCTCGCTGCCCTAACTTCCAGTGCTACATGGATGACACTCAGCTCATTTTCAGACTACCCTCAGCCACCTCTTCTGCTTCACTCATCTCTGACTGTCTGTCTGCTATCCAGGAGTGGTGTGCCACCAATGATTTCTGCCTTAATGCCAGTAAGACTGAGATTCTCCTCATCGGCACCCCTGCTCCTCCGTTTCCTGTCACTCTCTGGCTGGCCTCTCTTGGCCCTCTTCCTGCTCCTACGTGCAAGGCTAAAAACCTTGGGGTCATCTTTGACTCCACACCTCTCCTTCTCTCCTCACATCTCTGACATCTCTAAGAAGTCACACTACCAGCTGCACCCCCTCAGAGGTATTCTTCCATTCCTCTCCTTCCCCCAGAAGCTCACTGTCTCCAGAGCTCTGGTTCTCTCTAGGCTGGACTATTGCAACAGTCTCTTTCTAAATATGCCCGCTTCTACTCTCCGCCCTCTGCAACTCATCCAGAACAGGACTGTGAGACTTGTCCTTGGCCTCAAGCCCAGGGATCGTATCTCTCCAGGAATTAAATCTCTGCACTGGCTCCCAGTGGCTGTGAGGATTAAGTTCAAAACCCTCTGCATTGTCCACATGGCCTTCTGAGACCTGGGTCCTCAATACATTCAACTCTCTCTTCCTAAATATCTTCCTTCTCGAGTACTTCGCTCATCCGCCTCCAACTCCCTCAGGGTCAATCGCTTCTCCACGCAACGAGTTGGTGATAGATCTCCCTCTTTGGCTGGGGCCTGCCTCTGGAACAGCCTCTCAGCCTCCCTTAAACTTGAGGAGAACCATCTCCGTTTCTGCAAGCACCTTAAAACCTTCCTCTTTGCTTCTGCTTTCTCTCCCCCTCTCCCCTGCTGAATTACTGGCTTAAACTGAAACTGCATTGTTCGTGGCGACCCTTCTGATCTCGGGCCCAGGCCCCGCCAGTTGCAAACCTTCACTGCCTCACTGGCAACCCCGCACCTGGTAACTGTTTTCTGTATCCCCACAGTCCCCTACCTGCACTTATCTGCCAGTAAGATAGCTCAGCGAGTTGAGCGCTCGCTGCTGCGATCTGAGCGTGAGGTTTGAATCCCGGCAAGGCAAACTCAGCCTTTCATCCTTCCGAAGTCGATAAATGAGTATGAATTTCAGTTGGGTGATATTGTATGTAAATATGTGTTCTGCAAAGCGCTTTGGGTTAAGGCTCTATATAAATAACACATCATTATCATTATCTCTGCACTTACATTGCACTTGCCACCACCTGGTCGTATGTTTATGTATCTTATTTATTCTATTATCCCATGTACTGTACTTTCCCCACCCCCATCCCCCTGCAATTTTCCTGCCCCCTTGCCCCCTGTACTTTTCCCACCCCCCGCACTTTTCCCCTTCCTCCTTCCCATGTACTTATGCGATCTGAATGACACCTGGCCTAGTAAGATTGTTGTCTGTCTTCCCTCTATTCCCCATCCCTTGCCTCGTTGCGCCTCAAAACACTTGTGTATAGGCACGTTATAAATGCCATATCATATAATTCCAAAAAAATTCATTTTAGATGTTTTTTTTACACCATAGAATCCTTCAGAACATTATAAAATCAGGGGAGAAATCACACTCAAACCTTAAAACGTACAACAGAAAATTGATCCTGGAAGCTCTCATAGACAGTGCAATGCTCCTCAAAAGGATATAGTTTATATTAATTTTAAACAGAATGAAACCACTAACAAAATTAAATAGTAAACTACAAAAAGTATTTCACAACATACGCAGTATCATTATAGATAAACTTCTATGCAGGTGAGTGGAGTCACACAACCAGCACAGTGTCATATTTCAATGAAGATGCATACAAACAAGAGCAAACAAACCTAATTGCCATGCATAGCAGTGGCCGAGGGTATGAAAAGGTAGACAGTACCATTATGGCAGAAGAAAATCTGATTGCAAGAATATCCCCAAGAAACTTACAATCAACTCTCCATTCCACCAAAACAATCCGTCCCATCTACAAATAGCCATGCACCTCAATGTGTAACGTATGAAAACAATCCTTCACATCTTTGTGGCAGTTCCTCAATCAGTATCTGAAAGCCAGAGACAAATTAAAAATGTAAATATTACAAACCATGGACTCATGTCCAGTGCACAAATACACATGCAAATATTTCCCCCTGCTTGTACAATATTTTTTATGACTTCTTTTGTCAAAATCATTAGGGGTTACGTTGGATGAGAGTTTTACCATGAAGGCTCATGTAGGGAGCTTGGTCTCAGCTGCCGCGTATTACATCAAACTCTTTTCCTACCTGCGTCCTCTTATATCGCAGGCTCATGCTGAGACTCTACCAAGAGCCATTGTGGGTTCTAAATTGGATTATTGCTGTAGTCTTATGGCTGGTCTGAATAAAGCAGAAGTCAATAGACTTCAAGTTATACAAAATGGTGCTGTGAGGGTCATCATGGACTTGTCCATATGTGATCATGTCGCAGAGGCTAGAAGAGCCCTGCACTGGCTGCCAGTGGAGGTACAAGTACGAATTTGCCTGCTCGTGATTACTTTCAAGTGCACCCTGGGTCTTATGCCATGTTATCTGAAGGAACTTATTGTGAAAAAGGCCTCCAGGAGAACCTGCAGATCCAATAATCTAAATATATGAGTGATCCCCTATGCAGATCCAGGAATACAGAAAAGGGGTCTTTCGCAGTGGCTGCCCCCATGGCCTGGAATGATCTCCTGTCCGATCTTAGATTTCAGAACTAGCTAGAGCCATTAAAAAAAATGAAAACCTGCTTGTTTGCCTAATTATGCTCCTGCTTTCTTCTTTAGAATTCCTCCTTTGCGTTTTTAGTATAAAACCCAAATAACTCCTGGAAGAAATAGTCCATATCCAAAGCAGATATTTTGGAATTGAAGAGCACTTCCAAAATCCAGTAACTTTAGAAGATAGTAGCGACAACCTTCTATTACACACATACAAAAAAGAAATAGCAAAGTGTAAAAGCACATCTACTGAAGTACCAAACCAAGTATGTGTGTGTTGTCGCAGAAAGGTTTATACAAAGAGCCCTCATACTTTGCACATACTGCACTAGAAAACTTGATAATAACCAAATGCCTTCACGGGCTATCACTAATAATTTGGATATATCCTCACTTCCAGAACCACTCCAACAGCTTAATTTTTATGAGAGCATTGTAATCCAATCAATGCACCCATTTCAAGCAATAATACCTCTTTAACCGAGAACAGCCAAGTTGCCTCCTTCTGAATTACTGAAAGGCATTTGTGGCAAAGTAATTTATTTGCCAAGAAAATGTAGACACTCTGGGAGTGACATGTCCAATTGATCAATCTTTGATTATCCTAGTGAATTATGTGCCTACAAAATACAATCCACAGGGTATAAAAAGGAGGTACAGATCAACATATTTCTATTGAATCTCCCGTATTCCTCTTCTGTTCTGTATCACCCCTATCCCCGGAAGACCTATAGTGTCAGGCATAGGCTCCATTTTGGAACCACTGTCAGAGTTTGTGACTACTTCCTGAGACCTAAAGTGAACCAGATGAAATCACATTTGAAGGATACTACTGCCGTCCTTCGGCTACTCAAAGATCTACCCTTTGACATAGAAGGTCAATTACTTGTGACACTGGATATTGAAGAGCTATACACAAAGATCCCGCAGATGGCAACCCTACAAGTGATCAAGAAAATCCTGAGAGATACAACCCCACCCCTTAAGATGCCAGTTAATCTCATTATGCAACTAGCTGAGATCGCCTTGACTAAGAACTACTTCATGTATGAGACTTCATTCTACGAACAAACATCTGGTACAGCGATGGGCGCTACCTTCGCGCCGAGCCTAGCGAATCTGTATGTAGCGGATTTTGAAGAGAAGACGATCTATCCTATCACCAACCCATGGGGCACATATATAAAACTGTGGAAGAGATATATCGATGACGTTCTGATGATTTTCCATGGCAATGAACAAGAACTCATCATTTTTATGACCTGGCTCAATGAACAGAATAATTTTCTAACTTTTTCTGGAACACATATAAAACGTCAGTACATTTCTTGGACTTGAACCTGGAGATAAAAGACAACCAAATAAACACCAAGGTATATATAACAAAATTACAGATAGGAATTCTCTTTTAAAATATACGAGCTATCATCCATCCTCCTTGAGAAACAACTTACCCTTTGGACAATTCCTGAGATACCGCAGGAACTGCTCAACAATGCAGGCATATGAACAACAATCAAGTCAACTCTACTTCAAGTTACGGGATCGTGGCTATCCCAGACGCACAATAAAGAGAGCTAAAAAAGAGCAAGAAACATTCCGAGAGAGACTACTCTGGAACAGCATACCAGAAAGACAGATCAAGAAGAGAAAATTACTGCGATTTTTAGTTTTTCACCCTTAACCAACAAAATTAAAAAAAGTGATTAAACTATGGCCACTCTTGAATGTGGGAGAATCAAACCTAGATTTGCCATTAGGCGAGGGAAGATCCTTCGAGACTCGTTGATCCACATCTATAAAGAACCAAGGCAACCCATCATCGCCACCTTATGGAACCAGGCCAAACCCATGGGACATGCGCCATGTGGTACCTGCAGTGCATGTGCAGGAACTACCAGAACCACATCTATCGATATTGGCTGGCGCTACCCATGGCTGCAGAAAAACTTCACAAACTGTAACAGTAAGAACGTGATTTACTTAATAACCTGCCCCTGCAATAAGCAATATGTGGGTATGACCACCCGGTCTATAAAAACTACACTGGCTGAACACTGGTCATGTATCCGCACCAAAAAACTAACTGCCCCCATGGTAACTCACTTTGTCCAACACCAGCATGAAGCAACGGATGTCAGATGGACAGTCATTGAAAAAGTCAATGTTCCTAAGCAAGGGGGAAACATTCATGATTTACTCTTCAAAAGAGAACAATTATGGATCTTTCGCCTACAAACAGACAAGTCCGGCTTGACCGAACCAACTAGCTGGCAGACTCTGGCCACTTTATGAAAAACCATCTTCACTGCATTTGATTATATATATACTAGTCTGTAAATAATGTGATACTATTTATGTGATACCACCGAATGTATTGGGCTATGGCAATTATGTGAGGTAAAATCTTGTAGCGCACCCTAGCTTTTTAGCTAGCTTTTAAGCTTTCACACACTTCTGTCCCCTAGATATCAGGACCTGCAGAGTTATACATGGCGTGACGACTTGTACGTCTTAACCATATATTCCACTAGCATGGATATGGGTCTTTTCAGGAATTATTTGACTGTTTGCTCCCTTTTATAACCCGCCGTACTTTGGGGCCTTGCTCCACGTAGTAGGATGCCCTTACTATGTTGAGCCTAATGTGGTGCTCGAATAACGGCACCTACACTTACTCTGCAAACTAGTCCCTCCTTTGTGTCCCTGGCCGTTGCCCCGGCGCTGTGGACGCTTTGTTTAATACATCACCTAGACGTGACAGTACCTACGCGAAGCCAAGAACATATCCACGCACAGACCAGCATCTTCTGCGGTGAGCCGTCCCTCCCCAACTTGATATTTTCAAAGCGGCGAAGGTAAGCCCATCTTGAGCATGACATGAGGAAAAGCTGAATTTACCTTGCAGGCACAGACTTCTGTCCCTGCCCCCCTTTTTGTTTGTTATGGGCTCTGAAGTTCAATAGGTCGATTAGTGGACCCTTCTGCCCTACAGTTTCGCTTCCCATTTGCCAGTACTCCCCGTTGGTTGGTTTACCCCAGGGGATTCTGGCACTGCATGATAAGCCATATATGCTATGCTTATTGACACTTGTCTAGCGTAAACATGTCTAGCCTCGGAGCTCCATGAATGAAAATATGCCTTGGGTTCATTTGAATATGACCCCTTCTAATAAGCACTAATTTTAACTACTTGTGATATATTACACTACTGTCCGCCCTCTCTGGTTAAAACATTACTCCCCTCTTTGTTTTCCAGATTCCAGAGCATGACAATAGCTTCTTGCTTTTCGTGGGAAGTATAAATTCTCTCCTTCCAACCACACGGATATTCGTGGGGACCCCTAAAACTAGGTTAGACCTAGGTTGAATTTTCATCTTGAGAGCACTGATAAACGTCTGTGACACTGCTCAAAAATCATTATGGTACCACCCACTCTCCTCTTTTTGTCCCCCCCTCCCTCTTGTTCCAGCCTCATCTGCAGGTGGGATTCCCTGGCACGATACACGGAGAATTATCTAGACATCGACATCGACACACTAACCCTTCAGTGTCTGTCCAGCCCTGATGAATGTGGCCCTCTTGCCACTGAAACCGCTAGGCTTCAAATATCAGGAAGAGTCCCAGACGAGTAAAACAATGAATTCAAAACCCACCTGGGCTCCCTGATTCAGGACTCCCCATCAAAAAGATGGGAATCATTTAATAACCTCTAACCTAGATTCTGAAAAATAATCATGAGAAAGATCAGAACAGAAGAGGAATACGGGAGATTCAATAGAAATATTTTGATCTGTACCTCCTTTTTATACCCTGTGGATAGAGAAATCAAATAAAATTACTATTTTTTCATCTATGAAGCAGCCTTTTTTGAACTAATCCCAAGTACCTCTCTAGAGGGCAAACTAAAAACAAAAATTAAAATATTTTGTGAAAATATCTCCACAGAATTAATCAACCTGAGTTCTATTGTGTGAATGTATAAGGGTACACTCAGGCTTGAGACCCTTTTCCTTGGTCTTTTTGTGTTAAGTGATCCTACAAAATACAAAACAATTTGGCAGCAACTAGTAGACTTAAACAAAGCTAGAGAAGCCCTGCAATATCTTAAAGAGAACAATGAATACAACAAAGAAATAAACATTGAAGAAAACCTGAGACAATCCTTCAAAATTATTCAGGATTCCTTATCAACTGGACAAATTAAACTTCTAGATATTCCAATATTTTAGACCATTAGATATTCACCAACTGCACTCCAAAGACAACATAGATGATGCACGTGAAACATATCAAATGCAGCAAGCCAAAGGATCTCCAATCAGCATATGGGAAAAAAGTGTACAAGCACAAGACTTTCCTCTACTCTTTCCTACTGGAAAAGGTGGAAGGTATGATGAAAGATGCACACAAATAACAGCATCAGAATACCACTCTTTACAAATGTATTCTGAAGTCCCGAGATTCAGACAAAAGGTTGAATACATATTCCACCTCCTCTTTCAAAGTGAACTAGAAACTCTATGGTACAGAGTTGCTCACAAATTGAAAACAGTTCCAATTTTTTAAACATGTCTGCTATGCAGCTATTCCAAAAGGTGCAAGAGAAAGATGAAGTTTAACAGTCAAGTATTGCAAATCTCTTGGCAAACATGTATAAAATAGTATAAAAGAATACTGGTTCTGACATCACACAGATGTGCTGTGTATGCTACACAACCTTGGCCCACCCACATGGTTTGTCACTTTAAGTTGTACCGAGTATGCATGGGAAGACTTGCATGATTTCTTATGCATAGCAAACGAAAACAAAACAGGGATAGACATGAAAACACCAGGAGAACTCTGCTCTCTTGACCCTGTAAATGTGTCAAGGTACTTCCATCACTGCTTTATTGACATGCTGCACTTCATTTGTAATAAAGCAATTCCTCCCCTCCCGAGAAGTGCAACACTTCTTTTGGAGAAAATAATATTAATCCAGAGGAGCACCACACATCCACATGCTTTTGTGGATTAAAGATGCTCCTGAATTTGGACAGGACAGTGATGCCACTGTTTTGCAGTTCATTCACAAATATCTCACTTGCAAAATCTCTTGGAAAAGTGCATATAGTGACCTACTGGCACACATTTTGCAGTTTCAAAGACATAAATGTGTCAAGTATTGTCGGCGCAGATATAAAAACAAAAGCAAATACTACACCAAATGCCACTTTGGTTTCCCTAGGCCAGTTGCAGCAAAAGGACAAGTAAACAGCTTCATGTCCTGTGTTAGACACAGTGTGAAAGGCACATCGCCTAAGAATAGATACTGCATGAAAAGAACTGATGCATCAAAGTACATCAATGATTACAATGCAATCATTGCCCTCCTGTGGAATGCACACATAGGTGTGCAGCACGTTGCAGACAATTCCAATGCAGTTGCACGATATGTCAGAACCTACTTAGCCAAAGCTGAGAAAACAGAGCTGAAAGACCTCTGGGATAACATATCATCTGACAAAATGCTGTCACAAAAATGATACAGCTTTGGCATAAAAATGCTCTCCCATAGAGAATGTGGTTGCTACAAAGCCACAGACGGTTTAACCAGCACAGCCTCTTATGGGACATCTGAGAAAATAGTCTGGCCAAGCCTTGGTCCTGCTGCATCCAGAAAAAGAGTTCGCAAATCATACCAATACATAGAAACAATAGCCAAAAAAGATCCCAACAGCCAGTACATTTTGAAAAACGATTTATTGGACACGTAATACCCAAACAGGAGTACTGCTTTGGCAAACATGTGTCTATAGCACATACCCACAAAACTTCCCATACAAAAATAATATTAAACCAGATGAGGAAAAATGGAAATACATAGTCAAATGTTGTGAGTGCAGCCTTGTTAAACTTACCAAACACAGCTTGATTAATCATATGAAGCTATCATTAAAAGCTCCTCAACATAGAGAACTTTACTACATGCCCCTACTTGAACTTTTTAAACCATGGAGAAAAGAAGAAGAGGTATTGGACACCCGTGCCTCCTGTGAAGATGTTTTCAATGCGAGTGAAAGCACTATAACAGATATAAACTTCAAACAGAACAAAAACATGTTGGACAATGAACGCCAACAAGAGGAAAAATTTAAAGCACAACTAAATGTAGACATTCCTGAGAGCAGTAAACCTTCTCTTACATAAAGTCAAGAACCACTTGGAGAGCCACTCATAGTAAATGAGGCAGAATTAGCCATGAATGAAGTAGGAAACCCCATGTGTCAGTATGAGGAATCTGAAGAAAACTTTGCTCTACTGAAATCACAATTGAATGATGAACAGTGTAGCATTTTCCTAAAAGTAACTAAAGAAATTGAACACGGTGTGCAGCACAAAACTAAAACTTGTACCTGTCAAAACTATAAAACTGTACTCCTGTATGTAAGTGGTGAAGTTGGTTCAGGCAAAACAATCTTAATCAAAATCATCAGCAAGTTAGTCTAACAACTGACAAACAACAAGCTTTCAGCTGTTGTAACTGACTGCCCCCACAGGTTTAGCTGCCTACAACATAGGTGGTGTTACACCGAATTGCTACTGCTTCCAATAGAACACTAAAACAAATTAGACCACTACAAACTTTCAGCAGAAGCTGCTATGGTGCTAAGCAGAGTTTTGAAACAAATGGAAATATTCCTAATCAATGAGGTGAGCACGGTCTCCAACCTAATGTTGTCTTTGATTCACCTCAGATTGCAAGAGGTCCTTAAAACGGACTAAGAAGAACGCTTTGGATGAAAACACGTTATTGTTCTCAGAGATCTTCTTCAATTAACACCAGTGAAAGGTCAACCTATTTTTAAAACCTTAGGATACAAACTGTGCCATAGCACACTTCGCAGTATAGGAAATGTAAATCTCTGGCAACATTTCCAATACAGAGAACTAACTGTAAACATGCGTCAGTCTGCAGACTTCATCTATGCTAACATTTTGAAAATTATTTGCATCAGTGTGCTTTCTAATGAACCACAGTCTATCTTAAATAGCAGACGCATCCATGAGCTATATGGGCATAACACATAAAATAAAAAATAAAATGTGTTTTGTTAATGCCAATCCTGGCAAGCTGTGCACAATTCAATGAAACAATATTTAAAAAAGAAATGCAACCAATAGTGCGCACTTACTCCACAGACAAACTGGACGTGCACGGTATGACAGTACCTAGGTGTCAACAAGCCACAGCATGACTAAATAGCTTAGAAAACTGTATCTCCAATGAGGCTGGTTTGGAGAAAATGTTAACATTGTGTTTAAACTATAGAGTAATGCTAAAGCATAACCTTAACATGGAGCAAGGTTTAGTTAATGGAGCACTTTGTACAGTTGTTGGCTTCCAGACATACCCACGTGACAACAGCATTCATTTAGACAACATCCACTTTGACAAAGTTTCAGAAGTTAAAAGGATAGGATGCTCAACAGCCAGATTCCTTCTTTTCAAAGACATGTATGTACTCGGAGAACAGTTTTCTCTGTCTCTTGCATATGCAGTCACTATTCATAAATCAAAGCCATGCGTTAGGTAGCACTTTCACACCTAAGTACACTTGAAGGACTATTTCTAGTCAATTTTGACGCAAGCAAAGTCAAGGCTGACATTCTTTACAACCGACTATATGCACTCTGCACAACCCCATCTCAAAATGTATCCTGTTCCTCAAAAAAGTGAACTTTGTAAAAGAAAACCAGTGCAATCACAATGTATATTTTATCTCCCAACAGTACCACCAAAGGAACTGAAAGCAGCTTCTACTCCATCAATTTCCACAACCACAGAAGGATGTACTGAAAAGGCAAACGCATACCATACTGCACAAACAAAGAGAAGTACCTCATCAAAAAAACCATGTGGACTTCCATCAAATGACTCAGACACAGAGCTGTCTGACCCATTCAAATTTTCTAACACAACTGGTGTAAATTGCTATGTAAATGTAGCAATCAATGTTTTTTTCGAATTGCCACTAATTGTTGAAAACATTTACTTAAACGGCACAGACAAGTTGTGTTTGCAAATACTACTCCTTCATAGAAATGCAACAAACACTTACAGGTGTCGATTCATGGAATTAATGTGCACCAAAAAGTCCTGCGCAGAGGTGCCAAAACGTGCGATTCGCAGTAAAAGTTTGAAAATCGCAGTGCAAGTGCGAAAATCGCAGGGAAACCAGCGCACATGGATTCATGGAAGTCCGTGCGCGAGAAAAACATTGGATGTGCGCTGAAAAATTGCACAGCGCACGCCGGCGCACAGGTCATCCAACAGCGTGCACCACGGCCACTGCGAAATCGCACATAGCGCGGCGCACATCGCAAAAGTAGGTGGAACATGGGGCGTAACACTCGGAATGGGGAACAAAGCGTGAAAATATGGGCGTCACGGGGAAGTACAGGAGGCAAGTGCACGGAACGCCCACACGCTCGCCTACAACCCGTATTCATGGAATCGAGTAAGGCAAACCAGCGCACGGTGAAAGACACGCACAGGGCCAAACAAGTACACCACAAGAAAGCAGGCGGTAGCATCCCTGCACCTGAAATAAATGTGCGCCAAAATGTGCGCTAACAAAACCCACCCATATACAGCCATGATGAATGGTCCATACAGTGGCCCTCTAGGACAAATGAGGTGCAAAGGGGTACCGACAAACACGGACACCCGCTGTGTGAAAAATAGCGTGTGCGTGTGTTTCTGGGTGCGCGGGAAGGTCCACACGCGATTGGCCTGGGTACGTGTGTTTCGAGATCCGGGGGAAGTTCCACACGCGATTGGCCTGGGTACGTGTACTTCGGGGTGCGCGGGAAGTTCCACACACGATTGGCCTGGGTATATATGTTTCGGGATGCGTGGGAAGTTCCACACGCGATTGGCCTGGGTACGTGTACTTCGGGGTGCGCAGGAAGTTCCACACGCGATTGGCCTGGGTACGTGTGTTTCGGGATGCGTGGGAAGTTCCACACGCGATTGGCCTTGGTACGTGTACTTCGGGGTGCTCGGGGAGTCCCACACGCGATTTCAGCAGGGTACGTGTATTCCGAGGTGCGCAGGAAGTTTCACACGTGATTTCAGCAGGGTATGTGTATTTCGGTGGAGCCGGGGAGTGCTACACATGATTTGGCCGTGTGGGTCCTCCCAGGTGTTCCCTCTACACCCTCCACGGCCCCTGCAGGCAGCCCAAACCACAGGGGATTACCCTGCACCCCTGCTCATGTCCCACAGGCAACCCATCCACCATGGCCATGCCCCCCAGCCAACCCACATGTCACCTTGCACTACTGATCACCAACACATGTCTCCCAGCACCCCCACCCCCCAGCACTGTGGGGCACCCTCCACCAGGCCCCCACTCATGTCTCCCAGCACCCCCACCCCCCAGCACTGTGGTGCACCCTCCACCAGGCTCCCACTCATGTCCCCCTGCACCCGCAACCCCCAGCATCGAGGGGTACCCTCCACCAGGCCCCCACCCATGTCTCCCAGCACCCCCACCCCCTAGCACTGTGGGGCATCCTCCACCAGGCCCCTACTCATCTCTCCCTGCACCACCACCCCCCACCAGTCAGGGGCACCCTCCACCAGTCCCCCACTCATGTCTCCCAGGACCCCCACCCCCCAGCACTGTGGGGCACTCTCCACCAGGCCCCCACTCATGTTTCCCAGCACCCCCACCCCCCCGCACTGTGGGGCACCCTCCACCAGGCCCCCGCTCATGTCTCCCAGCACCTCCATCCCCAGCACAGTGGGGCACCTGCCAGCAGGCCCCCACTCATGTCAAACTCATGTCCCTCTGCACCCCCACCCCCCAGCACTGTGGGGCACCCTCCACCAGACCCCCACTCATGTCTCCCAGCACCCCCACCCCCCAGCACTGTGGGGCACCCTCCACCAGGCCCCCACTCAAGTCTCCCAGCACCCCCACCCCCAGCACTGTGGAACACCCTCCACCAGGCCCCCACTCATGTCTCCCAGCACCCCCACCCCCCAGCACTGTGGTGCACCCTCCACCAGGCCCCCACTCATGTCTCCCTGCACCCCCACCCCCCATCAGTCAGGGTCACCCTCCACCAGGCCCCCACTCATGTCTCCCAGCACCCCCACCCCCCAGCACTGTGGGGCACCTGCCAGCAGGCCCGCACTCATGTCCCACTCATGTCCCCCTGCATCCCCACCAACCAGCATCCAGGGGCACCCTCCACCAGGCCCCCACTCATGTCTCCCAGCACCTCCACCCCCCAGGACTGTGGTGCACCCTCCACCAGGCTCGCACTCATGTCCCCCAGCACCCCCACCCTCCAGCACTGTGGGGCACTCTCCACCAGGCCCCCACTCATGTCTCCCAGCACCCCCACCCCCCAGCACTGTGGGGCACCCTCCACTAGGCCCCCACTCATGTCTCCCAGCACCCCCACCCCCCAGGACTGTGGGGCACCCTCCACCAGGCCCCAGCTCATGTCTCCCAGCACCCCCAAGCACTGTGGGGCACCTGCCAGCAGGCCCCCACTCATGTCCCACTCATGTCCCCCTGCACCCCCACACCCCACCATCCAGGGGCACCCTCCACCAGGCCCCCACTCATGTCTCCCTGCACCCCCCCTGCATCCAGGGGCACCCTCCACCAGGCCCCCACTCATGTCTCCCAGCACCCCCACCCCCCAGCACTGTGGGGCACTCTCCACCAGGCCCCCACTCATGTCTCCCAGCCCCCCCACCCCCCAGCACTGTGGGGCACCCTCCACCAGCCCCCCGCTCATGTCTCCCAGCACCTCCACCCCCAGCACAGTGGGGCACCTGCCAGCAGGCCCCCACTCATGTCACACTCATGTCCCTCAGCACCCCCACCCCCCAGCACTGTGGGGCACCCTCCACCAGGCCCCCACTCATGTCTCCCAGCACCCCCACCCCCCAGCACTGTGGGGCACCCACCACGAGGCCCCCACTCAAGTCTCCCAGCACCCCCACCCCCAGCACTGTGGAACACCCTCCACCAGGCCCCCACTCATGTCTCCCAGCACCCCCACCCCCCAGCACTGTGGTGCACCCTCCACCAGGCCCCCACTCATGTCTCCCTGCACCCCCACCCCCCATCAGTCAGGGTCACCCTCCACCAGGCCCCCACTCATGTCTCCCAGCACCCCCACCCCCCAGCACTGTGGGGCAGCTGCCAGCAGGCCCGCACTCATGTCCCACTCATGTCCCCCTGCATCCCCACCAACCAGCATCCAGGGGCACCCTCCACCAGGCCCCCACTCTTGTCTCCCAGCACCTCCACCCCCCAGCACTGTGGTGCACCCACCACCAGGCTCCCACTCATGTCCCCCAGCACCCCCACCCCCCAGCACTGTGGGGCACTCTCCACCAGGCCCCCACTCATGTCTCCCAGCACCCCCACCCCCCAGCACTGTGGGGCACCCTCCACCAGGCCCCCACTCATGTCTCCCAGCACCCCACCCCCCAGCACTGTGGGGCACCCTCCATCAGGCCCCCACTCATGTTTCCCAGCACCTCCACCCCCAGCACTGTGGGGCACCTGCCAGCAGGCCCCCACTCATGTCCAACTCATGTCCCCCAGCATCCCCACCCCCCAGCACTGTGGGGCACCCTCCACCAGGCCCCCACTCATGTCTCCCAGCACCCCCACCCCCCAGCACTGTGGGGCACCCTCCACTAGGCCCCCACTCATGTCTCCCAGCACCCCCACCCCTCAGGACTGTGGGGCACCCTCCACCAGGCCCCAGCTCATGTCTCCCAGCACCCCCACCCCCAAGCACTGTGGGGCACCTGCTAGCAGGCCCCCATTCATGTCCCTCTCATGTCCCCCTGCACCCCCACCCCCAGCATCCAGGGGCACCCTCCACCAGGCCCCCACTCATGTCTCCCAGCACCTCCATCCCCCAGCACTGTGGGGCACCTGCCGGCAGGCCCCCACTCATGTCCAACTGATGTCCCCCAGCACCCCCACCCGCCAGCATCCAGGGGCGCCCTCCACCAAGCCCCCACTCATGTCTCCCAGCACCCCCAACCCCCAGCACTCTGGTGCACCCTCCACCAGGCACCCACTCATGTCCCCCTGTACCCCCACCCCCAGCATCCAGGGGCACCCTCCACCAGGCCCCCATTCATGTCTCCCAGCACCCCCACCCCCCAGCACTGTGGGGCACCCTCCACCAGGCCCCCACTCATGTCTCCCAGCACCCCCACCCCCCAGCACTGTGGGGCACCCTCCACCAGGCCCCCACTCATGTCTCCCAGCACCTCCACCCCCCAGCACTGTGGGGCACCTGCCAGCAGGCCCCCACTCATGTCCAACTCATGTCCCCCAGCACCCCCACCCCCCAGCACTGTGGGGCACCCTCCACCAGGCCCCCACTCATGTCTCCCAGCACCTCCACCCCCCAACACTGTGGGGCACCTGCCAGCAGGCCCCCACTCATGTCCAACTCATGTCCCCCAGCACCCCCACCCCCCAGCACTGTGGGTCAACCTCCACCAGGCCCCCACTCATGTCTCCCAGCACCCCACCCCGCAGCACTGTGGGGCACCCTCCACCAGGCCAGCACTCATGTCTCCCAGCACCCCCACTCCCCAGCACTGTGGGGTACCTGCCAGCAGGCCCCCACTCATGTCCCCCTGCACCCCCACCCCACAGCATCCAGGGGCACCCTCCACCAGGCCCCCACTCATGTCTCCCAGCACCCCCACCCCCCAGCACTGTGGTGCACCCTCCACCAGGCTCCCACTCATGTCCCCCAGCACCCCCACCCCCCAGCACTGTGGGGCACCCTCCACCAGGCCCCCACTCATGTCTCCCAGGACCCCCACCCCCCAGCACTGTGGGGCACCCTCCACCAGGCCCCCACTCATGTCTCCCAGCACCCCCACCCCCCAGCACTGTGGGGCACCCTCCACCAGGCCCCCACTCATGTCTCCCAGCACCTCCACACCCCAGCACTGTGGGGCACCTGCCAGCAGGCCCCCACTCATGTCCAACTCATGTCCCCCAGCACCCCCACCCCCCAGCACTGTGGGGTACCCTCCACCAGGCCCCCACGCATGTCTCCCAGTACCCCCATCCCCCAGCACTGTGGGGCACCCTCCAACAGGCCCCCACTCATGTCCCCCAGCACCCCCACCCCCCAGCATTGTGGGGCACTCTCCACCAGGCCCCCACTCATGTCTCCCAGCACCCCCCAGCACTGTGGGGCACCCTCCACCAGGCCCCCACTCATGTCTCCCAGCACCCCACCCCCCAGAACTGTGGGGCACCCTCCATCAGGCCCCCACTCATGTTTCCCAGCACCTCCACCCCCAGCACTGTGGGGCACCTGCCAGCAGGCCCCCACTCATGTCCAACTCATGTCCCCCAGCATCCCCACCCCCCAGCACTGTGGGGCACCCTCCACCAGGCCCCCACTCATGTCTCCCAGCACCCCCACCCCCCAGCACTGTGGGGCACCCTCCACTAGGCCCCCACTCATGTCTCCCAGCACCCCCATCCCTCAGGACTGTGGGGCACCCTCCACCAGGCCCCAGCTCATGTCTCCCAGCACCCCCACCCCCAAGCACTGTGGGGCACCTGCTAGCAGGCCCCCACTCATGTCCCACTCATGTCCCCCTGCACCCCCACCCCCAGCATCCAGGGGCACCCTCCACCAGGCCCCCACTCATGTCTCCCAGCACCTCCATCCCCCAGCACTGTGGGGCACCTGTCGGCAGGCCCCCACTCATGTCCAACTGATGTCCCCCAGCACCCCCACCCGCCAGCATCCAGGGGCGCCCTCCACCAAGCCCCCACTCATGTCTCCCAGCACCCCCAACCCCCAGCACTGTGGGGCACCCTCCACCAGGCCCCCACTCATGTCTCCCAGCACCTCCACCCCCCAGCACTGTGGGGCACCTGCCAGCAGGCCCCCACTCATGTCCAACTCATGTCCCCCAGCACCCCCACCCCCCAGCACTGTGGGGCACCCTCCACCAGGCCCCCACTCATGTCTCCCAGCACCTCCACCCCCCAACACTGTGGGGCACCTGCCAGCAGGCCCCCACTCATGTCCAACTCATGTCCCCCAGCACCCCCACCCCCCAGCACTGTGGGGCACCCTCCACCAGGCCCCCACTCATGTCTCCCAGCACCCCACCCCCAGCATCCAGGGGCACCCTCCACCAGGCCCCCACTCATGTCTCCCAGCACCCCCACCCCCCAGCACTGTGGGGCACCCTCCACCAGGCCCCCACTCATGTCTCCCAGCACCCCCACCCCCCAGCACTGTGGGGCACCCTCCACCAGGCCCCCACTCATGTCTCCCAGCACCTCCACCCCCCAGCACTGTGGGGCACCTGCCAGCAGGCCCCCACTCATGTCCAACTCATGTCCCCCAGCACCCCCACCCCCCAGCACTGTGGGGCAGCCTCCACCAGGCCCCCACTCATGTCTCCCAGCACCTCCACCCCCCAACACTGTGGGGCACCTGCCAGCAGGCCCCCACTCATGTCCAACTCATGTCCCCCAGCACCCCCACCCCCCAGTACTGTGGGGCACCCTCCACCAGGCCCCCACTCATGTCTCCCAGCACCCCACCCCCCAGCACTGTGGGGCACCCTCCACCAGGCCAGCACTCATGTCTCCCAGCACCCCCACTCCCCAGCACTGTGGGGTACCTGCCAGCAGGGCCCCACTCATGTCCCCCTGCACCCCCACCCCACAGCATCCAGGGGCACCCTCCACCAGGCCCCCACTCATGACTCCCAGCACCCCCACCCCCCAGCACTCTGGTGCACCCTCCACCAGGCTCCCACTCATGTCCCCCAGCACCCCCACCCCACAGCACTGTGGGGCACCATCCACCAGGCCCCCACTCATGTCTCCCAGGACCCCCACCCCCAGCACTGTGGGGCACCCTCCACCAGGCCCCCACTCATGTCTCCCAGCACCCCCACCCCCCAGCACTGTGGGGCACCCTCCACCAGGCCCCCACTCATGTCTCCCAGCACCTCCACACCCCAGCACTGTGGGGCACCTGCCAGCAGGCCCCCACTCATGTCCAACTCATGTCCGCCAGCACCCCCTCCCCCCAGCACTGTGGGGTACCCTCCACCAGGCCCCCACGCATGTCTCCCAGTACCCACACCCCCCAGCACTGTGGGGCACCCTCCAACAGGCCCCCACTCATGTCTCCCAGTACCCCCACCCCCAGCACTGTGGGGCACCTGCCAGCAGGCCCCCACTCATGTCCAACTCATGTCCCCCAGCACCCCCACCCCCCAGCACTGTGGGGTACCCTCCACCAGGCCCCCACGCATGTCTCCCAGTACCCACACCCCCCAGCACTGTGGGGCACCCTCCACCAGGCCCCCATCATGTCTCCCAGCACCCCCACCCCCAGCACTGTGGGGCACCTGCCAGCAGGCCCCCACTCATGTCCAACTCATGTCCCCCTGCACCCCCATCCCCCAGCATCCAGGGGCACCCTCCACCAGGCCCCCACTCATGACTCCCAGCACCCCCACCCCCAGCACTGTGGGGCACCCTCCACCAGGCACCCACTCATGTCTCCCAGCACCCCCACCCCCAGCACTCTGGGGCACCCTCCACGAGGCCCCCACTTATGTCTCCCAGCACCTCCACCCCCCAGCACTGTGGGGCACCTGCCAGCAGGCCCCCACTCATGTCCAACTCATGTCCCCCAGCACCCCCACCCCCCAGCACTGTGGGGCACCCTCCAACAGGCCCCCACTCATGTCTCCCAGCACCTCCACCCCCCAGCACTGTGGGGCACCTGCCAGCAGGCCCCCACTCATGTCCAACTCATGTCCCCCAGCACCCCCACCCCCCAGCACTGTGGGGCGCACTCCACCAGGCCCCCACTCATATCTCCCAGCACCCCCACCCCCCAGCACTGTGGGGCACCCTCCACCAGGCCCCCACTCATGTCTCCCAGCACCTCCACCCCCCAGCACTGTGGGGCACCTGCCAGCAGGCCCCCACTCATGTCCAACTCATGTCCCCCAGCACCCCCACCACCAAGCACTGTGGGGCACCTCCTCATGAAAAGACTGCAGGTCACCTCGCATGGCCCGTTGACGCAACGCCACACCAGTCAGGACAGGCTCAACCCAGTCCTGGATAGCCACGTCCGCAGGCAGAGGAAGGCCAGTTGTTGTGAGCTCATCCCCTGCTTGAAAACGGGTCTGGACGTAGGCATCCCTGCTGGTGCAAGATGATGCAGTGACAGGATCGGGTGCAGGATTGCACACAGGCACCTCCGCGGCGGCCTGTGCTGCCTCCTGTCCCTGGTCCTGCACTGCACCACTAGCACCAGTGGGATCCCCACCTCCAGACACCGTCTCTGGTGCTTGCATGGCCTCCTCATCCACCAAACCCCCCACCAACCTGGATGACTCCGTGCCATCTTCCCCTGTTGGGCCCTGTGGGGTCCCAGCTGCCCCTTCTGCTGCCGAGGAGTCCAACTCCAACCTCCGCCTCTTGTACCTCCCCCCGGCAGCTGCGGCCTGGGACGCGGCACCGGACTCCTCACTCCCCGACGAGATGACAACCTGGGAGTGGAGCCGGGCCTTGCGTCTGCGGCTGGCGGTCGGATCCCCGCTGCTGTGCTCCACAGCACCTTCTCCGCCCTCTTCATCAGTTGACGCTGCAGACAGGGAGACATAAAACACAGGCATCAGGACACTGTACAATGGACACATACACACATGACAGTTGTACATGAGTGGCATTGGCAAACCTCAGACATGGCATCACATTCGCCAACACACATGTCATTTCAACTTGCACACATGAGCCATACCACAGCCATATCGCAACTGCCAGCACCATCCATACACATACAACAGCATGAGCAGGCAAAGGTGAGCCAGACATCACATGCAACACAGGGTGTGCACTACACATGCACGCACACCACCACACTTGCATGCATGTGTACACCTCTGCCAACTGTCGCAGTGTTCAGATGGGCATCCATGTCACATCTGCCAATCAGGCTTCCACATCCCGCTGTCACATGCATCCATGTTGCATCACTGTTGCACCCTTGTCAAATACACACACATGCACATGTACACAGTGCTGATAAATGCAGCTGAAAACAACATACATGCGTGACATCACGAACATGCCTGCTTACATACACATTCATCCAAACATGTGTGCCCACACAACTGCATTTGGCATGCAAGCCTACACACACAACCACCTTCCATGTCTCACACATGACAGCCCTCGCATGTGTTAGCCTCACGGCCCTGTACACCCCCACCCATACTCGGCCCCATACAAACAGATGTGCAACCTGCACACTACTGGCACATCACCACACGCACAGCTTACAATCATGATGCATGTACACTTACCGCTCGACTCCAGACGGGTCTTCCTCTCAAGGACCCGGACGTGGAGCGCTGGGGATATGGGTTCCAGGACCCTCATCTGATCTTCCGACAAGTGGCCCCAGCACCCCTTAGCATCCGCTGCCTTCAAGAGGCGCCGGGCCTTGTTGAGGGTCCTGGACCTGAAGTCCTCCCAGCGCTTCTTGACATGTTGGAAGTCGCGGACTGCCACCCCCTCTGCATTGATGGCAGTCACGATGTCCATCCAGATCCGAGTCCGTCCTTCCTTGTCGGCGCGGGAACTTCCGAAGAGGGCATCATACTGCCCCAGGACTTGCTCCACCAGGACTCCAACTTCGGTGGCAGTGAAGCTGGTGCCCCTCTGCCTCTCTGGCCGGGGGTTGTCAGTGGGGCCAGATGTTGCTGTGCCCAACATGACAACCACAGAGGTAGAAGTGGGTGGGCAACTGGGTCCTGGGGCTGGGCTGTGGAGCGATGGAATCCCAGTCGGGAGTCTTCGATTCCAGCAGGGGTGGTCACAGCAACAGCACCCCTGGCTGATGTGCAGGCAGCAAATGGCAGGGCACGTGGACAGCAGGCAGTCAGGCAGCAGCAGATGGCAGGTGGGAGCATGCTAGGGGGTTTGGGGGGCAGTAATTCGGCCTTCTGGGCAGGAGTGTGGTCTTCTGTGTGCTTACACGTGGCCAGCTTGATACGGAGTGATTTGGCACGGGAAAATCCTGCACGTCTGCGTGTAATTCGAGGAAAGGCCCTTAGCGGCTTACGAGGGTCAGGGCGGAGAACTCCATGCGGAGGGCCCTGAGGCGGGCCGAGTGCCTCGAGGCAATCCGCAGGGAGTTGGAGGTGAACATGTCGACGGCCCTGCGTACCCTCGGGGTCATGGAGGAGGACCACCTCCGGGACATTGAGCAGGAGTTCGATGATGCCCTGGCCCGGAACATCCCGAAGTGAGCCGTCGGACTAGCCCGCTGCCCTTGTAAATAGTTCTGTAGTTAGTGTTAGGTTTCCTTTGGTTTTGCATTTTGTTTTGCCCTTTTGGACAATGGGCCACATTTTTGTATATAGTTTTTTTTTTTATTAGGTAGTGTTATTAGATAGGTTTCATTTCTTCTGTTGGGATCATGGACCCTGGATTGTTTATCTGTATATAGTTGACTGTTGGATTTTCATTTTTGTTTATGATTTACCCATGGAGCAATGGTTTTTGATTTTAATTTTCCATTGGATTTACTTTTGTGGACTGTGACTTTGGACACCTTTCCTTTGGATTTGTGGTTATTTCACGGACATGCTGTTTTTTTTTTTTTATTCCCATTTTTTTTATTTATTTTTGATTCAATTTATGTTGCTTTTAATACATATTTTTTCTTCAAACTTCAATGTGTAGTATCATCTCATTGGTTTCATGCATATCATGATATGGGTTTTGACATTCACTGGCACCCATTGGGTGTATGTGAGGGAGATGTGTTAATTTCCAAACTTGCAATTGGGGTTCTATCATGTTATTGCCATTTCTAAGTGGGTGGATGCAATACTCGGGTGAGTGTTTGGCATTTGGAGGCTGACCATAAGGGCCAGGGATCTAGATTGTGATGACATGTTGGCTGGGGGACATGTGTGGGGCCCTGGTGGAGGGTGCACCACAGTGCTGGGGGGTGGGGGTGCTGGGGGACATGAGTGGGGGCCTGGTGGAGGGTGCCCCTGGATGCTGGGGGGTGCGGGTGCTGGGACACAGGAGTGGGGGCCTGCTGGCAGGTGCCTCACAATGCTGGGGGGTGGGGGTGCTGGGAGACATGTGTGGGGGCCTGGTGGAGGGTGCCCCTGACTGGTGGGGGTTGGGGGTGCAGGGAGACAGGAGTGGGCCCCTGGTGGAGGGTGCCCCTGACTGCTGGGGGGTGGGGGTGCTGGGAGACAGGAGTGGGGGCCTGGTGGAGGGTGCCCTGCACTGCTGGGGGTGGGGGTGCTGGGAGACAGGAGTGGGGGCCTGCTGGCATGTGCCTCACAACGCTGGGGGTGGGGGTGCTGGGAGACATGTGTGGGGACCTGCTGGCAGGTGCCTCGCAATGCTGGGGGGTGGGGGTGCTGGGAGACATGTGTGGGGGCCTGGTGGAGGGTGCCCCTGACTGGTGGGGGGTGGGGGTGCAGGGAGACAGGAGTGGGGGCCTGGTGGAGGGTGCCCCTGACTGGTGGGGGTGCAGGGAGACAGGAGTGGGGGCCTGCTGGCAGGTGCCTCGCAATGCTGGGGGATGGAGGTGCTGGGAGACAGGAGCGGGGGCCTAGTGGAGGGTGCCCCTGACTGGTGGGGGTGCAGGGAGACAGGAGTGGGGGCCTGGTGGAGGGTGCCCTGCACTGCTGGGGGGTGGGGGTGCTGGGAGACATGCATTGTTGATCAGTAGTGCAAGGTGACATGTGGCTTGATTGGGGGGCATGCCCATGGTGGATGGGCTGCCTGCGGGACATGAGCAGGGGTACAGGATAGTCCCCCCTGGTGCGGGCTGCCTGCAGGGGCCATGGAGGTTGTAGAGCGAACACCTGGGAGGACCCACACGGCCAATAATTCACGTGTAGTGTTCCACGGAACCACTGAAATACACGTACCCTGCTGAAATCGCGTGTGAAACTTCCCGTGTACCCCGAAATACACATACACAGGACATTCGCGTGTGGAACTTCCCGCGCACCCCTGATATACACGTACCCTGATGGAATCGCGTGTGGAACTTTCTGCGCACCCCTGAAATACACGTACCCTGCTGAATTCACATGTGGAACTTCCCGCGCACCCCGAAATACACGTACCAAAGACATTCGCATGTGAAACTTCCCGCGCACCCCTGAAATACACGTACCCAGCTGAAATCGCGTGTGAAACTTCCCGCGCACCCCAGTAATACACGTACCCTGCTCGCATGGGGCCAATCACGTGTGGAACTTCCCGCGCACCCCTGAAATACACGTACCCTGATGGAATCGCGTGTGGAACTTTCCGCGCACCCCTGAAATACACGTACCCTGCTGAATTTGTGTGTGTAACTAGCCCGTGCACCCCGAAATACACGTACCCAGGACATTCGCGTGTGGAACTTCCCTTGCACCCCAGTAATACACGTATCCCACTCGCACGGGGCCAATCGCGTGTGGAACTTCCCGCGCACCCCTGAAATACACGTACCCTGATGGAATCGCGTGTGGAACTTTCTGCGCACCCCTGAAATACACGTACCCTGCTGAATTTGCGTGTGTAACTTCCCGTGCACCCCGAAATACACGTACCCAGGACATTCGCATGTGGAACTTCCCACGCACCCCAGTAATACACGTATCCCGCTCACACGGGGCCAATCGCGTGTGGAACTTCCCGCGCACCCCTGAAATACACGTACCCTGATGGAATCGCGTGTGTAACTTCCAGCGCACCCCGAAATACACCTACCCAGGACATTTGCGTGTGGAACTTCCCGTGCACCCCTGGAATACACGTACCCAGCTGAAATCACGTGTGAAACTTCCCGCGCACCCCTGATATACACGTACCCTGATGGAATCGCATGTGGAAATTCCCGCGCTCCCCTGAAATACACGTACCTGCTGAATTTGCGTGTGTAACTTCCTGCGCACCCCGAAATACATGTACCCGGGACATTCGCTTGTGGAACTTCCCACGCACCTCTGGAATACACGTACCCAGCTGAAATCGCGTGTGAAACTTCCCGCGCACCCCTGATATACACGTACCCTGATGGAATTGCGTGTGAAACTTCCCGCTCACCCCTGAAATACACGTACCCTGCTGAATTCGCGTTTGAAACTTCCCACGTACCCCAGTAATACACGTACCCCGCTCGCACAGGGCCAATCGCGTGTGAAACTTCCCGCGCATCCCAGTAATACACGTACCCATCTGAAATCACGTGAGAAACTTCCTGCGCACCCCAGTGATACACGTACCCCGCTTGCCGTGCTGGTACAGGGTTAGCGCAGCCCTTTGCGCTGGATTGGGGATTTTGATGGCTTTTCCCTGCGCAAGGGGCGTTCTTGGGGGCGTAACTGGCGCTGCTGCAGGCTCGCTGCACCACTGTGCACCACGGCTGGTTTTGGTGGCTGGAATCCATGAATACGCTGTGCGCGGAAATGTATTTTACCGCACGCGGCTGGCGCAGGGATTCGCACGAGCACACTGTGCGCCAGCCGCGTGCGCCTCTTGTGCGCTGAATTCTATGAATTAACCCCTCAGTGTCTCAGGAATAAGGCAAGAATTGGACTACTTTGCAGGAATGGTGAAATTCACTATAAATACACAAAAAGATTCACAAGAATGAATTTCTAATGTACTTACTCCAGTACTGGAAAGCAAAAACTTACCTGTAAGTGAAATCTTCCAGATTTCATATATGTGGAACACACATGCACTCTCTGCAGCTATGTGGCACCGGAACAATTCCCTAACAAGCACTTTGTGTATGTATTTATACCTAACTGTGAATACATTCATTCCATTTCAGCAGCTGGTACAAAATGCAAATCATGGCATATTATGTACTACTTGCAATTCAGACATCATTCCACCTTACAGATACAGTCACATAGCCAATAGGTAATAGTAATGCTTTTACGATACAATGCAGATGGTACCAAAAACAACTGCAAGCTTACTAGCTTCACACACGGGCAAGTATCACTTGACAAAAAAACGTTCACCAAAGTAGGCATAATTTACCACACGGGTGCCACGACCACTGTAGATCACTATACTGCATACAATAAAAGGAAATGTGGGTAGTATGATTCCATTACTCTGAAGCAGAGATTACCAGCAAATCTTGCAAATGCCTAATTAATATTCTTGAAACCAACATGTACTCACTGATCTGCAAAAGTAGCATAGCCTGCCCAATGCCCACCAACAGATATGGAACTGCAAACAAACAATAACCTTCTGCCCTGTGAAACTGGAACAACTTAGTATACACCAACTGGCCCACGAGGAAATCAGTTGCACTGCTATACTGTTTTTTCCCCAGTGACCCAATGATTATAGTCACAGAAACAACAACTGTGGAAAGGACACACTAATATTGTTTCACCCATAGTACTTAAAAAGTAAAGTACTGAGTATAAGGGTCTATAAACTGTCCTCAATGACCTGTGAAACGACCAACTGTTAGAATAAGGCAACAGCGGTCTAACAATGCCCATACCACTGCAAGAAATACACAACTGCATGTGACTAGACCCATAATAATGCAAAGGCATTTCACAATAGTGGAAAATGGAAATCCACCAACAAGAATGAAGGTGCTTGAAGACATACCCTGCAAAACTGTGAAACTGTTAACAGCTAGAATACACCAACAGGTATCTAGCTGCAACCATAATACTGCAATATTAATTCCCATTACTACACAATTTAAAATCCACCAGTTAAAAATGAAAGTTCTTCTGAGGAAACCCTTCAAGACTAATTAAGTATAAACAACCGAATAGACCAGCTGGTATGAGCTCCAATGATACTTCCAGTGGTCAAACTTCCAAAATCAACCTTCAGCAATCAAATTGTTGCAAACATACCCTCAACAACTTTCAAACTACCAACAGTTAGAACACGCCGACAGGTATCTAACTGCCCCCACAATCCTGCAATATTTGCTTGCAAGAGTACAGTACTTAGAAAACAACAACAACAATCAAACAGCATAAACAGATACTGTATAAAAGAGGAAGCAGATAAACAGTTAGAATATGCCAACTTGTATCTAACTGCAACCATAGTACCACCACTTCCAAAAAGCTAAACATACACCATTTCAATTCCTCCTACTGCAACAGTGCTTATAACAGCAAGACCACATAGATGTGCACCTTAAACTGATGTGCCACATAAAATCAAATTAATGTAGAAGATTTTTTTTTTAAATCTTGCATAGATTTCTTTTTCCACAGACACAATGATTATGCTAACAAACACAGGAACTGAGCACATTGCACAGTACACTTGTTTGAAAAATAGTACTTGTAATGTACTAATTATTAGTGTCTGAAATTGAATACAATACGACATTAAGAAGTACCTTCCCTAACATGTTATGTTTTTTCTTTCATGACAGACAATGCAACACAGATTTCTCCTGCATCTCCACATGCAACAAAGACAATATGTGCCCACAGTGCCACAATATTCAAATTTGCTATTGCAACTTCTATGGTATTCTATCACTGAGTTCCAAAAAGGTGTGCAGTACCTCAACAATATATACACTGAGAATACGATTATTGGTGTTGTGCTTCTTTGTAATCAGCAAATTGCATTTCTATACACATGTTTGTGCAATCCATATGCCAGTGTCACATTCTTCTGTGCATGGCTGTATTATGCTGCAGTGGTTGTGGCCTGGCCGTAGACTCTTTGGTGTGTGGCCTATGGGTTATGGCCTCTGGCCATGCACCCAACAGTTTAGGGCCTGGCCACAACCACTGCAACAAAATATGGCCATGCAGCCAAATATCTGCCCAGTGGCCACAACCCACACACATAAGGCAGCTGCCAGAGGCCCTGTCCACTTCAGTTCACATACTATTGCACTACTTGCGCCCACTGCACAGACTCTCATACACCCAAGAATCTAGGGGTAGTCTGATAAGCCAGCTGCCACACATCCTGTCGACTTCTCTCCACATACTATTACAGTACTTCAACCAGTGGGCAGACTCTTGGGTGCATGTCCTTTGTCCATGCACCAAAGAGTCCAGGAGCTTGCCACAACCACCACAGCATAATCCAGCCTATACAAACATCCTCATATCATCTACATGCCACTCCCCGACCCAAAGTCGCCTGAGGCCCAGTGCACTTCTCTACACATACTATTACAGTACTTCAACAAGTAGGCAGACAATCCACCCAAGAGTCCAGGAGCTTGCCACAACCACCACAGCATAATACAGTCTATACACACATGCTCATATCATCTACATTCCACTAATTTCTAATGAAGCCTGCCTGCGGTCACCAGATAAGCCTGAGGGCCTACCGATTCACATATTACTATACTACCTGCACCCATTGCACAGACTCTCATACACTCAAGAATCTTGAGGCAGTTCAATAAGCCACCTACCACTCACACTATACACTTCTGTACACATACGTAATTGCAGCCAGTGGGCAAACTCTTGGCCATGCACCCAAGACTCTAGTAGCTGGCCACAATTCAAAGAGAATAATACAGCCATGCACCCAAGAATCTGCCCAGTGGCCAGATCCCTTGGGACAGTCCAATAAGCGAGCTGCCACACACCCTGTCCACTTCTGTACACATACTATTACAATACTTGCAGCCAGTGCTGGCCACAATCACCACAGCATAATACAGGAATGTAGCATAATACAGGAACAATCTGCACACTGGCCAAAACCCACACAAATAAGCCAGCCGACTATTGTAGTACTTGCAACCAGTCAGCAGACTCTTGGGTGCAATAAGCCAGCCACCTGAAGCCCTGTGCACTTCTCTACACATACTATTACAGTACTTCATCCAGTGGACAGACTCTTGGGTGCATGCAAGAGTCCAGGAGCTTTAAACAACCACCACAGCATAATACAGTCCAAAATTGCAGCCCATAAGGAAAACATTGTCTCATCGGAACACACATCCAACATCTTCCATAGGTCTACTCACCTTCTTCATTGGCATCTCTTCTGGGTGTGTCATCTCTGCTTCATGTGACGTCACCAGTCATTCCTTTGCAGATAAATCATATATGGCTTTATCAATGGATACCTTGTTTCAAGGACTTTTCTTGATATAGGTACCATTATTGGCTTTGCGCATGTTGCAATTTCCGTTGCCAACATATAGGCAAAAAGGGGGCGGGACTTCTGGTAGAGGCACTTGTCTCCTCCTCTACAAATGGTTGGAGCTATTTGCAGAATTTCATCTATGTCCACTTAAGAATAAGGATCCTGAAATTAAATCAACCTGGTCCAATGATGTGCACAGTAGTTGCATTGTTTATATTTTGGTCAACCCAACAATCCTGGATGCATGCCCAGAGCTTCGGTTCTGCCGGGGTGACCATGTAATCCTCTGCTTGAAGTGTAATGGTGCCAGAGTAAAGGCTCATGAAACTCTGTGCTTCAATCCTACAGTGAATATATATGTGAATCGTCGTATACTGTCTATGACTAATAACAATTTTAACTCTTTTTTGACACGTAGTGCAAAGTCATGCAGTGATATGATGCAGGACTATAATTGGATCTTATTTGATCTAGTCATTGCCAGTAAGAAAAAGTAACTAAATTCCCAGCTCTGTGGAATTAGGACACGTTGTGCTCTCGGGGTGATTGGTCAAAGTATTGATGCTGCTATAGTTAGAGCCAAATATAAGTGTTGGTTGCGTGAATATCGATTCCAAGACTCTTCTTCCAGTTGGAAGTTTGTTAACCTTCTTATTAGAACACACAAATCCCCAAAATTCTGCTGGCATTTGCTAAAGTCATATAGATTGGGTTCCACAGCCATCGAAGTATGTGGCATTTCGGAGGTGGTCTGGGGTATCGTCATAGTGGAATGGTATTGGAATAAAAATCTAGATAGACCCTAGACTAATCCTCAATGTGGAATCACATCAGGGTGGCTGACTTAAATGGCATGATCATCAAGTCCAACAGAAAAAACAGATCCCCCACACAGCATTATTGAAAGAGCTATTTTTGCATATTTGTGAAATAGGTCTACTTGCACGATCTTGCCAAAAATATATGTTGATCACTGTATTTAAATGTGGTCTATGCCTGAAGCCTGCCTGTTAACGGTTCCTGGCAATGCTCAACTGTAGCACCACCATTCTTTCTAACCTCTTATTGATTACAGCTTGGACCTCAGCAAATCAATTATTACATTTTCAACAGACTGGCATAAGAAGGGTTTCAGCTCCTCTCATTCTATGTTAGTTCTTCTTACTCTGATCTCAGACACTTATCTTCACCCGGACACCTCTATATATATATGCTATGTCGATTACAGTGCCTCATTCAACAGCGTTCTCAGGTCTAAACTGTAGGAGAAATTGGAATTATGGTGTATTGACCCTTCCCTACTTTATTTTATAAAATCCTTTCAGAATGACACCAGTGTTCGGGTCAGACTGTCCCACGAGGGTGTATTATCTCAATTGCTGCCTACTAACATCGGCCATAAGCAGGGTTGTGTACCAGTGCCCCTGCCTTTTAATTTACATGTTAGTGACTTAGCCCCAGATTCAAGCGTGCACATAACCACGTGCCACACTGTGGGAGGAAGATATTATTTGCCTGACTTAAATAGATGACACTGTCAAAGTAAACAGGATGTCAGTGGGCCTACAACACTCACTTAATGCCCTCTCTAAATATGCAGGCCCAAATGGTTTGAACATCAATATAGCCAGAAGTACAATTATGGCCATATATAAAAAGGCCTATGGCGGTCCTTCTTGCAATTGGTGCCTTGGAGATACTCACTTGGAACAAACCAATATCTATAAGTATCTGGGCTACTCCGTCCTTTAAGCACTTTGCTGATACTATCCCCTCTAAAGCATGTTTGAAGTGGCTCAGAATTAAAAAAGGCATTGATAAATGTGGGGCCACTCTCTTGAGGACACACTGTTGGCTTATATGATCTCTATTATAACTAGGATCATGTATGCTTCAGAAGTATTTGCTGAGAAGGCTGTAAAGTGGCTTCATAAATTGGAGGGAAAATATTGAGCTCCCTGCTAGGCCTCCTGAGATCAGTCCCAGTGGAGGCAATCTGATTAGAGTTGGGATTACAGTCTCTGATGTCAATCTGGAAAGCGTTTGTTTGCCAACTTTGGGTAAAGATCTAATTTTGTGGGACTGTAAACAACTCGCTTTTGAGTTCCATGATAGATCATGCAAAGCGCTATTCCAGAAGCACTTGGTATCAGGAAATGGAGATTCTAGTTGGCCTAAATTGCTTGGAAATAGGCTTGACTTGCACTTGTGAGTCTGAGGGGGCTCTGTTTATAAGTAAATTAGGTTCCAAAACTAGAGCATGTGACAGGGTGTTGTCCCCTGGCTAACCTGCGTAAATATGCTTTCTATTCTCAGCAGGGTTGCTTTAGAGACACAACTCACACTTACTTAGTTAAACTGCATACATCAGCTTTTTTCTCGTTTTATTTTTTATTTACGTTTCAATCTTGTACCTGTGCTAGAAAATATTGAAACCTGGAAGGGCATTTCTATGGATGAGCGTTTTTGTTGTTTGTGCCAGTTGCAAGTGGAAACAACACGTATTATACTTACGCAATATAAGGCTCATAGGATGAACTATGAAAAAGGCTATTTCAAATTCAAGATCTATGAGTCTGATTAGTTTTGGAGCATGTTATTTTGTGGTGAATAATTAGTGGTGTCTTTTGCTGTTTACATGTATGGTTTAGGGCCATAGCTATGATAGAAGCTTCTGCATTGACAAAATAAATTGCAGGCTGCTATATTTTATTATGATTTTATAATGCTTCTATGTCAATATAACATCCATGTTATAGCTTTGTGTTGTTCTTATGGTGTATATTTGACTTTTTATAATTAGATGATGTTGATTTTATATGAAATGGAATGATATTCAGATGTTTTTGTTTTTTATTAAACGGTTTAGTGTAAAAGGTTGTTCTTGACACAGCCATATGCACATAACCAATTAAACTACTAAAAAAAGGACAAGTAAATAGTTAATCTCTTCTCTTAGACACAGTATAAACACATGTAATCATAAAAAGAGGCATGGCATGCAAGTACATCAATTACAATGCAAGCATTGCCCTCTTGTGGAATGCAAATATAGACATTCAATAGATTGCAGACAATTTCAGTTGCAAGGTATATCACGGCCTATCTCACCAATGTTAAAAAGACAGAGCTAAAAGACCTTTGAGATAACATATCATCTGACAAATCCCCTGTAACAAAAATTGTACAGCTTTGGAATAACAATGCTGTACATAGAGAATGGGGGGTGATATGAAGCTTAAGACCTTTTAACAGGTAAAACATGATATGGGAAATCTGAAAACATGATGTGGCTAAATCTTGGTCCAGCTTCAACACAAACATGGTTACAGACATCTTACCAAGAGATAGAAACAATATCCACAAATGATCCCAACAGCCAGCACATTTAACAAAAAACAATGTAATTGACACAGTATCAGTTAATAAAATTGCAGCAAAAATGCTGGCGGTTAAAAATAATTGCAGCAAAAATGCTGTGGTTTGACCCGGTAAAGGTGTACCCCATTATACCATTTAAGGGGAGCGGGGCTTGTGAGGGTGTCCCCCACTCCTCTTAAATGGTATAATGGGTCCTTTACATGATTGTGTCGGTAAAACCACAGCATTTTTGCCACAATATTTTGTATCCACTGCATTTCTGCCTTGATTTTAAGACATGGAACTATTGACACATACTATCCAAACAGAAGTAATGCTTTAGAAAACATGTGCCTGTATGACATAGCCCAAAATTACTCCTACAACAACAATGTTATGATAGATGAGACACTCACGAATATTCTGTCTCAACTTACGAAGGAAGTCTAGTAATACTTACCAATCCCAGCCTAATGAATCTTATAAAGCTAGCATTTAAATCTCCACAACATAGCTAACTTTTTTTACAAAGCCCTACTACAACATTTCAAACCTTGTATAAAAGAGAAACATTATTAGGTGACCATGACTCATGTGAAGCTGCACTCATGGAAAATGAAAGCAGTGTAACAAATGTCCATTTTGAACAATACAAACACATGTTGGTCAGTGAACGCCAACAAGAGGAAGAAATTCAATCTGTACTATATAAATACACTCCAGAAGGCATTCAACCTTCTCTGTCAGGAAGTCAAGAACCACTTGGAGAACCACTCATTCTAAATGAAGCAGAAATATTAATGACTGAGGTAGAAAATAACATGTATCAATCTAAACAATCGGAAGAAGACGTGTCTGTGCTCAATTCATGAACTATTCACCATTTAACTATAAGTCACTGAACAAATTGCACATGGACTTAAACATGAAACTAAAACGTGTTCCTCTAAACATTATACACCCCTGCTCTTGTGTGCAACTGGTGAATCTTGTTGTGGCAAAATTATCCTAATTAAAATGACCGGGACATTTCTTCAAGATTTATGAACAACAATCTTTCAGCTGTTGTAACATCCCCCACATGTCTGGTTGCCTACAACATAGGAGGTGTAACTTTACATTGATCACTTCTCCTCTGAGTAGAACACCAAAACAAATTAGAATGCTACAAATTATCAGCAGAAGCTGCTACTGAAGTATGCAGAATTCTGAAACAAATGAAAGTTGTCTTGATTGATGAAGTAAGCATAGTTTCCAACCTCTGTGACCTCTATTGCTTTCAGAGACCTCCTCCGGTTAACACCAGTAAAAGGTCAACCTATTTTCAAAACATGAGGACTCAAACAATGCTGTAATACACTCAGCAGCATTGAAAATGTAAATCACTGGCAACATTGTTGGTACAGAGAACTAACTCAAAACATGTGCCAGTCTGCAGATCTAAACAATGTTAACATTTTCAAAAGCATTAGAACTGGGCTGCTTACGAAAAACACAAACCCCATCTTAAAAACTAGAGTTCTCCAGGAGCTGTATGGACAAATGACACCTTCTCCTGATGTCAGGGAACATTTACCAATATCAGAAGAACAAAAATACAGTCAAAGACTACCTCTCCCTGAGAGCGAATGGAGCAGTTGAAGACAAGAAACTTAAGCCTAGTGTAACATTATTAGATTACACTAGTAGTGCACACATAAAGAAAGTAAAGTACTTTTATTCATAAAAATATATACAAAGACATTAGATACAGTTGTAATTGTGTTAAAAAATTGACCACACTAACTAATTATCAAAGGTCTGAGAAACACTATGAGTTGGAGGCATAACATGAAATTGAATGTTAGCATATGTTTTTTTTACAGTGCTAAAAACATCAAGCTGTTTTGGTGTTATGTAACGAGCTGTAATTCAATATATAGCTCATCTCAGGGCTTGTCGGCACTGTGTTAGGTGTTTCGAGTTTGTAATATTGTAGGGCTATGCTGTGGAAGACGGGTTGCATAGTTCACAGAATAGTGCTGTAGGCTCGTCAGGGCTTGAGATCTTTATAGTCTTGGAAGTGGGTTGAATATTAGGTCGATGGATCAAAACATCATCCAAAAGCAATGCAGAGAAGTGTCAGAGAAATAGAAGGGATGTGCCGCCAAAAGATGGCTGTGCTCTAAAATAATAGTGCAGAAAAATAGAGACTTGTCAAAAATCATACCGCTAGTCGGTTCGGGAGTGCTCTCGGCTATGGACCGTAGTCCAAAGTTGTAAGGCATGAGGTTTATAAATCCATCAAGGACCTGTAATAATCAGGTAGGGTATTTTGTTTAGAAATAATTTTGAAAGGTCAAAAGGAGGCTGATATACATATTATTTAAAATATCATGGTACCTGAAATGGTAGTTTGCAGAGTAAATCTGCCAGACAAAAGAGAGGTTTTTGAGGCAATCAAATATTAGTTCTAATAGTGAGATGGTATGGAACTGAGGAGTGACCTGCAATAGTCAAAAATAAGGGTCATTGGCAAAGCATGCTTTTGGGATCAAGCTGCAGCTCCTCATGCAAGTTGGGTGAAATCCATCCAGGGGATTCAGCCATAGGCATGAGCAAATTTGGGACAACCCTATAACTTTGCCCCCCCCCCCGGAATAAACCACACCAAACTTTTCAAAATCATTCCGAGGTGGCCCTATACATTTATAGGAAAGTTTGTTGTGGATTTGTATAACAACACTAATGATATAAGCTGCCATAAAAAGGCTCTTCCTATGAGTTGAGCAACTTAACCACAACTACGTGTGTTTTTATTGGTTTGTGGTTTAAGATGTTATTGAATTATTGTGTTGTGAAGTACTCATTGTCGAAAGGTATGGAGAGTTGTGTGGGGTATTTAGTGTGCAGTGTGTTGTGCAAAAGAGGGAGGGAGGGGTAGAGGGAAGAGCAGACAATAGTAGGGTGACAGAGATTGGAACTGCTGGATCGGTGTCTAGAAATTGAGATAGCATTATGAGGTTAGGCTTGGTTAGAACATGAGTTCACTAATGCCACTCGAATATATGTGTACAGCACTTCTGGTGTACCATGAAACAATGTTGAAAAATCACAATGAGTAGGTCATTGATACAAGGGGGGGAATGCATAATCCCTGGCCAGAAGAAGGAACAAATGATAGAGATGTTTTGAGTTATATGTGCACTTATCTGATGGTGAAATATAAGGGGAAGAATGTGAAGAATAGAGAGGTCATTCCTGAGCTCTGGAGTTTTGTAGATGATTTTGGAGATGATCTCAAAAGAGGAGACATAGGTATACAAGAGCCTTGTATCATAATCCTAGTGCCACAATGGCATCCTATGAATAGCCCAACACCCCCACAACCCCCACAGCACCACCACCCCCCCAGGGGTTTTCCCATTGCAAGACGCTGCAGGGTATACTAACCCTGAGTATGTGCTGCATGCAACTCTGTGACAACAAGTATCTGCAGCTTATGAAAATGTCCCACAGCCGCTAGCAGCGAAGGCTGTGTTCATCCCGTTAGTGAAGGAAACAGAAAATAGGGCACACAGAGATGTATAAGGTTAAGAGCAGAGTCTTCGTCCATCCAAAGCAAAGAGTACCAATTGCTGAAAAGCAGTCTTACATGATTGATTTCCACCCTTTCCATGGATCTATTTCAAAAGAAAGAGAAGGAAAGGCGAGAACATGAATAGGAGGGGAAGGGAAGGGAAGGGAAGGGAAGGGAAGGGAAGGGAAGGAACAGAAAAGAAAGGCATGGAAAGAAAAGGAAAGGAATGGAAACATTTGAAACATAACGGAAAAGGGGGAATGGGAGGGTGCAAATAGGTTCATGGGGGATGGCAATGCCCTTACAACAGAGAAACAAATGTGCACATTTTTCAGAAAGTTGCAAAAATGAGAAAACATAAAATCAATCACGCCTCTTTTGTTAATAGGTTTCAAGGGTGGCACTGCAGCTTGTTCAGTACTTCACTAAAAGCAGGTTGAGGTGTAAACTGAGATTTTTTCTGGTTCATCCTACCACCCCCAGTTAACATAACTAGGTAACTTCAACTAAGGTTGAAAGTTGTGTTTTATGTGCAGATTTTTCCCAGAAGAGTAAAGCAATTTGCCAAAATGGGCCCAGTCTCTACACCGCCCAGTAATCTCCAAAATCTTGCTTGCATTCTCAAGAATAACTGCTCAAAGAGCAGTCACTTGGTTGTATCCCCAACAGGGAAGCCTCATAAAGAAAGCCTACTTAACCTCCATGTGTTCTCAGTGCCCCCACCCTCTTCCTGATATATAACTAGCTGCCTGGGACTGACAGGATTTTCAATTGTTTTCGAGGGTAACTGGGTTTACATTTTCGGTTGAAAGAGTCTGTACATGCTCCTCAATGTTATGAGGTGTCCTAGGACACATTGCCAACTGGTAAGGGAGTAGAAGCCCTGCCTTTTTTATTTTAAATATACTGATAAAATGACACAGGTATTTCCATGTCAGGAAAGGAAATCTGCTGATTAGATTCCCCTTTCATAAACTCCATATCAAATGTACAGTGTAGACGTGTGTCCTGTGAATCAGTGTCCTGATTTGAACAAAACAGGGTCAGGGATCACAGGTGCCCATTTGGCAGCTGCAGGGACAGTCATGTCTCTTCCGTGCAGGTGCAGCATTTAAGATATTCACCTCTGTTCCAAAACTCCATAATCTCTAATGTGGCACATAAACTTTAAATATATGTCAGACCTGAGTTTACGGTATGGTGGGTGGTATTTATCAAACATGTTAACAGCAACATCAAATTGATATTACACATGTAGCAGCATTTTAAGCGTAGCTTGGCTATGAAATGATTATGTCTAACCCTAGCAAGGCAGTATCCTTTTGGGTTGCTTCTCTCTGTTCCATTATGAGGGAAGGTAACACCCTCCCAAGAGAGACAGCAACTCCACAGGAAGCTGCCTTGGAATCAAGTATCAAGGGGCACACCAATTTATAAAAGGAGTAGCTGCATACCAAAAAGGCATTTGATTCTATTGAGAAGTGAATGGGCGGGGTTAGTGTAGCGCGAGGGAGCTCTTTACAGCTGAAGGAAGATTCCACCATCTTTTTTTTTTCTCTGCCTCTATCTTCCTTTGATGTCCCCTGCACTTCCTGTAGCACAAAACACTTTGGGTGAGATGTCAAAAGGCAAAGTCCAAATGGTTCCAGAACAATGTTTAGACACTTAAATCACACTTGTGTTGATCAAATCAGAATGTGACTCAAACTCACAATATTTTAAGAAGCTCAATGATTCATGTTAAATCTTCATTATGCTGTTATCAATAAGAGAATTGTTCCTCCATGCATACACAAATAGATAAATACACCTGTACACTTTTGCCTTTAAAAGAAGGGGTCTTCCACTCCTTCTTTGACTCACTTTTGGACAAACACTTACGGAAGAATGAATTGGAACTCTCTTCATAGATTTGCTGTTTCCGAAGTCCTCGACCCAGTTAGGTGTCCAAGTGAGAGGCAAGATCTTTCTCCTAACCATCCCCCATGGACAATAGGGGTGAACTGCTGCTGGGAAAAGACCTACCTTTCTACTGCCACAATGGTACCCAAAGACCTCACCGTGTTGAAGGACACCTGAGGTTGTGTGCCAGTCTCCCCATGTATGGGAGCCTAAGAACAAGGACCAGCCTGCACCTTTAATCCCTGCATTGAGATTGACATTAACCTGAGGGTCAAGCGCTCTCTAACACATTTCGACATACAGTACACCAAAATAAAACTGGTAAAATCATCCAACACTTTACATGCTCTAAATAACACAAAAAGACAGAACATACATCATAAAAAAATCAAGCAAGAAAATAAAATAAAATAAAATAAGAAAAAAAAGATAAAGGAAAAGGGATTCAAATCAGCACTAACAATTCAATCTGTTACTAACTTCAATCCCCTTAGACATCTTCCCACCTCGATTGATAGAGCCATCACATTACCAGAAGGTAATCTTGCTCAAAAATCATCGGTATTAAGATAAGACTCGTCATGAACACATCTACTAAAATGTCTGGCCCTGATACTCCAGGTCCAAACACAATTAGATAATAGATGCTTAACAGTCTGAACTTCGCTATTAGGGCACCTGTCACAGATTGATAAAGCCCCCCCCCCCTTCCTTATCTCTAAACTGAGGGTTAAATAAGCCGGCACAAATGATAAGCATTTATCCAGCACTGTCTAAGAGGCTGATCTTTTGGTTTTTTGCATATCATCAACCGTGTCTATCCAATCTCCAAATTTCATTTTTTCTTTCCCTTTTAATGGGTTCTGTAAAAGCAACTCAACATCACAGTCACAACCAGACAATAGTTCCAAACACTTTTGCCCAAATCTACACAGAAAATCATTGTTCTCTTGATGCAGCTCTATAGCTGTTTCCTCAGAAAGGGAATTCTTTTGGTGGGTCTAGGATTAATCTGTAGAGAGTCAACCACTTCCATTCCAGCCATGATCTTAGTGATGAAAGACCAAGTTCATAGCGCAAGCAAACAACGGGAACACAGTCTGGCAAACCCAAAGTACGTTTCCAAATCCTAGACTCTATTACATCCCAATCTATCTCCAAAGCTACAGCGTTATAGTCCAAACCATATAAAATTATTGGAACTACCTTCCCTATATAGAATCTTAAAAGGGGAAGGATAGAAAATTTGCCAAACTTGGAATTGATTTTTTTCATCTGAGTACCTAGTTTCACTAATTGTAGATCAATAGATGACAGCAGACTATTCTTTGTTGCAAAAGATCTTAATACAGCTCCCAGATAAGTTAATTCTGAGACAACCTCTACCGGAGACTGATCCAACTTCCAAGTAAAATTCTTTGCTATTTTATTTGGTCTCTTGAATAGAAGAATCTTGGATTTTGAGGGGTTTATATTTAATGTATTGCTCCTGGCATGACATTCTAACAGGGACAACAGACGTTGCAGGCCCACTTGTGAATAATCCAGGACTACTACATCATCCGCATACACTAACCAATTTATTTTTGCTTTGCCAATAGATGGAGATATTAAACCAATATTATGCAGCCAGTTAGCTAGATCCGCCATAAAAAGGATGAAAAGCAGGGGGGCTAATAAACATCCTTGTCGTACCCCTGTAGTTATCCTAATTGGATTAGAAAGCAAGCCCGATATGCCAAGTCTGACCCACATGTAATTATTGGAGTGCAGCTCTCTCAGAATGGAAAGTAGACCAGGAGGAATTCCCCAGGCCCATTTTCCCCACAGTAAATTCCTATCAACCGTATCAAATGCCTGGGATAGGTCAATCCAGGCTCCAAAAAGGGTAGGGCCACCCTTGATAAATGACTTTGCAGCAAGGCAGTTCAAGACAGGCCCACTCAATGAGGTAGATAAGCCCTTTCTAAAACCAGATTGCTGCTTAGGGATAATTCCTTTTGTTTTTGCCCAGGTTTCCAATTCCCCTAAAATGATGCCCGAAAAGATGTTACTATCGGCATCTAGCAGAGAAATAGGGTGGTAATTAGAAGCCAGTGACCTATCACCCTTCTTGTAGATAGGTATAACTATGGATTGTTTCCAAGAGTCTGGAATTCTCTTCTGGGTAATGATGTTATCAAAAAGTAACTTTAGAACCTTCGCCCAGGTGACTGGGTCCAATTTCAGAATCGAGTTACTCAAACCATTCGGACCAGATGCTCTTGAGGCTGAAGATTTCTTAATGAACAATTCCAGGTCCCAGTCATTAAATTCAAGACACCAGTTGGACGTTATATCCACAACCGAACACACTGGAACCTCAGAATCATAAACCTTGGCAAAATGATCAAACCACGCCCCCTCCTGGATTACAGAATCCTGTTTCTGGTGATGGGTTACCTCATTCATTCCCACCATTGACCAAAAGTTTTGAGAATTCCTAAGAGATAGAGCACAAAGCATTCTCTCAGCATCCTGCTGAAGCAACAGATGCTTATAGGCACGAAGCGAATTCCTATAGTTGTTTTTTAGCTTTGCTACTCCCTCCCCATAGGTTTTCACATATAAACCCAATCTCTTTAGGATAGATCTCTGATGCCTCAGTTCAGTCTTTTGGGCTATAATTTGAATGTTGAAGGAATGCGTATGGATCTTGTGGGGTTTCTGCATGGAAAGCTCCACTGGGGCCAAATCAGACAGAATTTTTTTTGAGTACAGGACTCAGACAATTGCTGGATAGATAAATAACTCCTCCTTTTCTCAGCTCCTTGTTTATAATAAAGAGCTCTTGACCATAGCCAGGGGCCACTGAAGCACAGTCATAGGACAAGGCCACCTTCAGCATAACATGGTCATCATTGTTCCCATCCCCCACAACCAAACTGCAGCAGCTCCCAAAGATATTTCTTGAGGCAAAAAGGTAATCAATCGTAGAGAAAGAGGAACCTCTGTGCCAGGGAGGGGAGTTTGGGATATCCCCCAGATGTTTCCATTCAGCATTAAGAGATTCCAATCCTTCATGAACTCTACCCATATTTTGCCATTACTGGACTTCTGTTTGAAATTTCCCGACCTTGGGTCCAGTGTAGAAATACATTGGGTGTTGAGATCCTCGGCAATAAGAATATCATCCGCCGATAATCGCAAGGAACAATCAACTAAACTATCAGAAAGGGCATGCAGAAACTCAGATACTGGAAGGACACCAGGGTTCCAATACAAATTTACCACTATCCAACATGAACATTCTATAGGACCTCTTCTTGACAGTCTCACCATAAGGATCCCCTGGATAACGCTTGAGATAATAACAGAGGATTTAAAGACCTCATTACTAGAAGCCACCAAAAGACCCCCCATTGGTCTACCGACTCCTGAGTCCAAGGCTAACTGCTGAAAAATAGAGTACCCATCTATACCATCAGACAAGTTAACCAAGTTTCTTGGTTAAGAATGAGGTCAAATGTTCTAAAAAATCAAACCAATTCAAACTGTGAGTCAACCTCTTTTGACCCTGTTTAACCAACAGGATCCTCTGGTGCTGCATTTGGCACTCCGCCAAGCTTCAAACCACTGTTGAGTTACTCAAACTAGTTGAGTCCATCATTTATATATTCACATTTTTAAAGCGCACATCAGCCCGAGGGCATTGTGGCGCTGTTACTTAAAGGCATGTCTGGTTACAGAGGAAATCTTGCTGGCTGCATTGATATTTGCATTTTACAGTTCAATTGAGGTCACAAGGTAAAGACAGGAAAGAGGTATATATTGCATTTGAGGTTCATTTTAAAGGTTCAGTTATATGTAAAATGGCAAATATGTTGCAGTAGTGGGATAATTTAGTGCAGAAAGGGGCTAATGCGTCAGTGTGTAGTAAAGTTTATGAGAATAGTGTGGTTTCGAGGGATTTGCGAAAAGCAAATAAGGAGGGCTCTGCTCTAAGTGCATTGGGTAGGGCATTCCAGAGCTTAGGTGCTATGTGGGGGAAACCAATGCCGTCAGCATTGGCTCTTTTTATGGATGGTACACAGAGTTGGTTAGCATGGTGGCTTCTTGTGGGGCAGGCAGAGATGTTTTTTGATAATGTGTTTGAGAGGTAGGAAGGGGCGGAGAGATTGATACATTTGTGTGTGAGGGTGAGAACTTTGAAGTTGATTCATTTGTTGACTGGGAGCCAATGGGCTTCACGTCTGGCCTGGGATATGTGGTCAATTTTAGGGATGTGTAGGGCTACACGGAGTGCATTATTTTGCGTTATTTGGAGTTGATGTTTTTTGTAGATGTGCCTGCCAGAAGGGCGTTGCAGTAGTCCAGTCTGGCTCCTATTGTGGCTCTGGCTATGTATAGGCAGTTTTGAGTGGTTAGGAAGGGTTTTATTGCAGTTATGAGTTTTGTAGTGCCCAGGCTCAAACCTGAAGCTCATCTTTGCACTCACCGTAATTCAAGCCACCTCTTTGAACTGCCAGAATCTTCTTTGCCGATCTTCAGTGATAGTCTACCAGACCCTGGTGGGTCCTTCGATTCGTGATCTTCGAACAACACACTGGAGCAACCAACTTGAATTTTGCATCATGTCTCCACAAACTGATTATTGAGGTCATCCTTGTGGCCCTCATGATCTTCACCTCACTGCACGCTGCTTTGAGGTGCCCTTCCAACCACCAGCATCTTCACTGCCAATATTCATCGCCAGTCAATTCACCCCTGGTGTCATCAAGGAATTGTGGTCCTTGAAGCTGCATCATGCTGCTCTTCTCAAACTGTTCATTCCGTCACCACTATCTTCGCTTTCAAACCAACTGTTGAACGAACCCCTGTGGCCCTCATAATCAGCAGTTCTTCAAACCACAATAATCTAAACATCGACGCTGGCTTGACACCTGCTCCCCACCTGGACCAGCGTGACTGGTGCATTTGAGGCTGATTCAAACTGCACAAACTGTATCGGGAAGCCTGGTTTGATAACATCGCACCATCAAGAAACACAGAAAGGTATTATTGACTGTAAACTGCTCCTTTGGTCCATCTTTGTGCTATATTAACTGGCACGGTCACATTTTAAAACCGTTTTGCACACAAAAACATATCTTTTTAATAACATTGTGGTTTTTACTTGCCGTCCACTGATACAACTTTCTATCTGCACATATAAGGTGTTCTTTCTTCAGAGGTGGATTTTGTGTAGAGTGTTTCTATTTAGTTATTTTTGCAGATGCTCTGCTTTATTAAAGTATGTATGTTTTTATAGAACATTGATTGGCCATTCCCTTTATTTTGGACTGTTGTACTATTGATATTTTGGTTGCTTTCACACCCCTCTTGAGAGTACAATCTTCCCTTGGCACATGTTAACCCAACATGTAAAGGATGTATATCTCTTAACCGTGTCAGTTATAACTTTATGATGGGGTCACTCTCGTTTTATAGCACTTTGAAGGTTGCACAGGCACTTTAGCAACTACCCACACTTGCACTAATATTGAAACTGCCTTGTTGTGATATAACATGCTAAATAAGCAACCATAGCATGTCATGTCCGTATGCGGTACAGTTGTGCAACACAAGCAGCACCCAGAACAGGAACCTTGAGCTGTTCAGTAACTGCACTCAGACATAATACCTTAACTGTATATCACACTAGTGCCACTTCTTTCTGATTTATTAGACCTGCAAAATAACATGTTATGTGTCCATAGATCCCTAACATCATGTCCTACCCTGATGCTAGGGATCTATGGATGCATAATATTATATTAGGCAATGCTGATAATCAGAAAGATGTGGGCATATATTCCCCAACAACATTCACCTTTCACACAGTCTATTGTAGACTGATCTACATATGGCCTCTCGGCTTGGCAACTCTGAAATAATACTCCAGAGTTTCTTCAGTGGAAATATGTCAAAATTAACCTAGGTTGAAAAGCCGCCATGATTTATCACGGCAGCTAGAACACTTGTTATTAACTACATATTGTTTCTCTAAACTGCATCATATTTAGAATCTGTGTGATGCCAAGCACACTTAGAGCATACCATCCTTTGTACAATATCAATCTGTGTTCCACCTTAATGGATCCACATGCACCCATGTTTTGGTATGCAATCATAGAGCTCAATTGGTCAGTTGGTGAGCAGGTGCAGATGGATCTAGGTCATGTGTCCTATGCCCCACCTACCTGTCAATCACTGCTAATCTGTCGGTACCTTCTTGTTTTGCCACCCCTTTTCCCTAGTTAAGCAGCCCTCCAGCCTCTTTTCCTTTGCAATTGGTGATCAGGTACAAGTGTACCTACGTCTCGTGGCCTAAGCCCTGCATCTTCCTTTCTGCTCTTACCTCTTACATCAAGGGTGTCTCTCTGCCAGGCTCCAAAGTAAAGGGCAGACAAAGTAAAGAGCAATTACTGTTTGGACCGGGAGGACCGAGGAGCAGAACCCATGCCCTTCTTAACATCAGGTAATATCTGTTGAATATGTGATTCACTCCTCTTTCTCAAAAGCCCATCCCTACCATCAGCACTCAAAGTCAACCACACCACTCACCAGCAACATCATGGACATCGCATTGCAGCAACATCACCCATATGACCATACACCCCATCAACACTCCATTATCCACCATTACACAACGATTGATGCTCGCCAATGTCCGCTCAGCAATCAACCATGCAGCTGACATTACCAACCTCATCACCACACATGACTTGGATGCCATTTCCATTACTGAGACCATATGACATTCACCTGCACCCACATCCTAGGTGTCCTCACCTACAATGTTGACCATCCAAACAAGATTGGCAGAGGCCTCACCATCAATCAAAAGGCTCTTTTGAAAACCTATCCTGGACCTTCTTGCTATCCCCAATGGACAGAGTCACTTTTCATCTCATCTACAGACCACCCAAGTCCAACACCTCCTTCACCGACGGCCTCAAAGACTTGGTCACTACCATGTCTCTCCAGATTGAAAACATCTTCCTCAGTGTCTTCAACATCCCAGGCAACCCAGCATCCAAATCAATGAAGAAAGATCTGTACTGCCTACTCAAAACAGTGAACCTAACACAGCACAAGAAAGAACATATTCACAGGAAAGGTAATATCCTTGACCTCATCATCACCACGCTGTCCTCCCTTCATCAAAGCTCTCCTATTCGGCTCAACTGGTCGGGCCATCTGGCAATCCCCTTTGAGATCAATCACACCACACCGCCCGAGCAAACCCATTGGAAACCTAGAAATCAAGCCTTCAGATCCTTCAAGACCTTCCCAGTGGAGGCTCTCGCTGAAGACCTCACCAAACCCCACCTCACATGGGCTAATGTACCTTTGATGAACCAGGAATGCAACTTGCTTCTCCAAGAACTGAACACCACCCTCACAAATCAACCACCATGCCCCAGAGAAACAGGGCACCCTCAAGCCTAACCTTCAGTATCTTGGTACACCGAGAACTCAACCTCAACAAATGAGCCATCAGAAAACAAGAAAAGAATTGTTGAAAATCATGCTGTGCATTCCACCCCGCGGTTCTCAAGGAACTCTGTCATACATTCAAGTGACTAATCAATACTGCCAAGGCCAACTACTACCAAAACACTACAGCCAAGGCCAACAATGATATCAGTGTGCTCTTCAAAGCTATCAAGCACTGCATGTACCCTCTGCCCGACCCACCCGTAGCACACTCCATTGAAAAATCCACTGCCATCAACTTTTTCTTCATCAACAGGATCAACATGTACCGCCAACACATAGACACCAACTCCACAACTGATAGCACACTACACATCCCATCTCTCAAAACCACAACTACCTGGACAACTTTCAAGACACTAACTATGGAAGACCTCACTTCCACCTTAGCATCCCTCAAGGCCACATTTCATGCGGATGACATCCTCCCTGCTTCCTTACTCAAGACTCTTCCTACTGAAGCACTCCTCCCTTACCTGACAATCATCAACAGTGCCCTAACTGGAGGCCTCTTCCCCCTTGATGATTGAGACAGGACAAATCCTCCCATTTCTTAAGAAACCCACAGTGGACCCTGATGCTCTCAGCAACTACCACCCCATTACCCATCTTCCCTTTCTGGAAGATCCTTGAGAAAGCTGTAGTTATACAACTCTTCCAACACATCAAAGCCAATGATTTCTTTCAGTCCTATCAATCTGGTTTCAGATTCAGTTGCAGCACAATGATGGCTATCATCAAGTTGATCAACAAGGCTCTTAAGATCCTCAATGATGCCCATCCTTGCCTCATAGTTCTCCTTGACCTCTCAGCAGAATTTGACCCAGTAGACCACCAGACACTCACCAACAATTTACATTTCTGCATGGGGATCAGCAAGATGGTTCTCAGCTGGTTCAAATCCTACTTGTCGAACTGCCAACTGTTTGTACAAATGGAATCTTCCAGATCACCATCTCTACCTATCACCTGTGGAGTCCTGCAAGGATCCATCCTGTCCCCTATGATCTTCATTCTTTGCATGGACCCGCTCGGAAACCTCCTCTCTCCACACAACATCCACATTCACCAATACACAGATGAGACAACAATCTACCTTAATATATCAACCATCAAAAACATCCACAGACTCAAGGCCTGCCTCACTTTGATCCAGTCCTGAATGTAAAGTGCTAACCTGAAGCTCAATCCCTCCAAGACTGAATTCCTACTGCTGACCAACAACACCAAACACCATGACATCCAGACCAGACTCTCTGCTAACACCCTTGAGGGATTCACACCCTCAATGGCCTCCTGTACCAAGTCCCTTGGGTTCAACAGAGACAAACATCTTGCATTCAAACAGCACAAAGCAAGGATAAAACAAATGGCCTTGTACCAGCTTTCTCTCATGTTAATGTTAATGTTAAAGCAAATTTGTACCATGCACTATCATCACCAGAGTGGTCCCCTGGCGCTCTGGCAGCTCTGAAAAGGGAGGGGTGGGGGTGAGTTAGTGGGAATAAGCTGAAAAAGTGCAAGAGAGCAGTGATTTGCTGTTGTTGGCCTCAGCTCGGAAGTCAGTTGGCTGGGCTTGGTTTTTTTTACGCTCGGTAGCCATTGTGTGCATTTGTGCGCGTTTATGTGTGGTTTGTGTTGTTGTTGCAGTGTAGTGAAGTTTGTGCGGATTGTTATGTTGTAGGCTTGTGGTTGTGTTTGGTTAGAGTTTGAGAGGTGCATGCAGAGGGGTGAAATTGTTAGTGGATTGGTTAATTGGCATTGCTGTCTGGAAGCGAGGCGCTAAACCTCCATATTGTCTTCAGGTGGGGTGCGTGAGCATCTCTGCGTCTCCGTCCAGATCTGGGGCTGCCCAACACTCACAGTCCCTTTCGCACATGGCATCCACTCACTTCATAACCTTACCCAAGTTGGGCACCGGCCACCTTCGTGACACCTGTCTGTATGCGGGGAAGGCAGGCGTTTGTGAGTCCCTTCAAATCACTTGCGATGCACAATCTGGGACATTCTTCATGCTCTATCTGTGGTCTCATGAAAATGTTGCAGATATTTTGAGGCAGTTTGTTTTGTCTCTCTGGAAATACATTTGTACTTTGTTCTGGTTGCTTCTTCTCGATTGATGGATCCGAAGTTACACTTGTGAAAAATCAAATCCTTCATCCCAGAAAACAACTTCAGACCTGCTGTCCAAGCATTGGTACTCTCCCACCTGGATGGTGTGTCACCCTTTTGGAACACCTTCCAGCAACTACCCAGGCAACACGGAACTGTTTCCTGCATGCTGCAGCAAGCTTCATTAAAGGGCTTCACAAATTCAACCACATCACCAGACCCTCATCGACATGCACTGCTACCCACTTTAAGCATTTATCATATTTAGAACCGGTTGCATCATCTACAAGGTTGTCTTCCTGAAGTCCCCAAGGTACCTCACTGAGAAACTTACCATCTCCACAGGCCTGTCATCCACCAGAAGTAAGAAAATGTCCAGACCTGAACTACAACAGTGCAGGAATGTAAGAACCATAAGACAGGCCTTCTCTGTCTGTGCTCCAAAACTCTGGGAACTCCTCCGTGTCAACATCAGACTTTCCCCATCACCTCTACCGTTCAGGAAAGTGCTCAGGTCCTTACTCTTCAAAACATTGCTCCTCCTTAACACCTAGGTCCACACACCCTGCACTCCCAACCCTACCTGAGACTCTGCGATCTGCTTCCCACGGTCTTCCCCCGATGCTGTCAATTTCCCACCCTCTCCTGTTAGCTCCCTGCTCCTTTTTTCTCTGTTTGCCTCACAATGTTTTTCCCCCTTTTATTGTTAAGCATTCCATTGCTTTCCTAAGCTAGGCTTGTTCTCAATAAATACAAATAATAATAATAATAATAATAATAATAATAATAATAATAATAATAATAATAATAATAATAATTCAGAGCATGGTATCTTTCACTTTTGGTGTAAATGACAGATAGTTTATTGGTGCATAGACTTCCCTTTTGTTTTTACACTGTGCAGGTTAAGTATATGTCCTTGCCTGAGACCTGGTTACTCCCTCCAGAGGCAGGAGTGCAGCAATAGTTGCAGCTGATATACATGCCTATTTATCCCGTTGCACTTGCTTTTTATGTTGAAGTTCCATTAACACTGTAATCCTTTATTTCGAAGAAAATATAATTTTGGAGCAAAATGTAGTTTCATGAAGAGGCTTTTTGTTTTCACATGTATTTATGGAAGCCTGCTGGCAGGTGTGCCATCATTGATAATTACCTGTTTAGCTAAGTTTGTTTATTGCAGAGTGTTTGTGTTTGCCATTTATGTCTATTTTAGAAAAAAGGAAAGTGAACATAAAATGCAAAGAATGTTGGGTATGCAATAGAATGGGAAATGAGGGATGCACAGAAATTAACTGTGAATTGGAGAAGTTGGAACTGTCGGGGACCGTTGTAGTGTGAAGCAAAGATGAAAGCTCTATGGTGGGGTTCTTCCAATAAAGTAAAGTACAATGTGTGTTTTCTAGTGTTATTAAAGTCCCTTTAACAAAGTTTTTTCACTGAATTTCATAGGTTTTTAGTATCGCAACTTAACCATAACGTCCCTTTAACAAAGTTTTTTCACTGAATTTCATAGGTTTTTAGTAGCACAATTTAACAATGATAACTCTAATTTTATGTACATGTAAAATGGAACATACTGAACCCCCTCTACTGAGTTTGATGTCCGCAAACTCTTTTAATGTCCGCGGACATGTTCGGACAACAGCACCACTACCCAAAAACTCTGTGCGGGTATGTTTAATTGTTATATGATAACATATGAACATTTTACGAATTCACAAACCAGCACACATACACATTATATGTAGTAATACATAAGAAGTGTAACCCATATATAAAACACACTAACCAATCATTTAAATACAATATGTTCTAAAATGGAATATACCAAAAGAAGAAAGATAGGCTTCAAAGTACGCTGGAGTGGCTAGAGGAGTGGCTAGAGGCTAGTGGCTAGAGGAGCATTTCCCACATGAGTAAATGTCAGAAGATAGTGAATCTAATGGTAGACACTTTACAATATAAACCATTTAATTATTATTTTTTATATACATTTAACATATATATGTTTTTGTACAGAGCATACCAAAATGGAAAGTACTACAGAAAAAGCTGTTATGGATAAGACTCTTCACAGCATAGAAGAAAAAATGCATCTACTGTTGGTAAATTTTAATAATTTAAAAAACTTTGTGGAAGATCATTTTAAACAAAAGAACACGTACCATTGTCCCACATGTACCTGTCCCCCCTCACCATATCCCAGTCAATTATCCCCAAACCCTCTCCATGAACCAAAACGTTTTGATGAGACTTCCATCCCTTCTTCACCTCATACAAATCCTGTTGAAACCCCTAATTCTCCTGTTTTTGTTTCAGTCTCTGCCTCCCCTTCTCTGTCATAAATTAATCATACATGTTAAATAAAGTTACATTTTTAAATTGTGTTCTAATTCATTTCATGTTTTTTTATTAAAGCAATTTAGGTGTCCGCGGACAGCGCGAGTATCCGGAATGTCCGTAAAGAAAAGAAAATGGAGGTGTCCTAAAGAACACTATCATTACAACCCAGGCGCTGGACCATGGTGCAATTAGCACCATGGTCCATGCCGGTCTCCGGCATGGTGGATGGCGGAATTACCGCCCCATCACAAGCTTGGCGGGGGCAGTAATTCCCCATTCACCATTTGCCCTTCCCCATTCCCATTTTGCCCCATAGGGCGTAATGGGGAAGGCGCTAATTATGGCACTGTAAATTACGGTTGCCGTAATTAGCTCCAAGGTCCCTTAGCGGGTTGGATTTTAACACCTGCAAAAAGCAGGCGTTAAAGCCTCCAACCCGCTAAGGGACGTTGTAATCAGGCTCTATTGGTTTAACGGCGCCAATGCTCTTTTTACGGTGCCGTTAAACAATTAGCGCCAGGGTCGTAATGAGGCCCAATACCTGTCCGTATTGTTCGCTAGCAAGTTGAAACTGGTCTAAGAACACATGCGGTGTCCTAAAATGTTCGTAAATAAACAAAATGGGGGTGTCCTGAGGACGCTATGCCTGTCCGTATTGTTCACAGGCAAGTTGAAACTGTTCTAAGAACACAAGGTGGGTCATTACGACCCAGGCGGTAAGTACGCCAACTTTACCACCATGGTGTAAACTGCGTTTACACCATGGTGGATGGCGGATTTACCGCCCCATTCCAAGGTGAGTGGGGCGGTAAATCCCCATTTCCCATTTTACCCTTCCCCATTCCCATTTTTGCCCCATAGGGCATAATGGGAGTGGGGAAGGCGCTAATTACGCCACCGTAAATTACGGTGGCGTAATTAGCACCAAGGCGGTTTAGCGCCATGGATTTTAACGGCTGCTAAAAGCAGCCGTTAAAATCGGAATCAGGCGTTAAGGGTTAACGACGGCGTTAACCCTTCAATCCTGAGTTGTAATAAGGCCCAAGCTGTCTCCTGAAATGTTCATCAATTGACGAAATTGGAGTGTCCTGACAACACTGTCCGTATTGTTCGTTGGCAAAATGAAAGTGTTCTTAGAATATATTATGTGTCCTGGGATGTTCATAAATAAACAAAATGTGAGTGTCCTGAGGACGATATGCCTGTCTGTATTGTTCGCAAACAAATTCAAACTGTTCTAAAAACACATAAGGTGTCCTGAAATGTTCGTAAATAAACAAAATAGGGGTGTCCGTAGAACTCTATACCTCTCCGTAATGTTTGTATGCAAGTTGAAACTGTTCTAGGAACACACGCAGTGTCTTGAAATGTTCGTAAATAAACAAAATAGGGGTGTCCTGAGAATGGTATGCCTGTCTGTATTGTTCGTAGGCAGGTTGAAACTGTTCTAAGAACACATGTGGTGTCCTGAAATATGCGTAAATAAACAAAATGGGGATGTCCTGAGGACGCTATGTCTGTCCGTATTGTTCGCAAGCAAGTTGAAACTGTTCTAAGAACAAACGCCTGTCCGTAACTGTTTGTTTGACGTGTGACGCACATTTAATTACTTCAGGACCCAAACAGTGTCTGTAGAACATCAACGCGCATGCGCAAACCACTGTCAGTGCATTTGGTGTCCTGCGGACAGTCGCTCCCTTCGCGGATATGTTCGCGAACCTATCATGTGACCGCGCCCACGCTGATCGCGTGTTCTGAATGCGGACACTGTTCGTGTCTCTGAACAATTTAAAAGTACATTTTCAAGTAATCCACAATATTTTTCAATAAAAACTCACCATAGCACAAGTCCCACATACTAATCCTGATTTTCTACATACATTTTGAAACTTTTTGAACTTTTTTTTGTGTTCGATCTGTCCGCGGACAGCACTCATATCCGCGAACCGCGTACAAGCACCCCTATAAAAGACCACGCCCTAGAGATTATTCTCATTGTGTTTCTGGCTATCCTACAGAGCATAGCAAATTTTACTGCCAACTGCAGATTTCCATCGTGAACCTGATGGCATCCATGGCTGCACTGCTGCCTCCTGGTGCTGCATCTGCCACAGCACCACCCCCTACCCGCTCCACCACCACCACCTCCTCAAGGGCCTGAAGAGGGGAACAGGAGTGAGGATGCAGAGGAGGAAGAAGAGGATGATGAGGATGAGGTAGTTGAACTCCCTACTACCCGCACTCGGCGTGAGTCTTGGGAGTGGCGGTTATTTACCATTCGTGGGAATGGTCCTAAGGCTAGTGCGGACCAAGTCACCTGCAACAAGTGCAAAATGGTACTCAGTCATGGGAGGCTTGGTTCGTACAGCTTTGGGACCACTACCATGAAGCGACTCCTAAAGTCATTTCAAACTGGGGCCATTTGCAAGGTTGTACCTTGCGAGGAGCGTAGCAGGTTGACTTCCTCTACTTCATCCTCCGTTTTTGATCCTGTCACCACAAGGAACACTCCTGTGGGACAGCATATTCCTCAAGCTGCCTCACAGGCCATACACAATGCTGATGACCCTTACCTTTCGAGGGTCACAGTTGTGTGTATGTACTGCGATGCAGTACTGTGCAGGGGGGAGAGACTTCAAAGTGCTTTTGAGACTATCATCTCAGAGCACGAGAAGATCTGCTCACTACCCAAATAAAACCCACACTACATCCTCCTCTCTCAGCTCGCCCTTTCCTTTCCTATCCCCGTGGTTGGTGTCCCCCCTTACCCTCCTTTCCCCTCCTCTCCTAGTGTGTCTTGTATAAATAAATACAAAAAATGTAAAACAAAAATAAAAAAAGGCTCTTTTCAGAGCCGCCTTTCACAGTTAAAAAATAGAAGTGAAAATAAATGAAGCAGGGCCCTGTGTATTTTTTAGAAGTCTGCGGACAGTCCGCAGGCATCTAAAATCTTGGGGTGCTGCCCTATCATAACCATTGCAGTTTTGTCTGAGAGGAAGTGGTGGCTCTTAAAAGAGCCTTTTGGGGGTGTTTGTGTTTGAAAAATTAGAAATACTTAACACCTACTACAAAATGGATGTTGTCATTCTTAAAAAGGTTGCAATGCATTTTGTACATTTCTCAGAAAAATCTGATTGCCAGCATAAGTAAGATCGACTCCATCTCTGCGAAAAATGTATGTACTACGAAACATAATATTTTCATTGTGAAAAGAGGACATGCCAAAATTTCTTAGAAAGGCACAAACAGCCTTATTGACATTGCACCTTGCTTTCTCCATTTGTGGACCAAATGAAGAAGAACAAAGACACATTTGTCTCTGCACAATCAGTGAAAGAATTACTTGAGAATTTGGAAACATGTCCATGACCTTCCCAAGTCCTTCTTTCATTGCAAATTGCAAAGAAATTCCAGACACATGTCCTAAACTGTTCCCGCCACAATGAATTATAATTATATTTGGATGTTGCTCTGTCTCCAAAGTACCACAGAGAGGTAGCAAGTCCAGCCACTTCATTCCACGTACTCCATGCCAGTGTTCTTCCACATGTGAGAATCCAAGATCTACAGCTACTCCACAGCTTTCTGCATGCACCTTCAACCAATGTATCCACGATTCTCCCAAAATCCAAACAATCTGTTTTCTGAAACACACAGCCATAGCTATCTGTTCTTCTCTCAGCAAAAAGAGTATTAGAGAAACTCTCTCCTGGCACAACACACCCACCAAACTTTCCTGACCCTCTGCTCATTCTCCTTTGCATGGCTCCCCAACCCAAAATCCCTGGATGTAACACCCGATGTCTGCGAACTACCACCATGTCCGTGGACATATCGTAACATGGACAGCCCTTCTACCATTTCCACTTCACTCTCTGTGCCATTCCCTCATTGGATGTAGCTAAGAAGTCACATGACCATACAACAATCACATAGACGACATCTACATCTAACTGCATCATCATAGATCAGCACTGCAAATGTACTGTTAATCTCTCTGAGTACAAGTGTCATTTCATTGGAAAGCACCTTCTACAAGAAATATTGTACAAGTCTCCAAGATTTCTACTTGCAGCTCCATGCATACCTGCATGAACACAAACTACATGTATGCATATTTTCTGTAAAGTACATGCACAATTCTTCTAGTTTCATATAAACAGATTAACTGACTTTTAGCTTCTATAATCTGTAAAATGAATTTACTTTTCTTTTTTTCCATCTCCTAAAATCAACTGTCACTTACAAACTTTTATACTTTTTAATTTCTTTTTACACACACATATTCAAAGCATGTTGAACTAGCATATTTTAAATAAAATATATAGAATATATAGAGTGCATATAGTCAAACAAAAGTGAATGCACACACTATGTTCAAATCTCAAACAGCAATACTTGTACAATAACATTAACATGTATTTATTTATTTATTTATTTATATAACGCAAGCAGCCCATGACTTTGAGGCACTGTTACTTGCAAGAGCTTAGTTACAGGAATAGTGGTATTCAGTGGTACATTATGAAGTCCACAAGGCATAGTAAAGATATTTTGTTTGCTAAAGTTAGTCATTGCAATACAGTTTATTCATTAAGAACATATGATATATATTCAACTGGTGCGACGTATCTTATGTGAATAAGATCGTTTTCATGGTTTTGAGGAAAGCGCTGAGGATGTCAATTAAAAAAATCAATGTCTAAATTAAAAAACAGTGCTATATAAAAACAAAATTACGAATTTGTTTCCTTTACAATTGCAGTGAAGACCATTCTCCTGAAAAGAAGCAGCCGAATTTGAAGTACAAAGAACAACTAAGAAGAAACCTGCTCATTTTAGAAAAAAAGTAAGTTGAATACCACCACAATATTTGTATTATTACTCAAACACACTGTAAGGTAAGGTTAATTCATGCTATTTCTGTGCCTAAAAATAGAGATTGTGCACCATTCTGTCCAAAAATGCCCATTTCTTAAACAGCGATTTACATCCAGAATGGCCCAAAAGTTCCTATTTTTCGACACACAAATGACCTAACTCAGCCGCTAGAATTTTCATATTATAGAACAAACAACTGTTTTAATTGTATAGCATTAGATTTACTATTTGTACTTCTCCACACCACTAGCTTACTTTTTTTGTCACCTGAACCCCAGTTTAGTAGCACATACATTCAAGAATACCCATCCCTAGTAGTTGTAGTTGCCTAATGCACAATCACACACCATTACATACATCTTTATCATATTACTCAAACACTCAAGCACACAGCACACATACATTGCAGAACACCCCAACCCATACCTTCTTTATTTTTTTCAACAGACCCTAAAGAATGCCTACCAAAGATCAAGTCTGTAGAAAGAAACGCAGAAAATAAAAGTGTCCAACATAAGCATCCATCTCTAGAAGAATTTGTAAAAAGTTCAAACAAAACATCTAATACAGTCATTTAGTGAAACAAAAGAAGTTTCAAGTACAGAAACTTTGCCTCCTCTGTCAAAATGTAAAACGAACCAGAAAACAATTAACAAAAAATCAGCTATCACTACAGATAAAACTGCTTCTATAAATCTTGATATAGTGCGCATACCAAAAAAAAGTATTTTAGCAAAAATGTTCTGTCACAGAGTCCTTCAAAATCTTATAAAAACAGGAGAGAAACCAGGTTCAACCCTTAAATCCTTTCTTAGGAAATTAATTTTAGAAGCCTTGATTGACAGTGGAATTCTTCTCAAAAGAAAGTTATTTGTTTTAGTGTTAAACAAAATGAAACCACTAACAAAACTAATGACTAAATTACAAAAAAGACTTCTCAGTAAACGAAATGTCAACAGAAAGAACTTCTTAAATATCTGCGGAGGTGAATGGAGTCACACTACAAACACAGAACCATACTTTAATGAAGAAGGATAAAAACAAAAAACAAACACATGTAATTGCCATTCATAGCAGTGGTCGAGGTTATAAAAGAGTTAATAATACAATAATGGAACAAGAAATACTGCTTACAAAAATATGCCCTGAAAACTTCAAATGGCCATGCATGTCAATGTGTAACATTCCCAAAAAATGTTTCAAGTCTTTACGCCAATTTCTCAATCAATATGTGAAAGGCAAAGACAAAATCAAAATTAATCTACTGCCTAATATGGATACCTGTCCAGTGTGCAAGCACACAGGACTACAAGGAAATTCATTGACTTGCATTACAGGACCTACTTAGAAAACCACCTTCCATGATATGAAAAGGATATCAACACATCATTCAACTATAAGAAATCTAGTCTATAAACTGTACTATGCTAAAAGTCCTGCTTTAGCACTAGCCAATTTAAATAACATTCTTCTACATGGTACAGCAAAAGACCTAGTTGAAGAAATCGACTATATTCAGAAAAAATATTTTGGAAGTGAAAGCCACTTACAGAATGAAATAGCTTTAAAGCAAATTAGCAACAATTCTATGCATGGCAACCTTTTACTACACACATACAAAAAAGAAATACTAAAATTTAAAAGTACATCAGCTGAAGTACCAAACCATGTGTGTGTATGTTGCCGCAGACCTTTTCATAAAACTAACACAAAAACTGTAGTCCTATCATACAAAATAGAAGACAATGAAGATTCTAAATGGTTTGAATTAGCTCTCTACCTTATAGCAGAAAACAAATACGAAATAACTGACCCCTTAATACTTTGCAGTTACTGCACTACAAAACTTGACAACAACCAAACTACTTCACGTGCTATCAAAACCCCTACAACAACTTAATTTACATGAGAGCATCATAATTCAAAGAGTGCACCCATTTCAAGCAATAATACGCCTTCATCCAAAAAAAGCAAAATTACCTCCCTCTGAATTAGTGAAGGGTATTCGTGGAAAAGTAGTGTATTTACCATTAGATCTAAAAGAAAATGTGCACACTCTAGGAGTACAACATCTAATGGAGCAATCTTTAATTATCTGGTAAATGGAGTACCTACAAAAGACAAAAAAATATGGCAACGGCTGGTAGATTTACATAAAGTTAGACAAGCCTTGCAATATCTAAAAGAGAATAATGAATACTACAAAGAAATTAATATTGAAGAAAACTTGAAGGATACAACTGAAATAATTCAAGTGACACAAGAAGCTGGTCAATTTGAGCTCCTAGATCCTGCTATAATATCAAATATTCATCCATTGCACTCTAATGACACCATAGAAGATGCACTAGAAACGTACCAAATGCGTCAAACAAAAGGATCAACAATCAGCATATGGGAAATAAGTATAGAAGCACATGTGTTTCCTCTACTCTTTCCTACTGGCAAAGGAGGAAGGTACGATGATAGACCAATCAAATATCAGCATCAGAATACCGCTCATTACAGATGTATTCTGAAGATCCCAGATTTAGACAAAATGTGGAATACATATTCCACCTACTCTTTGAAAGTGAACTAGCAACTTTATGTTACAGACTTGCACACACATTAAAATCAGGATCTCACTTTCAAAATATGTCAGCTACACAATTATTACAAAAAGTGCTTCAAAAAGATGAGGTTTTACAATCAAATATTACAAATCTATTAGCAAATTCGCATGGTACTAAAGAGTACTGGTTTCAACGTCATGGAGATGTACGTTGTATGATCAGAAACCTTGGCCCACCCACTTGGTTTGGTACATTAAGTTGTGCAGAATATGCATGGGAAGATTTACATGATTTCCTACGCATATCAAACAAAAACAAAACAAACATAGATATACTAACATTTGGAGAACTTTGTTCTCTGGATCCTGGTAATATTTCAAGATGTTTTCACCATCGCTTCATTGCTATGCTACACTTTATTTGTAATAAAACTGTTCCTCCCCTTGGAGAAGTGCAACACTTCTTTTGGAGAAAAGAATACCAAGCCAGAGGAGCACCACATATCCACATGCTTTTTATGGATTAAAGATGCTCCTAAATTTGGTCAAGACAGTGATGCCATTGTTTTACAGTTTATTGAAAAATGTGTCACTTGTGAAATTCCATCAGAACCCACAAATAGTGATCTTCATGCACAAATTTTACAATTTCAAAGACACAAATGTGGCAAATTTTGTTGGTGCAAATACAAAAACAAAGGCAAATACTACACCAAATGCTGCTGGACCAAGGACTAGTTAATGGAGCACTGGGTACAGTTGTTGGCTTTCAAACATACCCACGTGACAACAAAATTCAGTTTGTCAATATTCTCTTTGACAAACTTTCAGAAGTAAAAAAGGATAGGACGCTCAACAGCTCGATTCCTTCTCTTCAAAAACATGTATGTACGCAGAGCACAATTTTCTCTAACTCTTACATATGCAGTCACCATTCATAAATCACAAGGTCTTACCCTGGACAAAGCAATGATAGACATTGGTAACACAGTATATAAAGAAAGCATGAGCTACGTAGCACTATCACGCTTACGTACACTTGACGGTCTATTTCTAATAAACTTTGATGCAAGTAAAGTAAACGCTGATATTCCTTGCATTTTAGAATACAATAGACAATAGAATTTGTTCACTATACACTCCCCATCTAAACACATATTCTGTTCCACAAAAAGTAAAACGTTGTAAAAGAAAACTAAATCAAACAGAAATGCAACAAGATGTCACTGAAAATCCTCCAAAGAGAGTAAAGAAACTAAAACTTCATCAAGTACCACAAGCATAAAAGAACCAATTAGGGAAAGTAAACCAGGTACTTCATCAAAGAAGGAAAACAAACTAAAAAAAAATCACTCAGATACAGAACAACCTGGTTCATTTAAACTCTCAAATATAGTTGGTGTAAATTGCTACGCAAATGTAGCAATGAATATTCTATTTCAATTACCACCAATTGTTGACAAAATTTACTTACACAGTACAGACCAATTGTGTTTGGAAATGTTAGTACTTCATAGAAACGCAACAAACAATCCTGGCAACACATATAGGGCCTCATTACACGGATGGCGGTAGGGATTTAACGTTACCGGTAATGGAATACTGGTAACGTTAAATGCCCATGCGGATTACGACCCAACTCACCGCCATTAGCGGCACTGCTAAGTACGGTGCCACTAATAGTGGTCAGTCCGCGTGCACGCGACCCGCCATCCCGTAAATAACGACATGCGCTAACAGCACACCATCACATGGCAAGTGCACATGGCAATAGCGGCATGGTAAATCCCCCAAAACCCCTTACCGGCATGGCGCTAATACCGCCATCGCGAACCGCCCATTAAAAGAACTAGGCAGTGTTAACACCTGCCACAGGTGGCCAAAATCAGCACAGATGGAGGAAATGGAGACTGTGGCTGCTCAAAAGAAGCACACCACACCCCTTCCCACAACCCTTCCCACACCAAGATGGTTCCAATACTGGCAGCATTACATGGCCTGGAGGACCTGATTGCAGCGCTGCTGCTACAACAACAGGCAGCACAGAGGAGAGGCAGGAGGAGGAGCAGGGCTAGACAGGCACAGCAAGCACCACCATGCCACCTAATCATACCACAGGGGCACGCATCAATTCCCCGGATCAGAACCAGTCCATTTAACCTAACACCTGAGCAGATACACACCCTGTACCGTCTGGACCGGGACACCATCACCAGCATCGTGGACATGATACACAACGACATTCTGAGCCTCATAGACATCAGAACTACCATCCCCCCTCTACTCAAGGTGGTGACAGTGCTCCACTTCCTGGACACAGGAACCTACCAGCATACAGTGGGGCAGATGCATGGCATCTCCCAACCAGTATTCTCACGCATACTGAACCAGGAACTCAATGCCCTCCTGAAGCATGCACCCGAACACATATCCATGCCACGGACTGGACAGGAGATTGAAAGCACCAAAGTTGGCTTCTATTCACTGGCAGGAATCCCAAGTTGCATTGGGGCCATCGACTGTACACATGTGGAATTGGTCGTCCCACATCACAATGAAGTAGTATACCGAAACAGGAAGCAATTCCACTCCATGAATGTCCAAATGGTATGTGACGCCAACAAGATAATCACAGATTGCTGTGCCCGATTTCCAGGATCTACCCATGATTCCATGGTCTTGCGGAACTCAACTATCCCCCGCTACATGGAGCGACAAATGGTACAACGTCCGTTGCTACTTGGTGAGTAGCAGGCCAAGCAAATGGCAGTGTGATTGGAGGGGGGGTAGATAGATACTCAACTGGGGGTGCATTGGGGGGGTAGATAGATACTTCAACTGGGTGTAGCCTGTAGTCCGTCGCCCAAATGCACATACAGATGTACGCAAATGTCCATCTGGGAGGGCAGCAACGTACTTGAGATGAACGGAAATGCAAGTATATGCTACACAACACAGCTGACAATCCAATTCTAGTAACATCAAACATCAATCCTCATCCACATTGCACGACACTCCACGCCACGAAATACACAAATGTCATCCATGCTGTCAACATAGTCATGCAGCATTCCTACAGCACAACATCAACAATGCATTGTGCCCTTCGATGCATGCAAAGGGATACCCCCTAGCCATGGCAATGCACCAGGAACCCATGGCACCACTGAAGTGATGCCTCTCAGCATGGCAACAGCAATGTTGGAAGGACAGTACACCACCAGTGTGGTACCAAATGTGCCTGGCCACAGGGACACCTATGACCTGGCCTCACCCAGAACATGTCAATTACTTTTGGAGGCTTCAATGGGGCATGTCTACTTGCAGGCTTGCACTCACCTTTGCACAAAGCAGTTACACAGACCATTTCCATTCATGCAGTTGATTGTGTACATGAATCCCAATGTTAGGTCAAAGTATGTGATATGAACAGGCCACACTTGTGTTGAAAAGTAACAGGACCCCATTCCTTCCCCCATATAGGTGATGCCGGCTATCCCCTGAAGAGGTGGCTCCTCACACCTTTACTGAACCCACAGAACAGGAACAAAGAAGAATGCAATCATGCACATACCCATACCCGCCTCGTGATCGAGCAGACTTTTGGACTTTTGAAGTCACGGTTTAGGTGCATTGGCAGGTCTGGTGGCGCTCTACTGTATGGCCATGATAAGGTGGCAAATATCACCATGGCATGTGTCATTCTGCACAATATGTGTAGCAGACGGAATGTGCCACTGCCTTTGACATTGAAATGGAGGCACCTGATGAGGATGATGATGGGGATGAGGATGGAGGTGAAGGGGATGCAGGTCATGTAAGAGGGGATGACCAGGAGGGACGTGCTGTGAGACAGCATTTGATTAACCAAATCTTCTGAGTACCATGTACTCGTACTGTCACCTGTATATGGCTGGTGATGCACTGGTGTCTGTTTGCTAGCTCACAATGGACCTTGGCGTCAATAAATTGCACATACACAATGAAGGAGTCCAGGCCTGTGTTTTGCTCAAACAGTGCTTTAATGAACTGAAACAGAAAAATGTGCAAGTCCTCAATCATCCCACCACCCTTCCCCCCACACCCCACAACTGTCCCATCACATCCTTCCCCCCACTCCCCACAACTGTCCCATCACACCCTTCCCCCACCCCCCACAACTGTCCCATCACACCCTTCCCCCCACCCCCCACAACTGTCCCTCATGAGTCTCCAACAATGTTTGCGTCCAGGCATGCACAGAGGGGAATGGACATTCACACCCTATTGGTCATTGGCAGGACCAGCATTTGGGGGCTGGCTGGAGGTGCGCCTGGTGGTGCGTGCAGAGCGTCTGAGTGGGCTTGTCTGCCGCGAACTGGTGGACGAAGAGGTGGCAAACTGTCCTGGTGCTGGTGGTGGTGGGATTTGGCGGCCCATTGCATCCGCAATGCATGTGAGCACCTCCCGGACGCGTATGAGCACCCCACACAGCCTGTCTGTGCACGACTCCATCCCCTCCCTGGAGTGCCTGGATGTCTCCCCGAGCTCTGCCCTGAGACGGGCAGCCTCCTCGACATGCTGACCAACCAGCACAGTGAGAGCCTGTTGCCGCTGGATGATGCTGGCCAGGTCAAGGGCAGTGTAGGGCTGTGGGGATGTGGCTGCTGCACATTCTGATGCTGGCCGGTGTACAGATGGAGGCTCCAGGGGGTTACTGAATGTGATGGCTCTGGGGTTCGAGCAGGGCTTGGGGTGTGCATGGCCAGGTTGAGATCTGTAGGCTCATCCACATCAGACAATGGGGCAATGGCTGCCGCCTCTCCTGCCGAACTGGCTGCAGCTGAGGGTGGACCCTCAGTGGCTTTGATTGGGGGGGGGGTGAATCTCCAGATGCGGGGCAGTAGGGTTTGGCGTGGCACTGGCAGTGGCGCTCAAACAATGTTTTGAATGCTGCAAATGGAGCCTTGAGCCTTTTCCCCTTGATGTCATTGGGGCGTCCTCGCTGGGCTGTGGCCTTTTTTTCTTCTGCACAGGGGGTGCCTGGGATGCTTCCTCGCTGTCTGTATGTGACCCTGTCGGGGACAAGAAGGGGGATGTCATTGGTTATGGTTCAATGTACTCAATGCAGGCTACATCATGAATTCAGTTGGGGCCGTTTGGACTTCATTGTGAAGGATGCAGGTGATGTGTCATTTCAGTGGCTCATCCATGCAGTGTTGTGTGTGGCACTTGGCTGTGCTGATGTGTGCATGTGTGTGTGTTTGGGTCTGGCACTGACATGGGCAGGGTGGAATGCATGTGTGGATGTTTGGCCATCCATGAGGTGATCCAGGGCGGACATTTGTGGGGACTTGTGCATTCACATTGCATGCTTGCATCAGTGCACTTACCTCCATCAGAAGTCTCTGCCACGCCATGCTCCATCCTCCCAACTCCCTCAATACATTTGACTCCGATGAGCGATGAGGTCGGCGCATTTCTCCTCCCACTCCTTTAACTTGATTGGCGACCCAGATCCGCCAGCGGTGGCAGTCTTGTGATTCTCTGCCAGGATCATTCTGACCCGGAGTCTCAGCTCATCCCATCCTTTCCTACACTCACGTACAGTGCGCGTGCTGCTGCCCACAGCACTCGCTTTCATTGCCACTTCGTCCCAGATAGCCTTTTTCTTAAGGAGGGTCTCCCGCCGCATGTCATTTGCGAAGACCACTGCAGCATTGTCCGATAATGTCTGAGTCAGCATGAGTAACTCCTCATTGGAGAACTTTTCCTTCTGCTGACGGGCTGTGGTTTTTTCAGTGCCTTGGGCATCGTAACGGTGTTGCAATGGATCTCAGACAGCAAGGTAACACAAACAGGTACAGGGGGCAGAGGATGGCAATGGATTGTGTTTTTAAAGATGGCTGCCGTGCTCTTTCCCATTCCTGTGAGATGACGCTTTTTCCGGTTTCGGTATTTAACGGTCACCGCTATTAGCGACGACCGATATTTAATCCTGCGTCAAGGCAGAGGTGCTATCTGCACTGTCGAGGAAGACGGTAAGTGACTTTTGGGGGAGTTTAGCGGGAAGGCAGCAGGGGCATTACCGGCAAGGCGCAATGCTTGTGTCCGCGTACTCGTAATGGTACGCTATTAGCGCCCTCCTGCGAGGGCGGACACGTTAAGGGTGCCATGCCGGTAATTTTTCGGATTTTACCGCACAACGTGTAATGAGGCCCATAGTGTTTATGGAATAAGACAGCAATTGAACTACTGTGCTGGAATGGTGAAATTCACTATAAACTGACAGGAAGATCGACAAGAATTTCTAATGTCCTTACCACAAGTACTGGAAAAAAACGCATACCTATAAATGAAATCTTCCAGATTTCATACATGTGGAAACATACATGCACTCTCTGCAACAATGTGACACAAGAACAAATCCCCAATGAACGCTTCGTATATATATCAATACCTAATTGTGAATCCATTCCATTTCAGCAACTTGTACAAAATGCAAACCATGGTAGATTATGTTCTACCTGAAATTCGGATAATCGCTCGACCTTACTAATACAAACACATAGTAAATACGTAATACTAATGCTTCTACGTTACAATGCAGATGGTACCAAAAACAACTGGAAGCTGACTGGATTCACACATGGTCAAGTATCACTTGGTAAGAAAACCTTCACAACAATAGGTATAATCTACCACACAGGAGCCAGAACCAATGCAGGTCAATATACTGCATATATAAAAAAGATTTGTGGATGGTTCGAATGTAATGATCGTACCATTACTCTAAATCAGAGATTACCTGAAAATCTTACAAACGCTTATTTAATCTTCTTAAAACCAAAATTTATAAACTAAACTGTACTTAAACATTAACTAAACTTTTATTAGAAAACTATAACTGTTACAATATGCCAACAGCGATATAACTGCCCAAGATTCTACAACAACTAAACAGATAAATGAATACCACTAATTTATATAAAAAAATAATCAGTTAGAATATGCCAACTAGTATCTAACTACCCCAAGATTTTCAATAACCAAACAGATAAATCAATACCACTACATTATAACAAAAAATAGACAGTTAGAATAAGCCAAATGTATGTTTCCACTTGTTTGAAATCTGGAAGATTTCAATTATAATTATGTTTTTGTTTTCCAGTACCTGTAGTAAGTACATTAGAAATTCTTGTGGATCTTCCTGTAAGTTTATAGTGAATTTCACCATTCCAGCACAGTAGTGCAATTGTTGTCTTATTCCATAAACACTATACATGTTGTCAGGATTATTTGTTGCGTTTCTATGAAGTACTAACATTTGCAAACACAATTGGTCTGTACTGTGAAAGTAAATGTTGTCAACTATTGGTGGTAATTGAAATAGAATATTCATTGCTACATTTGCATAGCAACTTACACCATTTACATTTCAAAGTTTAAATGGACCAGGTAGTTCTGTATCTGAGTGTTTTTTTGGAGCTTGTCTTCCTTCTTTGAAGAAGTACCTGGTTTACTTTCCCTAATAGATTCTTTTTTGATTCTGGTACTTGATGAAGTATTCATTTCTTTTAATCTCTTTGGAGTATTTGCAGTGACATCCTGTTGCATTTCTGTTTGATTTAGTTTTCTTTTAGAATATTTTACTTTTTGTGGAATAGGATATGTTTTTAGTTGGGGGGTGTATAGTGAACAAAGTCTATTGTATTCTGAAATGCAAGGAATATCAGTGTTTACTTTACTTGCATCAAAGTTGATTAGAAATAGACCATCAAGTGTACGTAAGCGTGATAGTGCTACGTAGCTCATGCCTTCTTTAAAGACTGTGTTACCAATGTCTATCACTGCTTTGTCTAGGGTAAGACCTTGTGATTTATTAATGGTGACTGCGTATGCAAGAGTTAGAGAAAATTTTTCTCTTCGTACATACATGTCTTTGAAGAGAAGGAATCGAGCTGTTGTGCGTCCTATCCTTTTCACTTCTGAAAGTTTGTCAAAGAGAATATTGACAAACCGAATGTTGTTGTCACGTGGGTATGTTTGAAAGCCAACAACTGTACCCAGTGCTTCATTAACTAGTCCTTGATCCACGTCAAGGTTACGTTTAAGCATTACTCTGCAATTTAAGGATAATTTTAATATTTATTCCAATCCAGCTTTGCTGGAGATTGAATTTTCTAAACTATTTAGTCTCATTGTGGCTTGTTCACACATGGGTAGTGTCATACCATGTATGTCTAATTTGTCTGTGGTGCTAATTTCAATTATTGGTTGGATTTCTTTTTTTAACATTGTGTCATTGAATTTGAAACAGCTTGCAAGAGTTGGCATTAAGGCCATACAATTGACATTTTTGTGGGCAAATTGTTCCATAACATCTGTAGCACATGCATTATGGCCATAAAGTGCATGAATGTGCCGGGTTTTCAATATTGTTTGTGCTTCTTGAGATAATATACCAACTCTCATACTTTTTAAGATGTTGGCATAAGTGGGATCTGCAGATTGCCGCATGTTTTCTGTTAATTCTCTGTATTGGAAATGTTGCCAAAGGTTGACATTTCCAATGCTGCCAACAGTTTTACGGCTGAGTTTGTGTCCTAAGGTTTTAAAAATTGGCTCACCTTTCACTGGTGTCAATTGAAGAAGATCTCCGAAAACAATAATGTGTTTTCCTCCAAAGAGCTCTTTGTAGTTTGTTTTGAGTACTTCTTGTAATCTGAGGTGAATCAAGGCCAACATTAGGTTGGAGACCATGCTCACTTCATCTATTAGTACTATTTTCATTTGTTTTAATACTCTGAGCAGTTCCATTGCAGCTTCTGTAGAAAGTTTGTAATAGTCTAATTTGTTTTGGTGTTCTACTGGCAGGAGTAGTAATCAGTGTAAAGTGACACTGCCTAGGTTGTAGGCAGCTAAACCTGTGGGGGCAGTGACAACAGCTGACAGTTTGTTGTTTGTCAATTGTTGAAGGAATTTACTGATGATTTTGATTAAGAATGTTTTTGCCGACCAGCTTCACCACTGACATACAGTAGTATAGGTTTGTAATTTTGGCAGGTGCATTCTTTGTTTTCATGTTCTAAACCATGTGCAATTTCTTTTGTTACTCCTTCAAAATGCTACGTTGTTCATTGTTTAGTTTTGATTGTAGTATAGTTAAGTTTTCTTTATCTTCATACTGACACATGGGGGCCGATTCATGGAACAAATGTGCGCCGAAAATCCCAGCGCAAGCAGGCGCAAGGAGGCGCAAGCATGAGAAAGCAAGCGCATGCGCACGCATGCGATTCAAGGAAGGCGCTGCGCTACTTTCCCACTGGTTGTGCGCCAAATCCGTGCATGGCGCACGCTGGCGCACACGTCTCCAAACAGCATGCGCTAAGCGCACATAGCGCAGCGCACACAACAAAAGTAGGCTGAACAGGGGGCGTAACACGCGGAATGGGGAATAATGCGTGAAAAAGAAGGCGTAACTGGGGAAGTACTGCTGGGAAGTACACGGAACGCCCAAACGAACGCGAACCACACGTATTCATGGAATCGAATAGGGCAAACCCGCGCACAGGCAAAGACACTTACAGGCCTAAACACGTCCGCCACACGAAGGCAGGTGGTACCGTCCCTGTGCATTACAAAAGTGTGCACAAATAAAAAGCACGTATATACTGAGTGGGGTACTTGTATTACTAGGGTGCGTGGGAAGTTTTAAATGTGATTGGCCCTGTGCGAGTGGGGTACGTGAATTCCTGGGGTTCGTGGGAAGTTTTCCACGCGATTGGTCCTGTGCGAATGGGGTAGGTGTATTACTGGGGTGCGTGGGAAGTTTTACACACGATTGGCCCTGTGCGAGTGGGGTACGTGCATTACTGGTGTGCGAGGGAAGTTTCACACGTGATTGGCCGTGTGCGAGTGGGGTATGTGTATTACAGGGGTGCGTGGGAAGTCTTACACTCGATTGGCCCTGTGCGAGTGGGGTACGTGTATTACTGGGGTGCGCGGGAAGTTTCACACGCGATTGGCCCTGTGCGAGTGGGGTACGTGTATTACTGGGGTGCTCGGGAAGTTATACATGCGATTGGCCCTGTGCGAGTGTTAGGGAGAATTCTCTGTTTAGGCTGAATTTCCCTACCTAGTGAGTCCCCCAGCAGCTTTGCGGGATTTCTGGGGTTTAATTTTTTTCTCCTGCCAAGAGTGAGACTCTTTTACCCTCACTCTTGGACATGTTGAAGTGTGTTTTCTTGGTTAAACCTTGTGTTGAATGGGCTATGGGGTCTCTTACTCCATAGGGCCTCATGTATTTTTGTGATGTGGGTCACACAGCACCCTCTGTGCCGTGACCCAGGGGTGTCCTAGGGACTCCCCAACATAGACTCCATACCCTGGGACTGACTACTGTCTCCCAGGGCATGTAAAGTCAACAAAGACTTTGCTAGTCTTGAATCCTGAACAGAACCAGTACAAACCATCATATTGTGGACGTACTGGCTGGGGCAATTCGATTGCCCCAGGGTCTGTTAGTCGAGGGGGCACGTCTCCGTCCCCCCTGATCGAGTTTTGGCTGGTGGCAGTGGAAACTACTTTTTATATTCGACCGCGAATATTTCCCTATGGGATTTCCCATTGTTTTAGGCTAACACATTTAATTATTTATTTACGGTAGCCTTAAACATACCGCCGGTTTATATATTTATTTTTATAACTCCGGTTGGGACTTTTTGCCAAAACTTGATTCTAAAATGGCGTTGGTGTTCGCCTCTGTAACTCTGACCCAAAGTGGAGCCCTTTGTTCCACTTTTGGCGGGCTTCTCCACAGAAGCCCTCCAAAGTGGTGCCACTCTGTCTGGGGTACTTAGGAGGGGTGGAGGGGGATTTAGGCACCCTGGACTGAGTTACCTTGGTAACTCAAGTCGCACTCCGTCCTGATTGGCCCAAGTGGTGAGCCGCCCGGCTCACCACTTAGCATGGTTGAGTGACAGCTAGGCTGGGTGAATGGGGGTTTGCTGCATAAAAGCAGGGCTTTGGGGACTGGGACTTCAGAAGTCGCCACAGGACCAAGAATCCGACGAGGGAAGAGCTGAGCCGACCTGCTTCGACGACACCACCCGGTGGAGCCCTGCTGAACCGTCTCACCACTTTTTCCCGACGACCGAGGAGAACTCTTAACGGAGTGGCTCCTTCCCTTTACTGGTGGGGACAACCAGTTTTCGCCTTCTTTCCGTTCTTTGAGGTATCTCGTGGCCGCCTTGCCTGTGCCAAGCACCCCGGCAACCGGAATACCACACTTTACCCCCATACCGCGAAAGTCGGCACCAACCCTTTAACCGGAGGACTCCGCGGCTGGTTTCTTCCCGGGCAGTGCAACGACCCTCTTCTTCTGCTCTTCAGCGAGAACTTCTTCTCCCCTGACCGACGTCGAGCCCTGCTGCCACTGCCTGGAACAACTGCCACCGCTGGAGGATCCTTTCCGCTTAAGGTACTGTGTTCTGCCTGGCTTCCCTTGCTACCGACTGTACGGGGTAGATTTAGTCCCCGGCTTTCGAACCTGGGAGTGCCTGGGACACTTTGGCTAAACTTTCTGAGCCACTCTAACCTCTTTTTGACTCTTTGCAAGACTTTGAATCTCTAACTAACAGTGTGATCTTGGGCACATTTTCGCTCCGGCTACTCTAAGAGTGGGCCCTGCCTAGTGACTTTTGCTCACCTGTGACTTTATTCTTCTTTAAGCCTATTGCAAGTGCTCTGGACCTTAGAGTGGTGTGTCTAACCCATTTCTGCTTTTTCTCTCCCTTTCTTGGAAACTACTAGAGTGTCATCTAACGTTAAGCACTCACCTCTGTTTTAATTAAGTGGTGTTTACTTAGAGTTGTCTAGATAGGAGAAAGGATTGAATCTACTTTCATTATAACTGTGTTGAAGTGCTTTTACTATATTTTTGCTAGAGTGTTTTTAACTTATGTGTATTTTAAATAAATAACTATATACTTTTGAAACCAAGCTCTGGTCAGTGTTTGCTTGTGCTATTGTGTTTTGGTACATATTGTGTATACTTTACATACTGCCTAACTCTTCTTGAGAGAAGTCTGACTGCTCAGCCACAGCTACCAGGTAAATCTGGGTGGTACAGACTGCTACCAAAGGGGTTTACTGCTCTACCTGTAGTCTTAAATCTTTTGCAGTGTTCCCCAAGGGAACTGCACAGGTTTCTGCCTAACACTGGTGTACAGCGGTGGGATTTGTATTGAGTATACATTTTATTGTGCTTTAGATACCTTAGTGCAACTAACCACAAAGCTTAGCACTGAAAAAGTAAAACCTCTAACATGTCAGTTATAGAAAGCTATAGTCAAGAGTCCCTTGCAGCCAAAACTGCTGATTGTTTAAGAGTGCTCTGTAAACATAAGGATCTCCTGACTAAGGGCAAGAAAATGGAGCTGATTGAAAGATTGTTAGCTAACCAAAGTCTGGGTGATGGTTCAGAGGAACCTACCACTCCAGCGACTGTAGATGACAGTGTTGAAGTTAACATGGAGCAAAATGTTGATGTTTCTGAGGAAGAGTCAGAAGAGGAGGGTGAGGCTGTTGTAACTGTCCCCCCTAGGCCTCTGCCTGCTCTACCTGCTGTACCTACTGGACCTTTACCAGGTCCCACATTTAGTCCTCAGTACTTTGAACTGGAGAAAATGAAGCTAGAATTGGAGTATAAGAAACTTAATGCTCAAACTGACAAAGAACTAAGGCTAAGGGAAATGGAGCTCAAGTATGACTTAGAAATGAAGAAATTATCTGTTGAGAATGTTTCTCTCTCTGGCTCCTCTAGAAGTTCCAGTCCTAAAAGACCCCGGATGCCTAAGGAATTGATTGGTATGTATGAGCCTAAGTTGGATGTGTTGGATTGGTTGTCTCTGTTTGAATATAATCATGGGCTCCAGAACATCACAGGAAATGACTTACTCACCTGGTTGTTCTCTAGGCTTCCCCCTGTTGCAACTGATGTGGTAATGGAGATGGGGGAGGAGGATAGGAAGGACTATGAATGTGTGAAACTAGCTTTGATAGCTAGGTTTGGGAAGACCCCTTCCCAGTATCTTAAGAGGTTTAGGAGCCTCAAAAAGCATGATGGTACCCCTTGGGCTACCTGGGTGAGTGAATGTTTGAAAAACTTAGAGGGATGGATTAAGGGTTACAAGGTGAACACTTATGAGGGGATGAGAAATCTCTTTATGTTGGAGTCAATTTATGATGCCTGCTCTCCTGAGCTCAGACAGCACTTGGCTGATTCACAGGAATTGGATCCTAGGAAGCTAGCTAGGGCTGCTGACTTGTGGGTTGCCAACAGGGCCACTCCCAAGGATTCTGGGGTAACTCAGAGGAAGGATGGGGAGAAACAGCCTAAAAAGGACTCCAAAGAGAATTCTAATACCTCCCATACCCAAGAGGGCCACAAACAACCAAATAACCAGGGTAAGCCCCAGGGTAAACCGAATCAGGCTAGTGTACCTTCTGGCCACAAGCCAGAAGGAGGTCAGAACAAGCCACCCTTCCAGAGAGCATTTGGACAATGCTATGTCTGTCAGGGTACTGACCATATCAAAGGAGATCCCAAGTGCAAGGGTAAACCTGCAGGGATCAGCACAGTCTCCTTAGCCTTCACTCCTGAGGATGAAGTACAGATGGCTAGTGCCCACTTTGAACTCTTTGCTGAAGAACCCTTGGGTCTTCAAGCAACTGTAAACTTAGAGCCTATGGGTCTGGTTAGTCCCCAGAATAGGGTTGTGTATAACTCCCTACCTGTTAACTCTAAGGTGTATTATGTGGACAGTGTTCTTGTCAATGGCCAGGATACTCCTGCCAGGAGAGACACTGGGGCCAGCAGAACAGTAGTGGATGAAAGCTTCTTTCAACCTGAGGATGTGGCCAAAGCACCCAAAGGTCCCACTAAGATGTCTGGAGGCCCTGTCCAAATGGTTCCTATTCTACCAGCCCTCATTCAATGTAACAACATGACAGTAAGGATCCCTGTCAGTGTTCAGACTGAGGTACCTGGGAAGGTCCTGTTAGGGAATGACCTAAGAACTCTAGGAGTAGTGTCACATACCCCCAGGCCTCCCAGTATGGAGAAGCAGAACTTAACCAAATTGGCTAGGAAGGCTACCTTGAAGGACCCTTCTAAGCCTGTGGGACCCTCTACTGAGAACCCCACTACAAGCCCTGGTGTTAGTAAGTTGACCTCTAACCCAGGCACATTTCAGGATAGTATGCTAGGAACATGGGCGCCCCAACCAAGCTCCATCATTGTTCCCCTAGTCTCAGAGTCTCTGACTCCCCCTGCTTCTGAGGAAGAGGTGGATAGACCAACTAGGCCCCTATCTGGACCTGAGAGAACTGGTAATTCTCAGTGCTGGTGGAAAACCAGAAAAGAAAAGTCTAAGGCCAAAAACCTTCAGACTGTTGGACCTTCTACTGAAGACCCCAACTCAAATCCTAATATTAGGGGGGAAACTCCTAAAATAGGTAAGGGTAGATCTAAGAGGAAGGGGAAGCAGGTACATTGCCTAACCCCAACCCCTCCAACCAAGAGGCCTAAGACCCAACCTGCTCCCACAAGAGAGGTGGTGAGGAACCTTGGAGGCCCCTCTAGATCTAAGGGAATCCTTTATAAGGACCCCTTCAAAAAGCCTAACATAGGTTCAGAAGTTGTCCCAACTTCTGAGGGACTGGTCAACCAGATCCCCTATAACAAAAAGACTGATGTTCCTCAAAGGGTTTGTAGGTCCTTTAGCTTGCAAAAGAAAACCTTTGAGTTCTCCCTTAAGCATAGGTCAAGGTGTCACCATCAAAATGCTGATGGACTCTCTAGGATGTATATCATCGACTAGAGGTATGAGGTTCATCCAGGAGTGGATTAAATCCTCCTGTCCCTTAGTCTGGGGGGGGCGAGTGTTAGGGAGAATTCTCTGTTTAGGCTGAATTTCCCTACCTAGTGAGTCCCCCAGCAGCTTTGCGGGATTTCTGGGGTTTAATTTTTTTCTCCTGCCAAGAGTGAGACTCTTTTACCCTCACTCTTGGACATGTTGAAGTGTGTTTTCTTGGTTAAACCTTGTGTTGAATGGGCTATGGGGTCTCTTACTCCATAGGGCCTCATGTATTTTTGTGATGTGGGTCACACAGCACCCTCTGTGCCGTGACCCAGGGGTGTCCTAGGGACTCCCCAACATAGACTCCATACCCTGGGACTGACTACTGTCTCCCAGGGCATGTAAAGTCAACAAAGACTTTGCTAGTCTTGAATCCTGAACAGAACCAGTACAAACCATCATATTGTGGACGTACTGGCTGGGGCAATTCGATTGCCCCAGGGTCTGTTAGTCGAGGGGGCACGTCTCCGTCCCCCCTGATCGAGTTTTGGCTGGTGGCAGTGGAAACTACTTTTTATATTCGACCGCGAATATTTCCCTATGGGATTTCCCATTGTTTTAGGCTAACACATTTAATTATTTATTTACGGTAGCCTTAAACATACCGCCGGTTTATATATTTATTTTTATAACTCCGGTTGGGACTTTTTGCCAAAACTTGATTCTAAAATGGCGTTGGTGTTCGCCTCTGTAACTCTGACCCAAAGTGGAGCCCTTTGTTCCACTTTTGGCGGGCTTCTCCACAGAAGCCCTCCAAAGTGGTGCCACTCTGTCTGGGGTACTTAGGAGGGGTGGAGGGGGATTTAGGCACCCTGGACTGAGTTACCTTGGTAACTCAAGTCGCACTCCGTCCTGATTGGCCCAAGTGGTGAGCCGCCCGGCTCACCACTTAGCATGGTTGAGTGACAGCTAGGCTGGGTGAATGGGGGTTTGCTGCATAAAAGCAGGGCTTTGGGGACTGGGACTTCAGAAGTCGCCACAGGACCAAGAATCCGACGAGGGAAGAGCTGAGCCGACCTGCTTCGACGACACCACCCGGTGGAGCCCTGCTGAACCGTCTCACCACTTTTTCCCGACGACCGAGGAGAACTCTTAACGGAGTGGCTCCTTCCCTTTACTGGTGGGGACAACCAGTTTTCGCCTTCTTTCCGTTCTTTGAGGTATCTCGTGGCCGCCTTGCCTGTGCCAAGCACCCCGGCAACCGGAATACCACACTTTACCCCCATACCGCGAAAGTCGGCACCAACCCTTTAACCGGAGGACTCCGCGGCTGGTTTCTTCCCGGGCAGTGCAACGACCCTCTTCTTCTGCTCTTCAGCGAGAACTTCTTCTCCCCTGACCGACGTCGAGCCCTGCTGCCACTGCCTGGAACAACTGCCACCGCTGGAGGATCCTTTCCGCTTAAGGTACTGTGTTCTGCCTGGCTTCCCTTGCTACCGACTGTACGGGGTAGATTTAGTCCCCGGCTTTCGAACCTGGGAGTGCCTGGGACACTTTGGCTAAACTTTCTGAGCCACTCTAACCTCTTTTTGACTCTTTGCAAGACTTTGAATCTCTAACTAACAGTGTGATCTTGGGCACATTTTCGCTCCGGCTACTCTAAGAGTGGGCCCTGCCTAGTGACTTTTGCTCACCTGTGACTTTATTCTTCTTTAAGCCTATTGCAAGTGCTCTGGACCTTAGAGTGGTGTGTCTAACCCATTTCTGCTTTTTCTCTCCCTTTCTTGGAAACTACTAGAGTGTCATCTAACGTTAAGCACTCACCTCTGTTTTAATTAAGTGGTGTTTACTTAGAGTTGTCTAGATAGGAGAAAGGATTGAATCTACTTTCATTATAACTGTGTTGAAGTGCTTTTACTATATTTTTGCTAGAGTGTTTTTAACTTATGTGTATTTTAAATAAATAACTATATACTTTTGAAACCAAGCTCTGGTCAGTGTTTGCTTGTGCTATTGTGTTTTGGTACATATTGTGTATACTTTACATACTGCCTAACTCTTCTTGAGAGAAGTCTGACTGCTCAGCCACAGCTACCAGGTAAATCTGGGTGGTACAGACTGCTACCAAAGGGGTTTACTGCTCTACCTGTAGTCTTAAATCTTTTGCAGTGTTCCCCAAGGGAACTGCACAGGTTTCTGCCTAACAGCGAGTGGGGTACGTGCATTCCTGGGGTTTGTGGGAAGTTTCACACCTGATTGGCCATGTGTGAGTGGGGTATGAGTATTACTGGGGTGCGCGGGAAGTTTTACACGCGATTGGCCCTGTGCGAGTGGGGTACGTGTATTACTGGGGTGCACGGGAAGTTTTACACGTGATTGGCCATGTGCGAGTGGGGTACGTGTATTACTGGGGTGCACAGGAAGTTTCACACGCGTTTGGCCCTGTGCGAGTGGGGTACGTGTATTACTGGGGTGCGCAGGAAGTTTTACCCGCGAAAGGGCCCTGTGCGAGTGGGGTACGTGTATTACTGGGGTGCGCGGGATGTTTTACACGCGAAAGGGCCCTGTGCGAGTGGGGTACCACTCACCGTCTGCCTTGTGTGTAGAAGAACGCGTAACCAACACCCACCCACTGTGAAGTAATAGCATGTGAACCCCAATGGCTGGAAAACACACAGCCGCACCCCACCAAAAGCACGTACAGAGCAATGGAAAGCCACGTGGGATCTTCAACCCGTGCCAGGGCAACACCCGTGCGCGATACATCAAAGATGCGCTTATGCGCTAAGGGCCTTTGGTCCAATGAAATTGCGTACATGTGCTGATGCGCTCACGCGCTAAGGCCCTTTCCTCGAATTACACGCTGACGTGCAATTTTTTTAACGTGCCAAATCACTCCGTATCAAGCTGATCACGGGAAAACACACGGGAGACCACGCTCCTGCCCTGAAGGCCATTTTCCTGCCCCCCAGAGCCCCGAGCACGCTCACACCTGCCATCTGCTGCATCCTGACTGTCTGCTGCCCACGTGCCCTGCTATTTGGTGCCTGCACATCAGCCATCTGTAGGAGTCCAGTTGCTGTGTCCACCCCTGCTGGAACAGAAGACTCCCGACTGGGATACCATCGCTCCACAGCCCAGCCCCAGGACCCAGTTGCCCACCCACTCCTCCCTCTGGGTTTGCCAGGTCAGGCACATCTCCATCTGGCACCACTGGCAACCCCCAGCCAGAGAGGCAGAGGGCCACCAGCTTCACTGCCACCGAAGTTGGTGTCCTGGTGGAGCATGTCCTGAGGCATTATGATGGCCTCTTCGGAGCACCACACGCCAAACAGGAAGGACGGGAGAAGATCTGGGACGACATAGTGGTTGCTATCAACATGGAGGGGGTGGCAACCCGCGACATTAAGCACGTCAAGAAGCGCTGGGAGGACTTCAGGTCCAGGACCCTCATAAAGGCCTGGAGCCTCGCGGAGGGGGGCCGGGCACACATGAGTAACATCCAGATGAGGGTCCTAGAACGCGTAGGCCCAGCGCTCCACACCCAGATCCTTCCGAGGCAGACCGGTCTGGAGTTGAGCGGTAAGTGGCCAAGCATTGCTGTGTGAGACAGGGCATGTTGCAGTGTGCTGGTAGTCTTATGCTTGCCTGTATGTGTGACATAGGCCATGTATGGATGTGTGTGTGCAGGGACATCATGGTCATGCATGTGAGACCAGTTATGTGTGAACCACAAGGTTGGTGCATGTGTTTTAATGCAACATGGGGAGCTCTATGCGGAATGCACACATGAAATCATGGCTGTCTCTGTTCCTGGACATGGAGGGGGGGGTGAGGAATGGGTGCTGATGACATGTATGGTGCACATGTGTGTGTGTGTGCCTGAGAAGTGTGTGTGTGACTTTGAAACGCCATGGATGCATGTGACTTTGAAGGCAACATCTTGGTTTACAGGAGCCCTTCTACATGGATGTCGATGCATGTGTGTTGTGTGCATTCACCCATGAGTTGTGGAGGGACAGGATGGAAGTGACATTTGACAGTGCCACTCATGTGTTATTGCTTGCTATCTAGGGTATTTTGCACTGTACCCTGATGCTTGTGTTCTATGTCTCCCTCTACGCAGCGTCAAGTGAAGAAGAGGGCGGAGACGGTGCTGTGGAGCCAAGCGGCAGGGATGCCTCCACTGGGCGGCGAGGCAAGGCCCAGCCACCCTCCCAGGAATTACCATCATCCGGGAGGGAGGTAGCTGGTGCTGTGTCTGCCACAACGGCTGTGGCAGAAGGGCCGGGTTAGCCCCCACAGGGGCTTCCAATGGCAGAAGACGGTACGGAGACATCGAGGTTGGTGGTCTTCACAGAGGAGGAGGAGCCCGCTACTGAGCCGCACATGGGGCCTGGTGGGGGTAGCACCACTGGTGCAAGTGGTGCAGTCCAGGGCCAGGGTCAGGAGGCAGCACAAGTCACCGCGGAGGGGCCTGTTCATGTCCCTGTCCTTGACCCTGTGACTGCACCACCATGCACCAGCAGGGAGGCCCCGTCCCAGGCCCGTCCGCAGGTAGGAGAGAGTGCCATGTCATCTGCCTCTCCACTACCTGCGGATGAGGGGTCCCATGAACGTATGGGCTCCGTCCTGATTGGTGTTGCGTTGCGCATGCGTGACATTCGTGATGACGTGCGTTCTTCCTGGAAGAGAACGCACGCCATCACGAAGAGCAGCATCGCGACGTGGCACTGTTGGGAGGGGCCCTGGTTGGTGGGTTCCTACATGTGACGCGCACTCTGGTGGACCTCTCCTCCTCTTTGGTGACTATGCGCCAGTCGTTCTCCCTGCCAACTTCCGGCCCAGATTCCACCAGGGCCCCCTACGGACCTGGCCTGACCAACACAGCCAGCTTGGTGGAGATCCCATCCCTGCCACAGTAGGGAGTCGGCGGTCCAGCAGGGGTGGACACCACAACTGGAGACCAGCTGATGGAGGATGTGCAGGCATCATCGGAAAGGGCACATGGACAACAGCAGCAGCAGGAGCAGACTCTAGGTGGGAGCAATGATGGCTCGGGACCATCGACATCAGGGTGGCAGGCATCGGCCAGAGGGCAGGAGGACCCTGGAATGGATGTGTCTTCCGTGTGGCTGCGGTTGGGCCAGCGCATAGATGCGGAGCGGTGGCGGGCAGAAGAGGCACGTCTCACCATGGTCAGGGCAGAGTTCTCCACCGGTCGGGCATTGAGGCGGTAAGAGTGCCTTGAGGCGACTTGCAGGGAGTGGGAACAGGCCATGAGTGCCTCCATGCGAGACCTCGGGACACCACAGAGTGAGCCGCAGGACTTGGCCGCCGCCATTGTATATAGTTAGATAGTGTTAGGTTTCCTTTCCTTTTCTTTTTTATTTTGGTTGCGCTTGGACAATGCACCACGTTTTTGTATATAGTTTTTTTATTAGGTAGTATTTTTGGTAGGTTTCATTTCATCAGTTGGGCTCATGGACCCTGGATTGTTCATTTATACATAGTTCACCATTGGATTATTCATTTTTTTTTTATTTTCACCATGGAGCAATGGATTTCACTTTCTTTTTTCCCTTGGATTTGCTTTGTTGGACTGTGACTTTAAAAACCATTTGAACACCATTTCTATTGGATTTCTTTGGATTATGATTTCTTGTTTTTTATTCTTTTACGGACAAGCAGCATTTCTTTAATTATTCCCATTGTTGTGTGTTTTCTTTTGATTACATTCATCTTGTGTTTAATACATTTTTTTCTACGTACTTCGATATGTGGTATTATCTCATTGGTTTCATGCATGTCATGATATGGGTTTTCACATTCACTTGCACCCATTGTGTGTGTGTGACGGAAATGTGTTCAGTAACATACTTGCCTTTGGGGTTGTATCATATAATTGCCTTTTCTATGTGCGTGGATGCAATACTTGGTTGGGTCTTTGGGCTGGGGAGGCTGGCCATAAGGGCCATGATTGAGGATCGTCAAGACGTGGGGGCAGGGGGACATGAGTGGGACATGAGTGGGGGCCTGCTGCCAGGTACCCCACACTGCTGGGGGGTGGAGGTGCAGGGAGACATGAGTGGGGGCCTGCTGGCAGGTGCCCCGCACTGCTGGGGTTGGGGTTACAGGGGGACATGAGTGGGGGCCTGCTGGCAGGTGCCCTGCACTGCTGGGGGGTGGGGCTGCTGGGGGACATGAGTGGGGGCCTGCTGGCCGGTGCCCTGCACTGCTGGGGTGTGGGGGTGCAGGGGTACATGAGTGGGTCCTGCTGGCAGGTGCCCCGCACTGCTGGGGGGTGGGGGTGCTGGGGGACATGAGTGGGACATGAGTGAGGGCTTGCTGGCAGGTGCCCTGCACTGCTGGGGAGTGGGGGTGCTGGGGGACATGAGTGGGACATGAGTGGGTGCCTGCTGGCAGGTGCCCTGCACTGCTGGGGGATGGAGGTGCTGGGGGACATGAGTGGGACATGAGTGGGGGCCTACTGGCAGGTGCCCCACACTCCTGGGGGGTGGGAGTGCTGGGGGACATGGGTTGGTGATCAGTAGTGCAAGCTGACATGTGGCTTGGCTGTGGGGCTTGCCCATGGTGGATGGGCTGCCTGCGGGACATGACCAGGGGTGCAGGGTAGTCCCTTGTGGTGTGGGCTGCCTGTAGGGGCCGTGGAGCATGTAGAGGGAACACCTGGGAGGACCCACACTACCAATTCATGTGTAGGACTCCCCGCGCACCCCAGTAATACACGTACCCCACTGGCACAGGGCCAATCGCGTGTGAAACTTCCCGCGCACCCCAGTAATACACGTACCTCACTCGCACAGGCCCTTTCACGTGTGAAACTTCCTACGAACCCCAGTAATACACGTACCCCACTCACAACACAGGCCCTTTCGCGTGTGAAACTTCCTGCGCACCCCAGTAATACACACACCCACTCGCACAGGCCCTTTCACTGTTTGAAACTTCCCGCGCACCCCAGTAATACAGGTACCCACTCGCACAGGCCATTTCGCGTGTGAAACTTCCCGCAAACCCCACTCGCACAGGCCCTTTAACCTGTGAAACTTCCCGCGAACTCCAATAATACACGTACCCCATTCGCACAGGGCCAATCTCGTGTGAAACTTCCCGCGAACCCCAGTAAAACATGTACCCCACTCGCACAGGCCCTTTCGCTTGTGAAACTTCGAGCGCACCCCAGTAATACACGTACCCCACTCGTACAGGCCCTTTCGCATGTGAAACTTCCCACGCACCCCAGTAATACACGTTCCCGCTTGCCGTGCTGGTACAGGATTAGCGCAGCCCTTTGCGCTGGATTGGGGATTTTGATGGCTTTTCCATGCGCAAGGGGTGTTCTTGGGGGCATAACTGACGCTGCTGCAGGGTCGCTGCGCCACTGTGCACCACGGCTGGTTTTGGTAGGTAAAATCCATGAATACACTGTGCGCGGAAATTGATTTTAGCGCACGCAGCTGTCGCAGAGATTTGCACGCGCACTCTGTGAATTCTATGAACCCCCATGGTGTTTTCTACTTCTGTCATAGCTAATTCTGCCTCATTTGTTATTAGTGGCTCTCCCAGTGGTTCTTGGCTTCCTGTTAGAGAAGGTTGACTACTGTCAGGAGTGTCCTTATCTAGTAGGGCCAGAAGTTCTTCTTCGTGTTGCTGTTCATTGTGCAACATTGTTTTCTACTGTGTAAAGTTTACATCAGTTATAGTGCTTTCATTTGCTTTGAAAGCGTCTTCATAGGAGTCATAGTTATCTAATATTTCTTCTTCTTTTCTCCAGGGTTTAAAGAGTTGCAGCACGGACATGTAATATAGTTCTTTATGTTGAGAAGTCAGTAATGACAATTTTATATGATTAATTACATTTGGTTTGGTGAGTTTTACTAAACTGCCTTCACAGTTTGTCATTCTGTATCTACCTTTTTTTTCATCAGGTTTTATAATATTTTTGTATGTGAAGTTTTGGGCTATGTGGTATAGACACATGGTTTCCAAAGTGGTACTTCTGTTTGAGTAGTATGTGTCCAGCAAATTGTTTTTTAAAATGTCTTCGCTGTTGGGATCATGTTTGGCTATTGTTTCTATATCTTCGTATGATTTTAGAACTCTTTTTCTAGATTTAGCAGGACCAAGACTTAGCCATACTATATTTTCAGATTTTCCATACAAAGCAGTACCAGTTAAATGATCTGCTGCTTCATAGGAGCCACATTCTCTATGGGAGAGCATTTTTATGCCCAAGCTGTATAATTTTTGAGACAGAGTTTAGTCTGATGACAGGTCATTCCAGAGGTCTTATAGCAGTTTTTTACTGCTTTGGTTAAGTATGCTGTAACATATCGTGCAACTGCAGTGGAATTGTCTGCAATGTACTGCACTTCTATGTTTGCATTACATAAGTGGGCAATGATTGCATTCTAATCATTGATATATTTTTCTTCTTCTGTTCTTTTTATGTAATATGTATTTTTAGGTGATTTACCTTTAACACTATGTCTAACTGTAGACATGAAGTTGTTCACTTGACCTGTTTTTGTAACCGGTCTAGGGAAACCAAAGTGGCATTTGGTGTAGTATTTCCCTTTGTTTTTGTATTTGCGGCGACAATATTTGCCACATTTTTGTCTTTGAAATTGTAAAATTTGTGCTTGAAGATCACTATTTGTTGTTTCTGATGGAATTTGACAAGTGACATATTTTTCAATAAACTGTAAAACAGTGGCGTCACTGTCTTGACCAAATTCAGGAGAATCTATAATCCATAAAAGCATGTGGATATGTGGTACTCCTCTGGCTTGGTATTGTTTTCTCCAAAAGAAGTGTTGCACTTCTCCAAGGGGAGGAGCAGTTTTCTTACAAATAAAGTGTAGCATAGCAATGAAGCGATGGTGAAAATATCTTGAAACATTAACAGGATCTAGCGAGCAAAGTTCTCCAGGTGTTAGTATATCCATGTTTGTTTTGTTTTTGTTTGATATGCATATAAATCATGTAAATCTTCCCATGCATATTCTGCACAACTTAATGTAACAAACCACGTGGGTGGGCCAAGGTTTCTTATCATACAACGCACATCTCCGTGACGTTGAAACCAGTATTCTTTAGTACCACACATATTTGCTAACAGATTTGTAATATTTGATTGTAAAACTTCATCTTTTTGTTGCACTTTTTGTAATAATTGTGTAGCTGAAATATTTTGAAAGTGGGAGCCTGATTTTAATGTGTGTGCATCTCCGTAACATAAAGTTGCTAGTTCACTTTCAAAGAGTAGGTGGAATATGTATTCCCAGATTTAGACAAAATGTGGATCTTCAGAATACATCCGTAATGAGCGATATTCTGATGCTGTTATTTGAATAGGTCTATCATCGTACCTTCCTCCTTTGCCAGTAGGAAAAAGTAGAGGAAAAGCATGTGCTTCTACACTTTTTTCCCTTATGCTGATTGGTGATCCTTTTGTTTGACCCATTTGGTACGTTTCTAGTGCATCTTCTACGTTGTCATCAGAATGCAATGGGTGAATTGTATAATGGTCTAAAGCATTGGATATTGTAGCAGGATCTAGGAGCTCAAATTGACCAGCTTCTTGTGTCTCTTGAATTATTTCAGTGGTATCCTTCACATTTTCTTTTTATTAATTTCTTTGTAGTATTCATTATTGTCTTTTAGATATTGCAAGGCTTGTCTAACTTTATGTAAATCTACCAGTTGTTGCCAAATGTTTTGTCTTTGTAGGTACACCATTTACTAAGATAATTAAAGATTGCTCCATTGGACGTTGCACTCCTAGAGTGTGCACATTTTCTTTTAGATCTAATGGTAAATACACTACTTTTCCACAAATTCCTTTCACTAATTCAGAGGGAGGTAATTTTGCTGTTTTTGGTTGAAGGCGTATTATTGCTTGAAAGGGGTGCAATGTTTTAATTATGATGCTCTCATATAAATTGAGTTGTTGTAGAGGTTTTGGTAGTGGAAATAATTCCAAATTATTTGTGATAGCATGTGAAGGAGTTTGGTTGTTGTCAAGTTTTGTAGTGCAGTGACTGCAAAGTATTAGGGGGTCAGTTATTTCATATTTGTTTTCTGCTATGAGGTAGAGAGCTAATTCAAACCATTTAGAATCTTCATTGTCTTCTATTTTATATGCTAGGTCTACAGTGTTTGTGTTACTTTTATAGAAAGTTCTACGGCAACATACACACACATGGTTTGGTACTTCAGCAGATGTACTTTTAAATTTCAGTATTTCTTTATTGTATGTGTATAGTAGAAGGTTGCCATGCATAGAATTGTTGCGAATTTGCTCTAAAGCTATTTCATTCTGTAAGTGGCTTTCACTTGCAAAATATTTTTTTCTGGATATAATCGATTTCTTCAAGTAGGTCTTTTACTGTACCATGTAGAATAATGTTATTTAAATTGGCTAGTGCTAAAGCAGGACTTTTAGCATAGCACAGTTTATAGACTAGATTTCTTATAGTTGAATGATGTGTTGATATCATTTTGATATAATGGAAGGTGGTTTTGCAAGTAGGTCCTGAAATGCAGGCCAATGAATGTCCTTGTAGTCCTGAGTACCTGCGCACTGGACAGGTATCCATATTTTGCAGTAGTTTAATTTTCATTTTGTCTTTGCCTTTCACATATTGATTGAGGAATTGGCGTAAAGACTTGAAAGATTCTTTGGGAATGTTACACATTGACGTGCATGGACATTTGTATACTAGACGTTCTGATTCAGTTGAATGGAGAGGTAATTCTAAGTTTTCTGGGGATATTTTTGTAAGCAGTTTTTCTTGTTCCATTATGGAATTATTTACTTTTTCATAACCTCGTCCACTGCTATGTATGGCAATTGTATTTGTTTGCTTTTGTTTGTATGCTTCTTCATTAAAGTATGGTTCTGTGCTCGTAGTGTGATTTCAATCACCTCCACAGATACTTAAGAAGTTATTTCTGTTGACATTTAGGGGCCGATTCATGGAACAAACGTGCGCCGAAAATCCATGCGCAAGCAGGCGCAAGGGAGCGCAAGCGTGAGAAACGCAGCGCACGCGCACGCGTGCGATTCAAGGAAGATGCTGCGCGTGCTTCCCGCTGTCCGTGCGCCCAATCCAGCCATGACGCACGCAGGCATACACGGCGTGCGGTACGCGCACAGCAAAAGCGCACATAGCGCGGCGCACACAACCAGAGTGGGCGGAACAGTGGGCGTAACACGTGGAATGGGGAACAACGCGTGAAAAAGAAGGCGTAACTGGGGAAGTACTGCAGGGAACTACACGGAACGCCCACATGCACGCGAACAACCCGTATTCATGGATCCGAATATGGGAAACCCACGCACGGCAAAAGACACACACAGGTGTCTACGCGTCCGCCACACGAAGGCAGGCGGAAGCGTCCCCGCGCACAGTACAAAAGTGCGCGCAAACATAAAACACGTATATACAGCTACGATGAATGCCCCATTTGTCGCAGCACTGATCGTGGGACACCGCAGGAGGAGGAGAATAGTCAGGGCACGCATTTTCGCACCACGGACAAGCCTTTTTGGGATGCCTGACGACCAGGTCTATGGCAGGTATAGGTTTCCACCCCACATCATCCTAGACCTGGTCAGGGAGTGGGAAGATGACCTTACATCCCCCACCCTTTGCTCCCAAGCATTGAGCCCCTTGGAGAAGCTGCTCAATGTCCTGCATTGTTTGGCCACTGGGTAATTTCAGCGGACTACTGCCATAGTGGGGGGGGGTCTCACAGGCCACGCAGTCACGCTGCCTACACCAGGTACTGGCAATCATGACAGCGCGCCCCTCAGTCCGCAGGCACATATACATGCCCAGAACACCCGCAGAAAGGCAGGCCATTGTACTGGATTGTTTCAGGGTGGCACACTTCCCCAAAGTGCTCGGTGCCATAGATTGCACCCACGTGGCCCTACGTCCACCTAGGGCCAATGAGCACATCTACCGAAACTGCAAGCACTGGCATTCCATCAATGTACAGGTGGTATGCGATGCAAAGGGAATCATCACCTCTGTCTATGCAAACTACCCTGGCTCCACCCCTGACAGTTTCATATACAGAATGTCTGCCCTGAGCCGGGCCCTGGAAGCTGGGCAGCATGGCGACACATGGCTCCTAGGTGAGTACAAATGCCCTTGCACATGCATGCAAGTCACACACAGACAAATACCCAAACCCTAATAATCTCAACTATCATCACCTCCCCAGGGGACAGTGCCTACCCTCTGAGCAACCATATGATGACGCCAATCCGGAACCCCACCACACCACCCCAGGTAAGATACAACGCCGCCCATATTGCAACCAGGGCCATAGTGGAGCGCACATCCGGAGTGCTCAAGTCACGTTTCCGCTCCCTTGACCGCTCTGGCGGGCAACTACTCTATGCACCACCAGTAGTGTGCAGGATCATTGTGGCAGCATGTGTCCTGCACAATGTTGCAACATGGCAGGGCGTCCGGGTGGACTTGGTGGTGCCCCCACATCCCCAACCACAGGCACAGGCGCTGCCCATGGGAGGGGACAGGACACGTGGCGAGGAAGCCCGGACCCAGCTTGTGGCCACATTTTTCACCTAAACTCCCACCCCTGCGGAGTGCACACAGGCCTGGCATATACCAGGTGACAATCGATGATGACAAAGAGACAGTCAACTGTCACAACCCTACCACCCTGAGATAGTTGCCATGGAAGTGCCACATCGTCTGCATCCCTAGCTACTTAAACACAAGCTATCCTGTGTGACCAAAAGGCACACATATGACATATGACATGATATGGCCTATACACAAGTATTTCAAGGTGTGATGAGGCAGGGAGGGGGGAACAAGGGAAGACAGACAACGGTACTACTAGGCCAGGTGTCATTTAGATTGTGCAAGTGCAGGGGTAGGGGGAGGGGAAAAGTGCAAGGGGAAGGGGAAGGAGGGAGTGCAGTACAGGGGAAGTAGACCAAAAAACAAATACATAGGTCAGCTGGTGGCAACTGCAAAGGTAAGTGCAGACAAGTGCTGGGAAGGGGGTGGCTGTAGGGATAGAGAGACAGTACCGCAGTGCAGGGGTTGCCAGGGAGGCAGTGCAAGTGGAGAGTGGCTGGGCCAGGGACCGAGGTCGGTGAGAGTGGCCCAGTTGCAGATCCAGTGCAGTTCCAGTGAAGAATTCCGCAAGGGAGAGGCAGAGAGATAGCAGAAGCAAAGAGGAAGGTCTTGAGGTGCTTCCCGAACCGGAGATGGTTCCCCTCAAGTTCAAGTGAGGCAGGAAGGTTGTTCCAGAGGGAGGGCCCTGCCGCGGAGAGAGATCTACCCCCAGCTAGTTGCTCTGAGAAGCGGATGACCCTGACATGCAAGGTGTGCATCACACACACCTGCAAACCAGGCGATGGCCATCACTGTTATGTCACTCAAACCCTCCCAAACCACAACATGACATGGCAAGCAATACCCAAACACCAACACAGTAACAGTAAGGTACACATTGCCATGTCCAAAATGTACAGTGGCATCAGACAATGATGCCTGACCTGGAATCAGATGAAATGACTGACCAACAACCTCCCACCCAAAATAAGTCATTTCCAAATGCATTACAAGAGTTGTAGACGTAACATAACAATGAATGCCTGTCTGCATGCACATTGTGCATTGCAAAATCAACACTGCAGCTTCTGTGTGCTGTGTCCTACTCCTCCAACACACTGCTCAGCGCACATCACAGTGAACAGCCATTGTGTGTGATGCACACCCTGAGCATCACATCTAAGCGACAGACCACATCAAAAAGCAAATTAGGCATGTACAGGATCCATAATTGGTCACAGGCCATGTGCTGCAGGGACACAGTGGCCACCAGAAGGCAAACAGTGTACATGTGGATATGCAAGGGTGGGAATACATGTAGTGCATCAGAGTGCAAGTGTGTGGGTCTGCAAGGACATGCACTCAACATATGCATGTGCACTAAAGTGACCATCAGTGTTCTCTACACATCACATGTGAACATTCACCATGTGTACACCCCAGCATGTCAAACCACAACTATCCCCTCGCACCTGAAAGGTAAACACAACACATGAACAGGCATTGATCAGCACAACACAACATGTACATAGGATACCACCATTACAATGTCAGAGTTCCCATCACACTGCAGGGCAAGGCAACTATCAACAACAACCCCCCCCCTCACAAATGACCATGACCCACTGAACAACTGCACCTGGGTCATGGAGCCTTCAACCCTCAATTCCACCTGGCCACAAGATCACCTTTACCCTTCGTCACCATCTCCCACCTTGTGTGTAAAAAGGTGCCTGCACCCTCAGAATCCACACTCATTTCCAAAATCACAAAATCCAAGCCATAAAAACGAACCCGGACACCCTCCAGTAGATGACTTGACGTAGCAGTACCTCACAAAGGCCAAGTACTACCACAATGATGCAACAACCAAGGTAGCACAGTAAAACAATGTCACAACAGGATATGAACCATGTGTGGTACATAACCATGATGCACCATGAATGGATGTGTACTGTCACAGGTCCCGTGTACAGGCGCGGGACTGTCACGAAACAACCACCCCCACCGTGTCCCGGGTGCCTGCAAGGTCAAACTCACACAGGCCCCTGAGACCCTGGTGGGGAAGGAGGTTCAGGGATATGCAGTCGGGACCGGTGTTGGCACACTGGATAACTGGAATGAGTGGCAGGTGAGTGGAGGAAGAATGACACATGAAAGTAGGGAATGCACGAAAATGTACTACCTGTATGAACACATACACAATCCAAACAAACTTGGACATCATTGTCATGGCCTTCTGTAGTCCAGGATTAGGAGTGGTACGAACCAACCACCCCCTCTAGGGTTTTGGCGCCTGCAAGTTCGGGGCTTACACAGGCATCCGCAACCCCAGCGGGGAAAGAGGGTTAGGGAACGTTGCTTGGATAGGTATGGGAAGCAGGAACACCGGGTAGAGGGTACAGGGTTCAAATGTGCATAGGATTCCGGGTGATTAGGGGGAAAAAACATACCAAATTGAATCACACATACATCCATGCATTAGTGCACCCCCTAGCAAGCCTATGCAGAGCAGTTTAAAAGAAAAACAACAAGACACTTAGCTCTGGTTTTGAGTGCTGGCCTCCTGCCTGCGCACTCTCAGGTCCGGTTACAGGAGCACTGCAATGCTGCAAAGAGAGCCACAGTCAACAACCTGTATGTGCCAATTACACAAAAACACACCACCAAACATGCCCCATAGCAACAAACTACTCTACAAATAGACAATCTGGTGTAGATGTTTCGTACCCATATATAACATTACCCCTGTGACGGGTCATACACAGTCAATGCAGTAAGTCAGCCGCCGGTGGGTGTGTGGCAAATGGAACACCAATGCGTCACAATTCACACAACATGCAATGTTCCCTGGGTAAGCAGACAGACCCTTATAGCAAGCCATGACTTCAGAGCAAGTTGCGTACCACCATGACCGAAACAAAGTTGGCAGTGCATTTATCATAAAGTACATGGAAATGAAATGCACTGCACCCGAGTATGTCCCTTGCTGTATGTCCCTGTGAGCTGCCCCTTTCCATGTCTCGGAAGGCTACATGGTTGATACAAGTGCCTCAATGGACCTTGGTGTACCGGAGGGCATGTGCCACTGCCCCTGCAGGTGTCCCAGACAACCTTACAATCAACAGCCATCAGTCCACCAACCCATCTGAGCTGCATTGTGTGCTTCAACACCAATATTCGTCCAAGCTCACCCTCAGTGCTGTGACTAAGCCTGCATGTGCAACTCGCCTGGTACAAGCCATGCTGTGTTGTGGCCCCCCTGTGCTGCTCACCTTGCCTGGAGTTCCTTGGAACACGTCAGCAGTTCTAGGATGTAGGTCTGCAATCCCTGTGCCTCTGCTTGTGCACAAATGTGCATGTGGGCACCAACAAACGTGTCCAGAATTCCGTCGTCCAATGGGCCATGTCTGCTGGCAAAGGTGCTCTGGAGGCTCATCCCCCTGCAGAAAGGGCATGAAACACATGATGAATGCTTCAAAGTCATCTGTGTGTGTCTCTTCAGGCATCTCATTACTTGACCATGTCAGAGAGTCACATCATAAATCACACTATCAGTCCGTCTTTCACATCCAAAGTGTGGAACACTATCTACAGCATGAATTGCAACAAGCATGTGTACAGTAAAGATAAGAAACATACTACACAATGCATAGCAATTAATGTACACATTAATCATGAAACACCCCATCTAGCAAAAGCTGAACAGTGGACAATAACACCAAAATCATCCCCACTAGGGGTGTAAACACAAGTCACACAGCACCAGACATGCCACAGATATGACAGTCCAAAGTGCTTGTGTAAAAGTTTGTGACACCGAACCATCCTTGCGAGCCCATGGATAAGGGAGGCAAGAGTGGCATATGTGAGTCAAGGACCCCAAGCAGCAAACACATACACAAGACAAGCCTGAAGGGCCCAGCTGGAACAGACAGTGAATGCCTTCAAAAGCCACAAAGCACCGCACCGTCACATGAAAGTACAATAGACAAGCAATTTTAAACTATAGTAACTATTAACTAATTACACTAACTATGGAAAACCTACATTACCTAATTAAACTAACTATCAAACAGAAACTTAACTAACTAAACTAAAAGAAAAATCAAAAATGGCCACATACGACCCGGGGGGGAGGGGAGGCACCCAGGAGGGGGGAGGTACTGGGTGCTGTTCAACATCCACATGCAATGATGCTGAGCCAAAAAAAAAAACCTCCATGGGCTCAACGCCTGCACAGCCCGACCTATGTGGGAGATAGATGGTAGTCCGCATCTGGCTCATCCTGGAAAGGAGGACGTGGCACAGTAGCCTGGCCACGCCTAGCTGCAGCTTGCTCCTCGTCAGCAGCAAGTCTGCCGGACGGGTGAGCCTGGTTCTGTGTGGCGATGTGATGTAGGTCTGCATGCAGAACCTCACGTGATACACGTGCTTCCTCTTGCAAGGTAGCACGTGTAACACGGAGTTCCTCCAGCAAGGCCTGGCTGGACAACCGCTGCACCTCCCGGCAAGCCTGTAGCTCAGCCAAGATGGTACCCTCAAGCTGTGCAAACCTCTCCTCTGCCTGCTGCCTCTGGGACATCATAAGGACACCCAGAGTGGATCTGAGGGAAGCATACTCCGCCCTCAGGGCATCCATGTGTCATGATCTCTGCTTCCAAAAGATCAGGACTTGCCCAACTCCCTTGGAAGCAGACCCATAACCCCGGTTCCGAGTGCCAGCCAGTCCCAATTGAGACCTTTTGGACCCTGTCCTGGCGCCAGTGGCACCAGGCTCATAAAGATGCCCAGTCCCAGCGCTGGAAGCGCCGGGCTCATAATGCTTGGGTGGACTTACCTGCAGCAGACCATGCTGCTTACTTACCTGCCAGTTGAGCCCCTGATCCTCTTCTGTTTGGGACTACTTTTCCTGTTGGGTGGGGCAGGAGCCACTCCCTAGGTTCAGAACACTGGAACTCTTCTGGAAAGCAGGAACTCTTTTCTTACCTAGGCGAGGCTGTGGAAGGAGACACCTAAGCACTACAGGAGGCTATTTAAACCACACCCGATGGATGAATCTTGCTTTGCGTTATTCTGCATTCTCTGCAGCAGAACGCTCATCGTGTCTTCAGCTTCTGATCCTGGGCCTAAGGGAACAAAGGCTTATCATCCTGGAATCCAGTCTTCAGCAGCACCTGTAAAGACAAAGAAATAACAGGTTAGCACTACGGTCTTCAGTGGCAGCGCATCTCTTACCTGGTCCATCGGCTGTCACCAACGCCTCGCGCTGCATTCCGGCATCTGAAAGACAAAGGCTTACCTACTCTTCGCATGCTCCGGAGGTCTTCGCACTGCATTCCGGCATCTGAAAGACAAAGGCTTACCTACTCTTCGCATGCTCCGGAGGTCTTCGCACTGCATTCCGGCATCTGAAAGACAAAAGCTTACCAGCTCTTCGCACGCTCCGGAGGTCTTCGGCGCTGCATCCCGCATCTGAAAGACAAAAGAAGGTGCGTTTAAAGACATTGGGCAACTTTATTACTCACGTGCCATTACTCCTTCCCACGCCGAATCCAGTGGGTATTCCAGCACCCTTCAGCTTCTCTAAAGCTCCGAACTTGTACCTGCAAGATAAAAGGGACAGTTAGTGCGCATCGTGAAGCAGGCTACAAGCGCTTACTTACGTGCTTCCAGGCGCTTCTATTCCTCACGCGGGTTCGATCCTCAATTCTCTTCAGCCCGCCATCCGCCATCGCCGGAACCCTGAAAAACAAGAGATATCATTACAAAAGACTTTTAAGACATTTGAAGTGCCCAGAACTTACCGTTCGTGCAGTTAACGACGGACAGCAGTCCTCTGAGGTTAAGAGGCCTGCACCCTTATCCAGTGAAGAAACTGGTTACGGCACCCTGCCCCGAGGCAGATGGAGAGCTCGGCGTTCACTTACCTAAGGTGAGGGCGTTAACCTTTGGGGTTCTACAGGAGAAGAGAAAGGGAAGAGGAGAGAGGCACCCAATAACCCCAGTTCATTAATCCCATATTTTCTATCTGCAGACATCTTACTCTTCGAGTCAGACATACAGTGCACAGAGGTCCAGCCCAAAGAGCCAACCGTGTGTTACACATCACCTTTGAAGATACGGCATTCACCCAGTCAAGACCGGCGCCTCTGTGGGAATCAGGTGAGCGTTACAGAACGCAAAGCCGACTGCAAAACTCCCACCCAGGCGCTATGGAAACCTCGGATACCGACCAGCTTGCCCAGTTACTTGGGGAACTAAGAGCAGAAGTGCATGCAGCCCGTCAGGAAACGAATGCTCTAAGAAGGGAACTGATTATTTCCAAGGAGCGAACAGACGATCTCGCTAGACAATTGCTACAGTCACAAGCCGGACAAACTCCGTTACTCCTCATAGGTCTTATGACTGCCAGATAGACCTGATACCTGGATCTACTCCTCCTTGTAGTAGAATTTATGCCCTCACCGAGCCTGAGAATCTTCACCTCCGACAATACCTGGATCAATACCTAGCGAATGGGTTTATTCGTCCTTCCAAGTCCCCTGCTTCCTCAGCTTTGTTCTTCGTTCCAAAAAAAGAAGGGGACCTTAGAACTTGTATAGATTATCGTGCCCTGAACCAGATCACCGTTAAGAATAGATATCCGTTACCTTTGATCCCTGAACTCCTGGACCAAGTCAGAAAAGCATGCATATATACAAAGCTGGATCTTAGAGGAGCCTACCACTTGGTACGAGTAAAAGAGGGCGATGAATGGAAGACGGCCTTCCGCACCAAGTATGGGCTATTTGAATATCAGGTCATGCCCTTCGGACTTTGCAATGCCCCGGCCGCCTTTCAATATTTTATGAACGATATCCTCAGAGAGCTCATAGATGTGTGTGTTGTTGTTTACATTGACGACATCCTCGTTTATTCTTCATCGGAAACTGAACATCGGAAACACGTGAAAATGGTCCTCGAGAGATTGCGTCAACACAAACTTTTCGCTAAATTGGAACAATGTGTTTTCAACGTGACTGAAGTTGAATTCTTGGTATTCATATTATCACCTAGCGGAGTGCGTATGGATTCAAAGAAGGTCGATGCAATTCTCAAATGGCCATCGCCATCCTCCGTAAAAGGTGTTCAAAGCATGTTAGGCTTCGCTAACTTTTACCGCAGGTTTATCCCTGAATTCTCTCGAATAGTCCAGCCCATCACCGCCTTGTTAAAGAAAAACAAACGTTTTGAATGGTCTACCGAGGAGGAACAAGCTTTCCAGAATTTGAAGACTAGATTTATCTCTGCACCGATCTTAAAACATCCTCGCCCAGAACTCCCCTACATCGTTGAAACTGATGCTTCGAGCCTTGCCATGGGGGCAGTTCTATCACAAAAGGACCCAGTAACCAATCAGTTTCATCCCGTGGCATTTTGGTCCCGCAAATTCTCGCCTCCTGAAATCAATTACACTATTACTGATAAGGAAATTCTGGCTATCAAGTCAGCCTTTAAGGCTTGGCTGCATTATCTTCTGGGGGCCCGACACACCGTTACTGTGATTACAGATCACCGAAACCTGCAATATTTGAAAACCGCAAAAGCTCAATCCTCTAGGCAACTCCGTTGGGCACTATTCTTTGCCGAGTTTGACTTCATAATTACCTATCGACCTGGTACAAAAAACGGTAAAGCTGATGCCCTTTCTCGGATGGGAGTGGAAGAACATTTGATCAATCCTAAACCTGTACCTATCATTCCCGAACAAAGAATTCTGGGTGTAATCGCCACACAATCCATAGAGGAAGTTAAGGATAAAGCCAGGCTACTGGTAACTCCAGCAGACATACAGAATTGGCATCTACCGGGAAAGGACTTTACGGTGAAGGACAACCTATTACATTTCCAAGAACGGTTATACCTGCCCAGCACAGATTTACAGAAAAAGGTAATCTCTTGTTATCACGATTCTTTAATGGAAGGACATCCCGGTGCGCCCAAAACAAGAGTCAAAAGGAAAAACCAGCCGACCTCTTACACCCTATTGCCATCCCACCTCGCCCTTGGCATACGCTTTCTATGGACTTCATCACCGATCTACCTCCATGCTCCGGATACAATACGATCCTAGTAATCGTGGACCTATTCTCCAAGATGGCGCATTTCATTACACTCAAAGGCTTACCAACAGCCGCAACTCTGGCCCGAGAATTTCTCGAAAACATCGTCCGACTGCATGGTTTTCCTTCAGTTCTAATTTCGGATCGAGGGAGTCAATTTATTTCTCATTTTTGGCGAAGTTGCTGTCGGTCGGCTCAAATTGATGTGAGACTTTCAACCAGCCACCACCCTCAAACGGACGGACAAACTGAGAGGACCAATCAAACTCTGGAACAGTATTTGCGCTGCATGCTACAACAAACTGAAAAAACTTGGAAAGATATCCTTTGGATAGCCGAATATGCCTACAATAATTCTGTCCACTCGGGAACTGGGAAGACCCCGTTTTTTCTTTTATACGGTAGTCACCCTCGAACCTCGGAGTTGGATCCACTCCAAGATCTTGGAACACCAGCAGTAGACCACCTGCATTCTACAATCACCCAAGCCTTTAAGGAAGCGGTTTCTCACCTTCAAAGGGCTAAAGAACAATACAAGAAAGGAGCAGACCAACATCGGAAGGAAGCCCCCCAGTATCAAGTAGGAGATCAAGTCTGGTTATCCACCAAATATCTACCTCTAAAAGGACCACGCACATTCAACCCAAGATACCTTGGTCCCTATTCCATCACTACCATAGAAAATCCAGTAGCGGTCAAGTTGGACTTGCCCCCTCACATGAAGATACATCCGGTCTTCCACGTCTCTCTACTAAAACCCGTGCAACCTCAAACCCGACTAACTAAATCTCCAAAACCCATTCTAGTTGACGGAGAACTCGAGTTTGAAGTCAAAAGCATCCTGGATTCCAAGATCTCCAAATCTAAACTATTTTACCTGATTGACTGGAAAGGCTACGGTCCCCAAGAAAGATCCTGGGAACCTGCAGAATATGTCCACGCGCCTCGTCTAATCAAAAGATTTCATCGAACATTTCCTAACAAGCCAAAACCCCTGGAGAATCCCGGTTTGGGAGGGGCCTTGAGGGGGGGTGCTGCCATGATCTCTGCTTCCAAAAGATCAGGACTTGCCCAACTCCCTTGGAAGCAGACCCATAACCCCAGTTCCGAGTGCCAGCCAGTCCCAATTGGGACCTTTTGGACCCTGTCCTGGCGCCAGTGGCACCAGGCTCATAAAGATGCCCAGTCCCAGCGCTGGAAGTGCCGGGCTCATAAAGCTTGGGTGGACTTACCTGCAGCAGACCATGCTGCTTACTTACCTGCCAGTTGAGCCCCTGATCCTCTTCTGTTTGGGACTACTTTTCCTGTTGGGTGGGGCAGGAGCCACTCCCCAGGTTCAGAACACTGGAACTCTTCTGGAAAGCAGGAACTCTTTTCTTACCTACGCGAGGCTGTGGAAGGAGACACCTAAGCACTACAGGAGGCTATTTAAACCACACCCGATGGATGAATCTTGCTTTGCGTTATTCTGCATACTCTGCAGCAGAACGCTCATCGTGTCTTCAGCTTCTGATCCTGGGCCTAAGGGAACAAAGGCTTATCATCCTGGAATCCAGTCTTCAGCAGCACCTGTAAAGACAAAGAAAGATCAGGTTAGCACTACGGTCTTCAGTGGCAGCGCATCTCTTACCTGGTCCATCGGCTGTCACCAACGCCTCGCGCTGCATTCCGGCATCTGAAAGACAAAGGCTTACCTACTCTTCGCATGCTCCGGAGGTCTTCGCACTGCATTCCGGCATCTGAAAGACAAAGGCTTATCTACTCTTCGCATGCTCCGGAGGTCTTCGCACTGCATTCCGGCATCTGAAAGACAAAAGCTTACCAGCTCTTCGCACGCTCCGGAGGTCTTTGGCGCTGCATCCCGCATCTGAAAGACAAAAGAAGGTGCGTTTAAAGACATTGGGCAACTTTATTACTCACGTGCCATTACTCCTTCCCACGCCGAATCCAGTGGGTATTCCAGCACCCTTCAGCTTCTCTAAAGCTCCGAACTTGTACCTGCAAGATAAAAGGGACAGTTAGTGCGCATCGTGAAGCAGGCTACAAGCGCTTACTTACGTGCTTCCAGGCGCTTCTATTCCTCACGCGGGTTCGATCCTCAATTCTCTTCAGCCCGCCATCCGGCCATCGCCGGAACCCTGCAAAACAAGAGATATCATTACAAAAGACTTTTAAGACATTTGAAGTGCCCAGAACTTACCGTTCGTGCAGTTAACGACGGACAGCAGTCTTCTGAGGTTAAGAGGCCTACACCCTTATCCAGTGAAGAAACTGGTTACGGCACCCTGCCCCGAGGCAGATGGAGAGCTCGGCGTCACTTACCTAAGGTGAGGGCGTTAACCTTTGGGGTTCTACAGGAGAAGAGAAAGGGAAGAGGAGAGAGGCACCCAATAACCCCAGTTCATTAATCCCATATTTTCTATCTGCAGACATCTTACTCTTCGAGTCAGACATACAGTGCACAGAGGTCCAGCCCAAAGAGCCAACCGTGTGTTACACATCACCTTTGAAGATACGGCATTCACCCAGTCAAGACCGGCGCCTCTGCGGGAATCAGGTGAGCGTTACACCATGTGCGCCTCTGCGTGAGCAGCAATTGCTTGACGCAGAGACGACATTTCAGCCTGGCGTGCGCTGCCTGAGGCCGCCATGCCCAGCCTGAGCGAGCGAGTCGTGGACCGTGCCGCCTGCTGCTGGAGAAGCACCTGCCTAGCAGGGGGGAGCACAGATCGGGCCACACGCTCCATGCTCTCAGCGATGTTCTCCATTGCTGCCCCCTGCCGTTCTGAATTGGCAGTCATGTCTTGCTCCCACTCAGTATACTGCGGTTGTGCGCAGCGACCGCGTTGCCGGGCTTCACCCCTGCGGGACCCAATGACCGGGGGTCCTCGCTGTGTTGGCACCGCCCGAGGCTGCACGACTACATGCCCCCATCGACGTGATGTCCCAGGCACATCAGTGACTGGTGTGGAGGGTGACCCTGCATCCCGATCCACCACGGGCGGAGGAACCAAGACTGTCTGATTCCTCAGGTCAGGGGTCGCAGACAGAGGAGTGTCCACATCAGAATCACTCACCCCTGACACATGGACTTGATGCTCGTCCAACTCAACATGGACGTCAGAGTCGTCATCGAGGCTGGACTCATAGGCAGCCAGAGACAAGATGGACTGTAGCACTTGGGGGTTTTCGTGGCCTACCACCCCACAACCACCACTAGTGCCGAGTTCATGTAGTGGTAACAACCCTGTGTCTGGCATGACAACACCATCCTCCGCCTCCATTGCGTCATCACCTGAAAAATAGAGAGAAAAAAGGTCACTACACATGTCAGAAGCACACAACACACACACACACCGACAGCAAACGCATCAGGCAGACATGTGACACACAACATATAACCTGCAAAGCATGCTGGGTCAACTTTGAATTGCTTCTGTGATCAGACCTGTTGAAAGGTGGCAGTTTCCATGGAAGTGGGTCTATGCAGTGCAGAAAATGTGTATGCCACTCACTGCCTACATGTACAAGGACTCCATGGTGTGTGCCAGGAAATGTGAAGGCAGTGCAATGTCAAATTCAGACATCACAGGCATTGTGCATTTAATGTGTACCATATCTAGAAGCCAAGCACCCCTCCACCCCAGTACCAAAGCAGGGATGCCTAGCATGGTATCAAAAGGCTGACCATACACCTGTGTATTGACAGGCAGTGTTGACTGGCATCAACAGCTGAATGTGATTCAAGTGACAACACTGCAAATGATGCAGGGACAGTAAGCAGGACACATGATGAAAACTCTGGATTCCGCCCATGTGTGAAGAAGACACAACAACAGTTGGACAGAGTCATTGGCCATTGAACAGGCTGAGGCCTGTGAGCCACACAGATTGTCAGACCCTAAACATGTGTGCAACGCAGGACTGAGCCACAGTTGACATGGGAAGGCTGATGAGATGGCAGGCAATGTATGTAACCAAGGACTTATATTACAGTGATCATCCAGTCAAGGACACATAGGGGCATACGTGCAATGCACATGGAGCATGAATGGGCACTCATGTCCCTGCGGGACATCTGACCTATGCACAGTACAAGTGAGATACCCTGCATCAAGTACTAAGGCTGTACCACACGGCATATGTTTGGCAGATTCTACGCTGGAAGTTAGCATCTACACAGGACGCATGAACAAGAAAGTACACATTGGCAAGATTGAAGAACACCAGTGCAAAGGTGGAACTGGGGTGCAGAGTGGCGGAGGAGGGGCAAGGGAGCATGCCTACATGGAGTCCCCGCATGCAGGCAGAGGAGACATGCATGACGGAAGCATTGCTTTACTTACACATCAGAACCATGTACACGTCACATGTAGTGGCAATCATGCACAACAGATCCCACAAGTGAAACACACACGTCCTCAACAAACATGCATCAACACGCACTGGACTGGGCATCAAAGTCCAGCATCTCTCCCACTCCTTCGACCAATTCAGGTGGTATGAACTCCGCAACGAGTGCCTCATGCGGAGTGAGCTCTTCCTCCTCTGGTGCAGGCCCACCGCCAGTCACCAGAGTCAAGTTGTAATTAGAGGCACGCTTAACCTTAGTGCTGCATTTGATGTTATTCCAACGCTTTTTGCACTCTTGCACCGTGCGCACCTCATGGCCGAATGAACTGACATGTTCTGCAACATGCTTCCAGTGGGTGTCACGTTGGGCAGCCGTAGTCTGACTATTGGCACCCACTAGCATGTCACGGCTGTGTCCCCCCATGTAGTCCATGAGGAAGTCCAGTTCCTGCTTACAGAAAGGCTTCTTCCTCGATGTGCAGGAGGTCGTGGCTGTGTGTGGGGTCCCAGCCTGTGCTGCAGGTGCAACCTTCCTCCTCTTGGACTGTAGCGCAGACCCTGGCTGGCTAATGCCGCCCTGACCAGTATGGCCAGTGGGTTTGGTGGATTGAGCCAAGGGAGTGGCAGGTGGAGGGATTACCAAAGGCCTGACTTGTGTCAGTGGCAGCTGGATGCCCACTAATGGACCCTCTGCAGCAACATCAGCTGTGGCAGGGTCATTGACCGCAACGGTCCTGGTTGGCAGACTCACAACCGGGGTGCTGTTGGGTGCATCTGCCCCTGCACTTGCCAACACCCGGCTGTTCGGGGCAGCAGATGACATGACTGTCCCAGGGACACGTGTCTTGGTCTGAGCAGCCCGGCGTGCCCCTATGGTTTCCCCCCTGGCCTGTTGGAGATCTACCAAGGGCTCTTCAAGTGCAAATGCAGCCTGCGCTGGCAGACCCCGAGCCTGGGTGGCGGTGTCCACAGCTGCACCTGCAGCTACCACTACCCTTGGGCCCATGGCAGTCGATGGAACGGACTGCCGGGTCACACGGGCGCCAGTGCCAGATGCAGAAGCTGCATCCCCCGGAACCACAGGGGGTGCTGGCATGACTGCACCGACACATGGCACAACATTGTGCTCAAATGGCGCACTCCTGCCTCTTCCCCCTCTGTGGCCGCCCTGGACACCCTGGAGTCCCCCTACTCCCTGGTCACCACGGCCACGTCCCCGACCACGCCCGCCACGAGGAGGAGGCCCAGCTGAGGCACCCCTCACCTTTGGTGGCCTCCCAACCATGGCACAGATGTAGTAGTGCCGGCACAGATGGAGTTGTGCCAATAGGAGGTGTACACCACAATTGACCTGGGCAATTGGGGTGAAGGGGGTGGGAAGCAAGATGTTAACAGCCCCCCTGCACCTGCAAGGCTGTATGTGACCCCGGTGATGTAGTGACGGGTCACGCAACGCTCAGGCACCCGAAAACTGCAGTAAAACCGTGCACGCAACCCTGCAGTCTACGTGGGTGGATTCAACCTCCCGCAGTACGCGGTGGCACCCAGTAACACAAATAACGTGTACGCGTGGGACACGCAAGCTACTATGACATCGAAAATGGGTGCGATACACAGGGGCACCCGCAGTGGGAAAAAGAGCGTGTGCGACTCACCGTCTGACTATCGCGATGCAGAAAAACATGCATAGCCAATACCCCCGCCAAAAGAAGAGATACGTCCTTGATAGCTGTGAAGTTGTGATGGCGCGCAAAACAACAGGAAGCATCAACACACGTCTGTCTCCACGAAAGGCACGTACAGCGAACTGCTGGGCCTGCTTACCTTTAACCCGTGCTGAGGGAAACACACGCGCGCGTCACGTCACTTACGCGCATGGGCCCTTTCGTCGTATTACACGCGGACGTGCAGTTTTTCACGCGCGCTGAAATGCCCATGCACGCCTGTGCGCGTCACGTCACAGGGGCGCTTGCGCTTGAGGGGCCTTCTGTCCAATGAAATTGAGTATGCGTGCAGACGCGCTTACGAGCTAAGGGCCTTTCCTCGAATTACACACTGACGTGCCGAATTTTCACATGCCAAATCACTCCGTATCAAGCTGGCCACGCGTAAGCACATGGAAGACCACGCTCCTGCCCAGAAGGCCGAACTAATGCCCCCCAGAGCCCCGAACATGTTCCCACCTGCCATCTGCTGCTGCCTGACTGCCTGCTGCCCACGTGCCCTGCCATTTGCTGCATGCACATCAGCCAGGGGTGCTTTTGCTGTGACCACCCCTGCTGGAACCGAAGACTCCCGACTGGGATTCCATCGCTCCACAGCCCAGCCCCAGGACCCAGTTGCCCACCCACTCCTGCCTCTGGGGTTGTCATGTCGGGCACTGCAACATCTGGCACCACTGACAACCCCAGGCCGGAGAGGCAGAGGGGCATCAGCTTCAGTGCCAGGGAAGTTGGTGTCCTGGTGGAGCAAGTCCTGGGGCAATATGATGCCCTCTTCGGTAGTTCCCGCGCTGACAAGGAAGGACGGACTCGGATCTGGACTGACATCGTGACTGCCATAAACGCGGAGGGGGTGGCAGTCCGCGACTTCCAACATGTCAAGAAGCGCTGGGAGGACTTCAGGTCCAGTACCCTGAACAAGGCCCGGCGCCTCTTGAAGGCAGAAGATGCCAAGGGGCGCCGGGGCCACTTGTCGGAAGATCAGATGAGGGTCCTGGAACGCATATCCCCAGCTCTCCACGTCCAGGTCCTTGAGAGGCAGACCAGTCTGGAGTCGAGCGGTAAGTATACATGCATCCTGATTGTGAGCTGTGCGTGTGGTGATGTTTCAGTAGTGTGCAGGTTGCACATCTGTTTGTATGGGGTCGAGTATGGGTGGGGGTTACAGGGCCGTGGGGCTGACACATGCGAGGGCTGTAATGTGTGAGACATGGATGGTGCTTGTGTGTGTAGGCTTGTGGATATGCAGGCAGCAGGAGGCAGTGCACGGGCAGAGGCACAGCAGCAGCAGCAACGTGGTGGGAGCCATGAAGGCTCGGGGCCTTCAACATCGGAGGGGCAGGCATCGGCCGGAGGGCAGGAGGACCCAGGACAGAGAGTGTCTTCCGTGTGGCAGCAGTTGGGCCACGCCATAGATGTGGAGCGGCAGCGGGCGGAAGAGGCACGGCTCACTATGGTCAGGGCGGAGAACTCTATGCGGAGGGCCCTGAGGCGGGCCGAGTGCCTTGAGGCAATCCGCAGGGGTTGGAGGTGGACACGTCGACGGCCCTGCGGACCTTGGGGCCATGGAGGAGGACCGCCTCCGGGACATTGAGCAGGAGTTTGATGATGCCCTGTCCCGGGACATCAGACTAGCCCGCTGCCCTTGTACATAGTTATGTAGTTAGTGTTAGGTTTCCTTTGTTTTTTTATTTATTTTGGACCTTTTGGACATTGGCCACATTTTTGTATATAGTTTATTTTATTAGTTAGTGTTGTTAGATAGGTTTCATTTCTTTTGTTGGGATAATGGACCCTGGCTTGTTCGTCTGTACATAGTTCACTGTTGGATTTTATTTTTCTTTCACAATTTACCCATGGAGCAATGGCTTTCAATTATTATTTCCCATTGGATTTTCTTTTGTGGACAGAGACTTTGGACACCATTACTTTGGATTATGATTTTTGGTTTTGCTTTTTTTCACGGACATGCTTCTTTTCTTTTTTGTACATTCCCATTTCTGTTTCTTTATTTTTGAATCTATTTATGTCTCCTTTAATACATATTTTTTATCGAACTTCAATGTGTAGTATCATCTCATTGGTTTCATGCATATCATGATATGGGTTTTGAGATTCACTGACATCCATTGGGTGTATGTGAGGGTGTGAGAGACATGTGTTTGTTTCAAAAATTGCAATTGGTGTTCTGTCATGTAATTGCCATTTCTGAGTGGGTGGATGCAATACTCGGGTGGGTGTTTTGCATTTGGAGGCTGACCATAGGGACCAGGGATCTAGATTGTGATGACATGTTGGCTGGGGAACATGAGTTGGGGCCTGCTGGCAGGTGCCCCACAGTGCTGGGGGGTGGGGGTGGTGGAGAGCATGAGTTGGACATGGGTGTGGGCCTGGTGGAGAGAGCCGCTGCACTGCTGGGGGGTGGGGGTGGTGGGGACATGAGTTGGAAATAGGTGGGGGCATGGTGGAGGGTGCCCCTGCACTGCTGGGTGGTGGGGGTGGTGGGGACATGAGTTGGACATGGGTGGGGGCCTGCTGGCAGGTGCCCCACAGTGCTGGGGGGTGGGGGTGGTGGGGAACATATGTTGGACATGGGTGGGGCCTGGTGGAGGGAGCCCCTGCACTGCTGGGGGGTGGGGGTGGTGGGAGACATGGGTGGGGGCCTGGTGGAGGCTGCCCCTGCACTGCTGGGGGGGTGGGGGTGGTGGGGAACATGAGTTGGACATGGGTGGGGGCCTGGTGGAGGCTGCCCCTGCACTGCTGGGGGGTGGGGGTGGGGAGAGATATGGGTGGGGGCCTGGTGGAGGGTGCCCTTGCACTGCTGGGGGGTGGGGTTGGTGGGAGACATGGGTGGGGGCCTGGTAGAGTGTGCCCCTGCACTGCTGGGGGGTGGGGGTGGTGGGAGACATGGGTGGGGGCCTGGTGGAGTGCGCCCCTGCACTGCTGGGGGGTGGGGGTGGTGGGAGACATGGGTGGGGGCCTGGTGGAGGGTGCCCCTGCACTGCTGGGGGGTGGGGTGGTGGGAGACATGGGTGGGGGCCTGGTGGAGGCTGCCCCTGCACTGCTGGGGGGGTGGGGGTGGTGGGGACATGAGTTGGACATGGGTGGGGGCCTGGTGAAGGGTGCCCCTGCACTGCTGGGGGGTGGGGGTGGTGGGAGACATGGGTAGGGGCCTGGTGGAGGGTGCCCCTGCACTGCTGGGGGGTGGGGGTGGTGGGAGAAATGGGTGGGGGCCTGGTGGAGGCTGCCCCTGCACTGCTGGGGGGTGGGGGTGGTGGGGACATGAGTTGGACATGGGTGGGGGCCTGCTGGCAGGTGCCCCACAGTGCTGGGGGGTGGGGGGACATGAGTTGGACATGGGTGGGGGCCTGGTGGAGGGTGCCCCTGCACTGCTGGGGGGTGGGGGTGGTGGGAGACATGGGTGGGGGCCTGGTGGAGGCTGCCCCTGCACTGCTGGCGGGTGGGGGTGGTGGGGACATGAGTTGGACATGGGTGGGGGCCTGCTGGCAGGTGCCTCACAGTGCTGGGGGGTGGGGGTGGTGGGGAACATGAGTTGAAAATGGGTGGGGGCCTGCTAACAGGTGCCTACAGTGCTGGGGGGTGGGGGTGGTGGGGAACATGTGTTGGACATGGGTGGGGGCCTGCTGTCAGGTGCCCCACAGTGCTGGGGGGTGGGGGTGGTGCAGAACATGAGTTGGACATGGGTGGGGGCCTGGTGGAGGGTGCCCCTGCACTGCTGGGGGGTGGGGGTGGTGGGAGACATGGGTGGGGGCCTGGTGGAGGGTGCCCCTGCACTGCTGGGGGGTGGGGATGGTGGGAGACATGGGTGGGGGCCTGGTGGAGGCTGCCCCTGCACTGCTGGGGGGTGGGGGTGGTGGGAGACATGGGTGGGGCCCTGGTGGAGGCTGCCCCTGCACTGCTGGGGGTTGGGGGTGGTGGGAGACATGGGTGGGGGCCTGGTGGAGGCTGCCCCTGCACTGCTGGGGGGTGGGGGTGGTGGGAGACATGGGTGGGGGCCTGGTGGAGGGTGCCCCTGCACTGCTGGGGGGTGGGGGTGGTGGGAGACATGGGTGGGGGCCTGGTGGAGGGTGTCCATGCACTCGTGGGGGGTGGGGGTGGTGGGAGACATGGGTGGGGGCCTGGTGGAGGCTGCCCCTGCACTGCTGGGGGGTGGGGGTGGTGGGGACATGAGCTGGACATGGGTGGGGGCCTGGTGGAGGGTGCCCCTGCACTGCTGGGGGGTGGGGGTGGTGGGAGACATGGGTGGGGGCCTGTTGGAGGGTGCCCCTGCACTGCTGGGGGGTGGGGGTGGTGGGAGACATGGGTGGGGGCCTGGTGGAGGCTGCCCCTGCACTGCTGGGGGGTGGGGGTGGTGGGGACATGAGTTGGACATGGGTGGGGGCCTGCTGGCAGGTGCCCCACAGTGCTGGGGGGTGGGGGTGGTGGGGAACATGAGCTGGACATGGGTGGGGGCCTGGTGGAGGGTGCCCCTGCACTGCTAGGGGGTGGGGGTGGTGGGAGACATGGGTGGGGACCTGGTGGAGGCTGCCCCTGCACTGCTGGGGGGTGGGGGTGGTGGGAGACATGGGTGGGGGCCTGGTGGAGGCTGCCCCTGCACTGCTGGGGGGTGGGGGTGGTGGGGACATGAGTTGGACATGGGTGGGGGCCTGCTGGCAGGTGCCCCATAGTGCTGGGGGGTGGGGGTGGTGGGGAACATGAGTTGGACATGGGTGGGGGCCTGATGGAGGGTGCCCCTGCACTGCTGGTGGGTGGGGGTGGTGGGAGACATGGGTGGGGGCCTAGTGGAGGCTGCTTCTGCACTGCTGGGGGTTGGGGGTGGTGGGAGACATGGGTGGGGGCCTGGTGGAGGCTGCCCCTGCACTGCTGGGGGTGGGGGTGGTGGAGACATGGGTGGGGGCCTGGTGGAGGGTGCCCCTACACTGCTGGGGGGTGCGGGTGGTGGGAGACATGGGTGGGGGCCTGGTGGAGGGTGCCCCTGCACTGCTGGGGGGTGGGGATGGTGGGAGACATGGGTGGGGGCCTGGTGGAGGCTGCCCCTGCACTGCTGGGGGAGGGGGTGGTGGGGACATGAGTTGGACATGGGTGGGGGCCTGCTGGCAGGTGCCCCACAGTGCTGGGGGGTGGGGGTGGTGGGGAACATGAGTTGGACATGGGTGGGGGCCTGATGGAGGGTGCCCCTGCACTGCTGAGGGGTGGGGGTGGCGGGAGACATAAGTGGGGGCCTGGTGGAGGCTGCCCCTGCACTGCTGGGGGTTGGGGGTGGTGGGAGACATGGGTGGGGGCCTGGTGGAGGGTGCCCCTGCACTGCTGGGGGGTGGGGGTGGTGGGGACATGAGTTGGACATGGGTGGGGGCCTGCTGGCAGGTGCCCCATAGTGCTGGGGGGTGGGGGTGGTGGGGAACATGAGTTGGACATGGGTGGGGGCCTGATGGAGGGTGCCCCTGCACTGCTGGTGGGTGGGGGTGGTGGGAGACATGGGTGGGGGCCTAGTGGAGGCTGCTTCTGCACTGCTGGGGGTTGGGGGTGGTGGGAGACATGGGTGGGGGCCTGGTGGAGGCTGCCCCTGCACTGCTGGGGGTGGGGGTGGTGGAGACATGGGTGGGGGCCTGGTGGAGGGTGCCCCTACACTGCTGGGGGGTGCGGGTGGTGGGAGACATGGGTGGGGGCCTGGTGGAGGGTGCCCCTGCACTGCTGGGGGGTGGGGATGGTGGGAGACATGGGTGGGGGCCTGGTGGAGGCTGCCCCTGCACTGCTGGGGGAGGGGGTGGTGGGGACATGAGTTGGACATGGGTGGGGGCCTGCTGGCAGGTGCCCCACAGTGCTGGGGGGTGGGGGTGGTGGGGAACATGAGTTGGACATGGGTGGGGGCCTGATGGAGGGTGCCCCTGCACTGCTGAGGGGTGGGGGTGGCGGGAGACATAAGTGGGGGCCTGGTGGAGGCTGCCCCTGCACTGCTGGGGGTTGGGGGTGGTGGGAGACATGGGTGGGGGCCTGGTGGAGGGTGCCCCTGCACTGCTGGGAGGTGGGGGTGGTGGGAGACATGGGTGGGGGCCTGGTGGAGGCTGCCCCTGCACTGCTAGGGGGTGGGGGTGGTGGGGACATGGGTGGGGGCCTGGTGGAGGGTGCCCCTTCATTGCTGGGGGGTGGGGGTGGTGGGAGACTTGGGTGGGTCCTGGTGGAGGCTGCCCCTGCACTGCTGTGGGGTGGGGGTGGTGGGGACATGAGTTGGAGATGGGTGGGGGCCTGCTGGCAGGTGCCCCACAGTGCTGGGGGGTGGGGGTGGTGGGGAACATGAGTTGGACATGGGTGGGGGCCTGGTGGAGGGTGCCCCTGCACTGCTAGGGGGTGGTGGGAGACATGGGTGGGGGCCTGGTGGAGGCTGCCCCTGCACTGCTGGGGGGTGGGGTGGTGGGGACATGAGTTGGACATGGGTGGGGGCCTGCTGGCAGGTGCCCCACAGTGCTGGGGGGTGGGGTGGTGGGGAACATGAGTTGGAAATGGGTGGGGGCCTGCTGGCAGGTGCCCCACAGTGCTGGGGGGTGGGGGTGGTGGCGAACATGTGTTGGACATGGGTGGGGGCCTGCTGGCAGGTTCCCCACAGTGCTGGGGGGTGGCGGTGGTTGGGAACATGAGTTGGACATGGGTGGGGGCCTGGTGGAGGGTGCCCCTGCACTGCTGGGGGGTGTGGGTGTTGGGAGACATGGGTGGGGGCCTGGTGGAGGGTGCCCCTGCACTGTTGGGGTGGGGGTGGTGGGGAACATGAGTTTGACATTGGTGGGGGCCTGCTGGCAGGTGCCCCACAGTGCTGGGGGGTGGGGGTGATGGGGAACATGAGTTGGACATGGGTGGGGGCCTGGTGGAGGGTGCCCCTGGTGGCTGGGGGTGCAGGGGGACATGCGTTGGTGGGCAGCAGTGCAAGTTGACATGTGGGTTGGCTGGGGGGCATGGCCATGGTGGATGGGGTGCCTGCAGGACATGTGCAGGGTAGGCCCCTGTGGTGTGAGCCACCTGCAGGGGCCGTGGAGGGTGTAGAGGGAACATCTGGGAGGACCCACACGTGCAATTCATGTGTGGTGCTCCACGCGCTCCCCTGTAATACACGTACCCTGATGGAATCGCGTGTGATACTTTCTGCGCACCCCTGATATGCACGTACCCTGCTGATATCGCATGTGAAACTTCCCGCGTACCCCAAAATACACGTAGCCAGGACATTCGCGTGTGTAACTTCCCGCGCACCCCTGATATACATGTACCCTGCTGACTTCGCGTGTGAAACTTCCCATGCACCCCAAGATACACGTAGCCAGGAGATTTGTGTGTAACTTCCCGCGCACCCCTGATAATCATGTACCCTGCTGACTTCGCGTGTGAAACTTCCCACGCACCCCAAGGTACACGTAGCCAGGAGATTTGCGTGTGTAACTTCCCGTGCACCCCGAAATACACGTAGCCATGAGATTCGCGTGTGGAACTTCCCGCGCACCCCGAAATACACGTAGCCAGGACATTCGCGTGTGGAACTTCCCACGCACCCCTGGAATACACGTACCCTGCTGATATCGCGTGTGAAACTTCCAGCGCACCCCGAAATACACGTAGCCTGGACATTCGCGTGTGGAACTTCCTGCGCACACCTGGAATACATGTACCCTGCTGATATCGCGTGTGGAACTTCCCGCGCACCCCTGAAATACAGGTACCCTGCTGAAATTGCATGTGGAACTTCCCGCGCACCCCTGAAAAACACGTACCCTGCTGAAATTGCGTGTGGAACTTCCCGCGCACCCCTAAAATACATGTACCCTGCTGAAATTGCGTGTGGAACTTCACGCGCACCCCTGAAATACACGTACCCTGATGGAATCGCGTGTGAAACTTCCCACACACCCCTGAAATACATGTACCCAGCTGAAATGACGTGAGGTAATTCCCGCGCACCCCAGTGATACACGTAGCCTACTTGCCGTGCTGGTACAGGGTTAGCGCAGCCCTTTGCGCTGGATTGGGGATTTTGATGGCTTTTCCCTGTGCGAGAGGCGTTCTTGGGGGTGTAACTGGCGCTGCTGCAGGGTCGCTGCGCCACTGTGCGCCACGGCTGGTTTTGGTAGCTGGAATCCATGAATACGCTGTGCGTGGAAATGGGTTTTGGCGCACGCGGCTGGCGCAGGGATTCGCACACGCACACTGTGCGGCAGCCGCGTGCGCCACTTGTGCGCTGAATTCTATGAATTACCCCCTTAGTTTATTGAGAAGTCTTTTTTGTAATTTAGTCATTAGTTTTTTTAGTGGTTTCATTTTGTTTAACACTAAAATAAATAACTTTCTTTTGAGAAGGATTGCACTGTCTATCAAAGCTTCTAAGATTAATTTCCTATGGTAGGTTTTAAGGGTTGTGCTTGATTTCTCTCCTGTTTTTATAAAATTTTGAAGGACTCTGTGGCGGAACATTTTTGCTAAAATACTTTTTTTGGTATGCTTACTTGTTACTATATCAAAATGTATAGGAACAGTTTTGAGTGTTAGCTGAATTCTTGTTAATCGTTTTCTGTTTCGTTTTACATTTTGATAGAGGAGGTGAAGTTTCTGTACTTGAAGCTTGTTTTGTTTCGCTAAATGACTGTATTACCTGTTTTGTTTGAACTTTTTGTACAAATTCTGCTAGAGATGGATGCTTATTTTGGACACTTCTATTTTCATTTGCTCTACTTCTGTGTTGCTTTCTATGGACTTGATTTTTGGTAGGCATTCTTTAGGGTCTGTTGAAAAAATAAAGAAGGTATGGGTTGGGGTGTTCTGCAATGTATGTGTACTGTGTGCATGAGTGGCTGAGTATGATGATAAAGATGTATGTGATGGTGTGTGATTGTGCATTGGGCAACTACAACTAGTTGGGATGGGTATTCTTGAATTTATGTGCTACTAGACTGGGGTTCAGATGACAGTAGAAAGCAAGCTAGTGGTGAGGAGAAGCACACATAGTAAATCTAATGGTAAAGAATTAAAACAGTTGTTTGTTCTATAATATTAAAATTCTAGGGGCTGAGTTATGTCATTTGTGTGCCGAAAAATGGGGATTTGTGTGCCATTCTGCCTGTAAATCTCTGTTTAACAAATGGGGATTTGTGGACAGAATGGTGCACAATCTCTGTTTTTAGGTGCAGAAATAGCATGAATTAACACCCCAGTGTGTTTGAGCAATAGTAAAAATAGTATGGTGGTATTTAACTTACTTTTTTTGTGGAATGAGCAGGTTTCTTCTTAGTTGTTGTTTGTACTTCAAATTCTGCTGCTGCTTTTCAGGAGAGTGGTCTTCACTGCAATTGTAAAGGAAATAAATTAGTAATTGTGTGTCTTTATAGCACTGATGTTGATTTAGACATTGATTTATATGTTTTTGTACAAGTATTGTTGTTTGATATTTGAACATAGTGTGTGCATGCAATATTGTTTGACTATGTGCAGTCTTTATATTTTACTTTAAATATGTTAGTTCAACATGCTTTGCAAATGTGTGTGCAAAAAGAAATTAAATAGCAGATAGGTTTGGAAGTGACAGTTCATTACAGCAAATGGGAAACATGACAGTAAGTTCATGTTATAGGTTATACAAGTTAAAAGTCTGTTAATCTGTTTATATGAATGTATAAGAATTGTACATATACTATACAGATAATATGCTAACCTGTAGTTTGTGTTCATGCATATGGATGTGCATGCCACTGCAAGTAGAAATCGTGGAGACTTGTATATTATTTCTTGTAGTAGGTGCTTTCCAATGATATGACACTTGTACTCAGAGTGATTAACAGTACATTTGAAGTGCTGATCTATGATGATGGAGTTAGATGTAGAAGTCTTGGACGTGATTGGTGGATGGTCATGTGACTGCTTAGCTATATCCAATGAGGTAATGGCACAGAGAGTGAAGTGGAAATGGTAGAAGGGCTGTCCATGTTACGATATGTCCGCGGACATGGCGGTAGTCCATGGACATCGCGTGTTACATACAGGGATTTTGGGGTGGGGAGGCATGACAATGAGAATGAGCAGAGCAAGGGATTGGTCAGTAAAGTTTAGTGGGTGTGTTGTACCAGGAGAGAGTTTGTCAGATACTCTTTTTCCTGAGAGAAGAACAGATAGCTATGGCTGTGTGTTTCAGAAAACAGATTGTTTGGATTTTGGGAGACTTGTGGATACATTGGTTGAAGGTGCATGCAGAAAGCTGTGGAGTAGCTGTAGATCTTGGATTCCCACATGTGGAAGTGGACTGGCATGGAGTACATGGAATGAAGTGGTTCGACTTGCTACCTCTCTGTGCTACTTTGGAGACAGAGCATCATCTAGACATAATGATAATTCATTGTGGAGGGAATAGTTTAGAACATGTGTCTGGAATTTCTTTGCAATTTGCAATGAAAGAAGGACTTGGGAAGTTCATGGACATGTTTCCAAATTCTCAAGTAATTTTTTCTTGGATTGCGCAGAGACAAATGTGGCTGCGTTCTTCTTCATTTGGTCCACAAATGGAGAAAGCCAGGCGCAATTTCAATAAGGCTGTTTGTGCCTTTCTAAGAGATGTTGGCATGTCCTCTTTTCATAATGAAAATATTATGTTTCATAGCACATTCATTTTTCGCAGAGATGGAGTCCATCTTACTTATGCTGGAAATCAGATTTTTCTGAGAAATGTACAAAATGCATTGCAACCTTTTTTGGAATTACAGCCATCCATTTTGTAGTAGGTGTTGACCATTTCAAGTTTTTCAAGCACAAACAAACACCACCAAATCAGAGCCACCACTTCTTCCCAGACAAAAGTGCAATGGTTATGATAGGGCAGCACCCCACAATTTTAGATGTCCGCGAACTGTCCGCAAACTTCTAAAAAATACACAAGGCCCTGCTCCATTTATTTTCCACTTCTATTTCTAAACTGTGGAAGGCGTCTCTGAAAAGAGCCTTTTTTTATTTTTGTTGTTTTTTTTTTTTTTTTTTTTTTACACATAACACACTGGGAGAGGAGGGAAAAGGACTGTAAGGGGGGCCACCAACCACGGGGATAAGAAAGGGTGGGTGAAGAGAGGAAGATGTGGGGTGGGCCTTACTTAGGTAGTGAGCAGATCTTCTCGTGCTCTGAGACCAGAGTTTCGAAAGCACTTCGAAGTCCCCCCCTGCACAGTACTGCGTTGCAGTACATACGCACAACTGTGACCCTCGAAAGCTAAGGGTCATCAGCATTGCGAATGGCCTGTGAGGCAGCTGGAGGAATACGTTGTCCCACTGGAGTGTTCCTTGTGGTGACAGGATCGGAAAAGGAGGATGTAGTAGAGGAAGTCAACCTACTACGCTCCTCGCAAGGTACAACCTAGTGAACGGCCTCCCGCGACTCAGTACCATTTTGCACTGGTTGCAGGTCGCTTTGTTCGCACGTGCCTTAGGTACGTTACCATGAATGGTAAATAACCGTCACACCCAAGACTCACGGCGAGTGCTGGTAGTAGGGACTTCCTCTACCTCATTCTCGTCATCCTCTTCATCCTCCTCTGCATCCTCACTCTTGTTCCCCTTTTCAGGCCCTTGGGGAGGTGGTGGTGGTGGAGGGGGTGTGGGTGGTGCTGAGGCAGATGTAGCACCAGGTGGCAGTAGTGCAGTCATGGATGCCATCAGGTTTCAGAAATAAATCTGGAAAATCGGCATCAAAAATGCACTGTGTTCTGTAAGATAGCCAGAAACACAATGAGGATGAGCTCTGGGGTGTGGCCTTTTATAGGGGTGCTTGTGCGGGCTTCGCGGACACCCACGCTGTCCGCGGACAGGTCAAACACCAAAAAAAGGTTAAAAAAGTCCCAAAAAGTATATAGAAAGTCAGGATTACTGTCTGGGACATGTGCTATGGTGATTTATTATTGAAAAATATTTTGGATTGCCTGAAAAGGTAGTTTTAAATTGTTCGGGGAAACAGTGTCTGCAGTCAGAACACACGCTCAGTGTGGGCGTGGTCACATGATGGCTTCGCGAACATGTCAACGAAGCAAACGGGTATCTGCAGGACACCAAATGCACTGAAAATGGTTTGCGCATGCACGTTGGTGTTCTATGGACACTGTTCGGGTCCTGAAACTAATTAAAAGTGCAACGCAAGCAAAACTGACAGTTACGGACAGGCGTTTGTTCTTAGAACTGTTTCAATCCGCTTGAGAACAATACGGACAGGCATAGCGTTCTCAGGACACCCCATTTTGTTTATTTACGAACATTTCAGGACACCGCATGTGTTCTTAGAATAGTTTCAACTCACTTGCGAACCATACGGACAGGCATAGCGTCCTAAGGACACCCCCATTTTGTTTATTTGCTAACATGCTGGGACACTTGATGTGTTGTTAGAACATTTTCAACCTGCCTACGAACAGTACAGACAGGTATAGTGTCCTCAGGACACCACCATTTTGTTTATTTACGAACATTTCAGGATACTGCCTGTGTTCTTAGAACAGTTTCAACTCACCTTTCGAACAATACGGACAGGCATAGCATTTATTTATGAACATCCCGGGACACTTGACGTGTTCTTAGAACAGTTTCAACCTGCCTACGAACAGCACGGACAGGTCTAGCATCCTCAGGACACCCCCATTTTGTTTATTTACAAACTTTTCAGGACTCCGCGTGTGTTAGTTTGATTGCGGACATCCCAGACACCAAATGTGTTCTTAGATCAGTTTGGACTTGCTTGCGAACATTACGGACAGGCATAATGTTCTTAGAACATCTCCATTTTGGTTAATTGCAGATATCCCGAACATCTTGTGTTTTCTTAGAACAGTTTCAACTTGCATGCGCACAGTACGGACAGGTATAGTGTCCTTAGGACGCCCCCATTTTTGTTTCTTTACGGACATTGCGGACACCCGCGCTGTCCGCGGACACTCAACTGCTTTTAAAAAAAAACAGGAAATGAATTAGGACACAATTTAGTAATTTTACTTTATTATATATGGATGTTAAATTTATGACAGAGAAGGTGAAGCAGAAACTGAGACAAACACAGGAGAATTGGGGGTTTCAAGAGGATTCATATGAGGTGAAGAAGGGATGGAAGTCTCATCAAACCATTAGTCTCATCAAAAAGTTTTTGTTCATGGAGAAGGTTTTTGGGGATAATTGACTGGGATATGGTGAGGGGGGCAGGTACATGTGGGACAATGGTATGTCGTTTTTTGTTTGAAGTGACCCTCCACAAAGTTTTTTCAATTATTAAAATTTGCCAAGAGTAGGTCCATTATTTCTTCTATATGCTGAAGAGTCTTATCCAATACAGCTTTTTCATTAGTATTTTCAATTTTTGTATAGTCTGTACAAAAATATATATATATGTTAAATGTATATAAAATAATATTAATTAATTGGTTTATACAGTAAAGTCTCTACCATTAGATTCACTATCTTCTGACATTTTCTCACATGGGAAATGCTCCTTTAGCCACTCCAGAGTACTAGACATTTCTGTGAGAAAAAAACATAATATCATTCTTTTTTTGTATCTAATACAGAAAGTTTACAAATATATGAGTAAAATGCAGTACACTTACTATTTCAGGTAAGGTGTGTTCTGAGTGGTCTGTAGATCTGCTGTTGCTCTTAGTTGTGGGGTTTTTGTGAGGTAATCATGTTGGAAGCCTATCTTTCATCTTTTGGTATATTGCATTTTCGAAAATATTGTATTTAAATGAATGGTTAGTGTGTTATATATATGGGTTACACTTCTTATTTATTACTACATATAATGTGTATGTGTGCTGGTTTGTGAATTTGTAAAATGTTCATATGTTATGATATAACAATTACACATGCCCCCCCAGACTTTTTGGGTAGTGGTGCTGTTGTCCGAAGATGTCCGCGGACATTAAAAGGGTTTGCGGACATCAAATTCAGTAGAGGGGGTTCAGTATGTTCGATATTACATGTACATAAAGTCAGAGTTATTATTGTTAAGTTGCGCTACTAAAAACCTACGAAATTCAGTGAAAAAACTTTGTTAAAAGGACGTTAACGTTAAGTTGTGCTAATAAAAACGCATGAAATTCAGTGAAAACCTTTGTTAATGGCACGTTATGGTTAAGTTGCGCTACTAAAAACCTATGAAATTCAGTGAAAAAACTTTGTTAAAGGGACGTTATTGTTCCAAGTAAAACCGAAAAACCCCTGAAATTCACCAGTTATGGTAAGCTAAGCAACCATAACTCGTGCCACCACTGTGCACTGCTAAGACTAACACCCACAACATCAATGATGACATCACAAATGTCATTGATGACATCATTTATATCAATGCATCGCTTAATGCACTAATTAGCTCTTGATATTTATTCCAATAAACTTTGACACTTTTTTCTCAACATTCTAACAAGAATCCCTTGTACAGACATTTCATGAAAAGTAAATGCACATGTGATGTCATCAGTGATGTCATCAATGACATTTGTGATGTCATCTTTGATCTCATGGGTGTTAGTCTTGGTATTGATTTATTTGTTTGGTTGTTAAAAAGTCTTTGAGCAGTTAGATACCGGTTGGCGTATTCTAACTGTTTATAGGTTTGTAATTGAAGTTTTGTTAATGTTTAAGTACAGATTAGTTATTAAATTTTGGTTTTAAGAAGATTAAGGGGGTAATTCATAGAATTCAGTGCACAAGTGGCGCACACGGCTGGCACACAGTGTGCACGTGCAACGTTTTGCGCCAGCCGCGTGCGCTAAAATCCATTTCCGCGCACAGCATATTCATGGATTTTAACATCCAAAACCAGCCGTGGCGCAGAGTGGCGCAGCGCCAGTTACGCCCCAACCCTTCCCCGTGTGCCATGTACAGCGCACAAATCCTGTACATGGCGCACAGGCACACAACCATGAAAACGCCTGTAAAACTCCCCGCGCACCCCTCCAAATACACGTACCGCACTGCGCGGGTAGTCTCACATGCGATTGGGCCTGTGCGAGCGGGGTACGTGGATTACTGGGGTGCACGGGAAGTTTCACACGTGATTAGCCCTGTGCGTGCGGTGTACGTGGATTACTGGGGTACGCGGGAAGTTTCACATGCAATTGGGCCTGTGCGAGTGGGGTATGTGGATTACTGGGGTGCACAGGAAATTTCACACGCGATTGGCCCTGTGCATGCGGGGTACGTGAATTACTGGGGTGCGTGGGATGTTTCACACGTGATTGGCCCTGTGCGTGCGGGGCATGTGGATTACTGGGGTGCGTGGGAAGTTTCACAAGTGGCAGGCCCTGTGCGTGCAGGCTATGTGGATTATTGGGGTGCGCGGGAAGTTTCACAGGCGATTGGCCCTGTGCGTGCGGGGTACGTGGATTACTGGGGTGCACAGGAAGTTTCACACGCGATTGGCCCTGTGCGAGCGGGTTACATGGATTACTGGGGTGCGTGGGAAGTTTCACATGCGATTGGCCCTGTGTGTGCGGGGTACGTGGATTACTGGGGTGTGCGGGAAGTTTCACACGCGATTGGCCCTGTGCGTGCGGGGTATGTGGATTTGGGGGGTGCGCGAGAAGTTTCACACGCCATTGGCCCTGTTCGTGTGGGGTACGTGTATAACTGGGGTTTGCAGGAAGTTGCACACGCGATTGGCCCTGTGCAAGCGGGGTACATGTATTACTGGGGTTCACGGGAAGTTTCACACGCGATTGGCCCTGTGCGAGCGGGGTACTGTATTACTGGGGTTTGCGGGAAGTGTCACACGCGATTGGGCCTGTGCGAGCAGGGTACGTGTATTTCAGGGGTGCATGTGAAGTTTGACACGTGATTTTGAGGTCAGAGCGGGGTACTTGTATTTCGGGGGTGCATGTGAAGTTTCACACGTGATTTTGCTATCAGAGCGGGGTATGTGTATTTTGGGGGTGCGCGTGAAGTTTCACATGCGATTTTGCTGTCAGAGCGGGGTACGTGTATTTCGGGGTTGCACGTGAAGTTTCACATGCGATTTTGCTCTCAGAGTGGGGTTTGTGTATCCAGTGTGGTGCGCGGGGAGTCCTACATGTGAATTCGTAGTGTGGGTCCTCCCAGGTGTCCCCTTTACCCCCTCCACGGCCCCTGCAGGCAGCCCACACCACAGGGGACTACCCTGCACCCCTGGTCATGTCCCGCAGGCAGCCCATCCACCATGGGCATTCCCCCCAGCCAAGCCACATGTCACGTTACAATATGATCACCAACTCATGTCCCCCAGCTCCCCCACCCCCCAGCAGACAGGGGCACCTGCCAGCAGGCCCCCACTCATGTCCCACTCATGACCCCCTGCACCCCACCCACCAGCAGTGAGGGGCACCTGCCAGCAGGCCCCCACGCATGTCCCACTCATGTCCCCCTGTACCCCCACCCCCCAGCAGTGAGGGGCACCTGCCAGCAGACCCCGACTCATGTCCCACTCATGTCACCCTGCACCCCCACACCCCAGCAGTGAGGGGCACCTGCCAGCAGGCCCCCACTCATGTCCCACTCATGTCCCCCTGCACCCCCGCCCCCCAGCAGTGAGGGGCACCTACCAGCAGGCCCCCACTCATGTCCCACTCATGTCCCCCAACACCTCCACCCCCCAGCAGTGAGGGGCACCTGCCAGCAGGTCCCCACTCATGTCCCCCTGCACCCCCACCCCCCCAGCAGTGAGGGGCACCTGCCAGCAGGCCCCCACTCATGTCCCATTCATGTCCCCCTGCACCCCCACCCCCCAGCAGTGAGGGGCACCTGCCAGCAGGCGCCCACTCATATCCCACTCATGTCCCCCTGCACCCCCACCCCCAGCAGTGAGGAGCACCTGCCAGCAGGCCCCACTCATGTCCCCCAGCACCCCCACCCCCCAGCAGTGAGGGGCACCTGCCAGCAGGCCCCCACTCATGTCCCCCTGCACCCCACCCCCCAGCAGCAAGGGGCACCTGTCAGCAGGCCCCCACTCATGTCCCACTCATATCCCCCTGCACCCCCACCCCCCAGCAGTGAGGGGCACCTGCCAGCAGGCCCCCACTCATGTCCCACTCATGTCCCCCAGCACCCCCACCCCCCAGCAGTGAGGGGTACCTGCCAGCAGGCCCCCACTCATGGCCCCCTGCACCCCCACCCCCCAGCAGTGAGGGGCACCTGCTAGCAGGCCCCCACTCATGTCCCACTCATGTCCCCCTGCACCCCCACCCCCCAGCAGTGAGGGGCACCTGCCAGCAGGCCCCCACACATGTCCCACTCATGTCCTCCTGTACCCCCACCCCCCAGCAGTGAGGGGCACCTGCCAGCAGGCCCCCACTCATGTCCCACTCATGTCACCCTGCACCCCCACACCCCAGCAGTGAGGGGCACCTGCCAGCAGGCCCCCACACATGTCCCGCTCATGTCCCCCTGCACCCACACCCCCACAGCAGTGAGGGGCACCTGCCAGCAGGCCCCCACTCATGTCCCACTCATGTCCCCCTGCACCCCCACCCCCTAGCAGTGAGGGGCACATGCCAGCAGGCCCCCACTCATGTCCCCCAGCACCCCCACCCCCCAGCAGTGACGGGCACCTGCCAGCAGGCCCCCACTCATGTCCCCGAGCACTCCCACCCCCCAACAGTGAGGGGCACCTGCCAGCAGGCCCCCACTCATGTCCCCCTGCACCCCCAGCCCCCAGCAGTGAGGGGCACCTGCCAGCAGGCCCCCACTCATGTCCCACTCATGTCCCCCAGCACCCCCACACCCCAGCAGTGAGGGGCACCTGCCAGCAGGCCCCCACACATGTCCCGCTCATGTCCCCCTGCACCCATACCCCCCCAGCAGTGAGGGGCACCTGCCAGCAGGCCCCCACTCATGTCCCACTCATGTCCCCCTGCACCCCCACCCCCCAGCAGTGAGGAGCACCTGCCAGCAGGCCCCACTCATGTCCCCCAGCACCCCCACCCCCCTGCAGAGAGGGGCACCTGCCAGCAGGCCCCCACTCATGTCCCCCTGCACCCCACCCCCCAGCAGCAAGGGGCACCTGCCAGCAGGCCCCCACTCATGTCCCACTCATATCCCCCTGCACCCCCACCCCCCAGCAGTGAGGGGCACCTGCCAGCAGGCCCCCACTCATGTCCCACTCATGTCCCCCAGCACCCCCACCCCCCAGCAGTGAGGGGCACCTGCCAGCAGGCCCCCACTCATGACACCCTGCACCCCCACCCCCAGGCAGTGAGGGGCACCTGCTAGCAGGCCCCCACCCATGTCCCACTCATGTCCCCCTGCAGCCCCACCCCCCAGCAGTGAGGGGCACCTGCCAGCAGACCCCCACACATGTCCCACTCATGTCCCCCTGCACCCCACCCCCTAGCAGTGAGGGGAACCTGCCAGCAGGTCCCCACTCATGTCCCACTCATGTCCCCCTG